>NC_089263.1:58799447-59123862 GCF_963930625.1 Muntiacus reevesi | reverse complement strand
ACTAATGTTAGGTCCATGGATCAAGGCAAATTAGAAGTGGTCAAACAGGAGATGGCAAGAGTGAACACTGACATTTTAGGAAACAGCAAACTAAAATGGACTGGAATGGGTGAATTTAACTCAGATGACCATTATATCTACTACTATGGGCCAAAAATCCCTTAGAAGAAACGGAGTAGCCATCACAGTCAACAAAAGAGTCTGAAATGCAGTATTTGGATGCAATCTCAAAAAAGACAGAATGATCTCTATTGGTTCCAAGGCAAACCATTCAATATCACAGTAATTCAAGGCTGTGCCCTGACCAGTAATGCTGAAGAAGCTGAATGATTCTATGAAGACCTACAAGACCTTCTAGAACAAATACCCAAAAGAGATGTCCTTTTCATTATAAGGGACTGGAATGCAAAAGTAGAAAGTCAAGAGATACCTGGAGTAACAGGCAAATTTGGCCTTGGAGTGCAGACTGAAGCAGGGAAAAGACTACTAGAGTTCTGCCAAGAGAATGCACTGGTCATAGCAAACACCCTCTTCCAACAACACAAGAGAAGACTCTACACATGGACAACACCACATGGTCAATAGCAAAATCAGATTGATTATATTCTTTGCAGCCAAAGATGGAGAAGCTCTATACAGTCAGCAAAAACAAGACCAGGAGCTGACTGTGTTGACTGTGCCTAAGATCATGAACTTCTTATTGTCAAATTCAGGCTTAAATTGAAGAAAGTAGGGAAAACCACTAGACCATTCAGGTATGACCTAAATCAAATCCTTTACAATTACACAGTGAAAGTGAGAAATAGATTCAAGGGATTAGATCTAATAGACAGAGTGCCTGAACAACCATGGACAGAGGTTCATGACATTGTACAGAAGGCAGGGATCAAGACTATCCTCATGAAAAAGAAATGCGAAAAGGCAAAATGATTGTCTGAGGATGCGTTACAAATAGTTGAGAAAAGAAGAGAAGTGAAGGGCAAAGGAGAAAAGGAAAAATATACCCATCTGA
This sequence comes from Muntiacus reevesi, assembly GCF_963930625.1. Lineage (NCBI taxonomy): Eukaryota > Metazoa > Chordata > Mammalia > Artiodactyla > Cervidae > Muntiacus > Muntiacus reevesi. Next base: position 59,122,850 of record NC_089263.1, on the reverse strand, counting down.
AGGCAGCTTTCCAAAGAATAGCAAGAAGAGATAAGAAAGCCATCCTCAGTGATCAATGCAAAGAAATAGAGGAAAACAATAGAATGGGGAAGACTAGAGATCTCTTCAAGAAAATTAGAGATACCAAGGGAATATTTCATGCAAAGATATGCACAGTAAAAGATAGAAATGGTATGAACCTAACAGAAGCAGAAGATATTAAGAAGAGGTGGCAAGAATACACAGAAGAACTATACAAAAAAATCTTCATAACCCAGATAATCACAATGGTATGATCACTCACTCACCTAGAACCACACATCCTGGAATGTGAAGTCAAGTGGGCCTTAGGAAGCATCACTATGAACAAAGCTTGTGGAGGTGATGGAATTCCAGCTGAGCTCTTTCAAATCCTAAAAGATGAAGCTGTGAAGTGCTGCACTCGATATGCCAGCAAATCTGGAAAACCCAGCAGTGGCCACAGGACTGGAAAAGGTCAGTTTTCATTCCAATCCCAAAGAAAGGCAATGCCAAAGAATGCTCAAACTACCACACATAGCACTCATCTCACATGCTAGTAAAGTAATACTCAAAATTCTCCAAGCCAGGCTTCAACAGTATGTGAACTGTGGACTTTCAGATGTTCAAGCTGGATTTAGAAGAGGCAGAGGAATCAGAGATCAAATTGTCAACATCCACTGGATCATCGAAAAAGCAAGAAAGTTCCAGAAAAAAAGACATCTATTTCTGCTTTATTGACTATGCCAAAGCCTTTGACTGTGTGGATCACAGCAAATTGTGGAAAATTCTTAAAGAAATGGGAATACCAGATCATCTGATCTGCCTCTTGAGAAATCTGTATGCAGGTCAAGAAGCAACAGTTAGAACCAGACATGGAACAACACACTGGTTCCAAATAGAGAAAGGAGTACGTCAAGGCTGTATACTGTCACTCCGCTTATTTAACTTATATGCAGAGCACATCATGAGAAATGCTGGGCTGGAGGAAGCACAAACTGGAATCAAGATTGCTGGGAGAAATACAATAACCTCAAATATGCAGATGATACCACCCTTACAGCAGAAAGCAAAGAACTAAAGAGCCTCTTGATGAAAGTGAAAGAAGAGAGTGAAACAGTTGTTTTAAAACTCAACACTCAGAAAACTAAGACCATGGCATCTGGTCTCATCACTTCATGTCAAATAGATGGGGAAACAGCAGAAACAGTGACAGACTTTATTTTTTGGGGCTCCAAAATCACTGCAGATGGTGACTGCATCCATGAATTTAAAAGATGCTTGTTCCTTGGAAGAAAAGCTATGACCAACTTAGACAGCATATTAAAAAACAGACACATTACTTTGCCAACAAAGGTGCATCTAGTCAAATCTATCATTTTTGCAGTAGTCATGTATGGATGTGAGAGTGGACTGTAATTAAAGTTGAATGCCGAAGAATTGATGCTTTTGAACTGTGGAGTTGAACACTCTTGAGAGTCCCTTCGACTGCAAGGAGATCCAACCAGTCCATCCTAAAGGAAATTAGCCCTGAATATTCATTGGAAGGACTGATGCTGAAGTTGAAACTCCAATACTTTGGCCACCTGATGAAAAGAACTGACGCATTTGACAAGACCCTGATGCTGGGAAAGATTGAAGGCAGGAGGAGAAGGGAACAACAGAAGATGAGATGGTTGGATGGCATCACCGACTCAATGGACATGAGTTTGAGTAAACTCCAGGAGTTGGTGATGGACAGGGAGGCCTGGTGTGCTGCAGTCCATAGCATGACAAAGAGTCAGACACGACTGAGTGACTGAACTGAATTGAATAATTAGTGATGTTGAGCATCTTTTCATGTGTCTCTTGGCCAACTGTATGTCTTTGGAGAAAGACACACAGGGTTGGTTTAGGTCTGTTTGAGTTTCTGCCTGTTTTTCGTTTGGGTTGTTTGTTTTTTGATATTGAGCTCCACGACATACTTGTATATTTTGGAGGTTAATCCTTTTTCCATTGTTTCGTTTGCAAACATTTGCTCCCATTCTGGTGGTTTTCTTTTCCTCTTGTTTATAGTTTGGGAAGGCAAGGGTAGGATGAATTGAGAAAGTAGCACTGACATAAACACTACCACATGTGAAATAATCAGCTAGTTGAAACCTGCTGTATAGCATAGGGAGCTCAGCCCAGTGCTCTGTGATGACCTAGAGGGATTGGATGAGGGGGAAGTGATGGGCGGGGTAGGTCCAAAAAGGAGAGGATATATGTATACATGTAGCTGATTCACTTTGTTGTGCAGCAGAAACTAAAACAACACCATAAAGTAATATGCTACAATTTTTTTAAGTTATTTGAAAGAAGAACAACAGTAACAAGTGGTGTCATGAACCATCTTCCTTCCTATTTAGGGTACTTTGCATACATGTTTACCTGAGGCAGGGGGGTGGATCCCACAGACTCTCAAGGGACTTTCCATCTTGCAGTTATGACAACCTCTTCATCTTTATTATTCAAAAGGGAAACCTAGTCAAATTTGCTTTGTCCAGATCTCTGATCATCCATTTACATGATGGGAGAAAAGTGTTGAACTTCAAAGTAAAGTCATGAGTATTAGCACTTGGTGGGTTTCTTTAGTCTGCTTTTAGGACTTTTCCAAGGTGAGAAGAGATGCATGTTTCATACCCTGTCCTGGGCATCTGTTCTATGGAGTTATGGGCAGAGAGCTCCTTAGAAGGGAGCAAACATGACAGAGTGTTCAAAGCATAAAAATAAGCAAGGAAAGAGGAGAAAGGAAAAGAGGGACATTTTAGCACTTGTGGAATTGGGAATACTTAGTAAAAATCAACTGGATGGTCCTGTTGGTTGGTGGGGCCCCTAATAATGATTTATACAGAATGACCTGCCATTGTTTCTACAAAGAACTTCTTTGAAAGGCATGAGCCCAGTGGGAAGAGTGCATGTTTTCTTCTGGTGTTAGGCAGCATTGGTCCCCAAGATAAAGACTTTGAACACAGCTTCCATGGAAGAACAGTGGCTGGCACACAGTAAGTAGTTGCCAAATAAATATTTGTCGCTGAACGAGTAGATGAGCTGGGCTCAAGGAGGACCCCCAAAGCCGTCTTGTACCAGAAGACTGGGAACCTTTTGTGGCATTTTAAAGACCATCTCTCAAGGGCCACCCTGGACACCCCAAAGCAGCAGATTAATGATGCAAGGGCAGCAGTTCTCAAGGAAGGTAAACCAAGAGCAGTCAATTAGATTTCCCTTTGAACTTGGCCCAATTTCACCTTCAGGCACTTTCCCAGCAAAAGGTTAGACTTCTGAACTCTAAAACATATAATCTCTCTTCCTGCCACAGGGTTCTTTGACTCAACAACTCAAACCTTAGCTCAAAAAAGAATTAGAGAAAGTGAAACACACCACACATATTAAAACACCAACTAATTGTGACTTTCAACTGGAAACATCAGAGAGGTTCGTGGTTGTCAATAGTTGATCTGGGAAGAAGCCAGGCTTGCTTTTCCAGATGTCTTCTTTGATTCAGGCAAAGAGGTGACTAATGGTAGAGAGAATTTGTCCAGAGCAAACAGTAGCGAGGACCCAGAAGGGAAGAGGATTTACGTAGGCAGTCTCAAGGGTTCATGTTTGATGACTCTTCAGAAGCAAGATCAGAATTAAAATTCTTTAGAAATTCCTCAACTTACTTCCAGCCCCTTGTGTGGGACATTCTGATGAGTAAATATGCTTTCTATTGGCAGGGACAGGAGGAAGTGTCAGTGCCATTTTTGAATGTATTTTTGGAGAGTCTAAGGGCAAAAAAAAAAAAAAATGTATTTATGTTATTTTTAAAAGCTCTGTTTTTGTTCAATAAGTCCTAAGCATTGCTCCTAGTGAGATGCATCAATACCTGTGTTCTAGTCTCAGTTGGTATTTTGAGGAGCACACAGCCTCTTAGCTGGGGGGTGGGGTTAGAGCTTATGACAAGGTTTGTAGTCACCGCACTTAATAAATCACTGGCTTACCCTCAGCATGAGTTATTTCAAGGCAGTGGAGAGATGTAAATGCCAACTCATCATGAAAGAGATATTACAATCAAACATTTTATAATTTACAGACACACCTAGCCTGGCCTTAAATCCCAATAGATCCATTGAATGTATGGATCTACAAGACGCCAAAAAATTGCAATGGAATGACATCAAAACAACCCCAGTACCCATGGATCATAATCAGATTCTCTTCTGTTGTGTCAAGCAAGTGTACTTTTCACATCTTCTTAAAAGGTGATAATGGTGGAAGTTTCCCTTGGTTAGTTTTAAACTCAATTCTGTACTATATTTTCTGGACAATTTGACATTTTCAGAATTAGAAAATAATGTAAAAATATCCATAATGGACAAAATATTAGAAGATTTCAATAGAGGTGGGATTCACAGAGTAAATTAGGGTGAGGTGAGAGAGGTGAATCTTGCATGTACAGGGTCAGATTCTGCTTCACCTAAATTTTTAATATTTTATTCACTGTGGATTTGTGGCATTAACTTTGATGTTTTAGGTATCACATTAAAATATCCCTTATTTTGGAACTTTCCTGGCTGTCCTATGATTAAGTCTCTGTGCTTCCACTGCAGGGGCCACTAGTTTGATCCCTCATCTAGGAGCTAAGCTCCCATAAGCCATGCAGCATGGTCAAAAAATTTAAAAATAAATAAAAATTAGATATCCTTTATTTTGTTCACAAAGTTTTTTGACACCCCCTTATATTGTGCAACTTTGAGAAATACCAGTCCCCATCTTGCTGGACATGCCTTTCAAGGCTACCCTATTCAAGGAAGTAAATCAAAACTGTTGCTGCAAATGGCATTATTTCATTCTTTTTTATGGCTGAGTAATAGCCCATTATATATATATACCACATCTTCTTTATTCACTCATCTGTGAATGGATATTTAGGTTGCTTCTGGGTCTTGGCTATTGTCAATAGTACTACTGTGAATATAGGCATGCATGTATCTTTTTGAATTATGACTTTGTCCAGATGTATGCCCAGGAGTGAGATTGCTGAATTATCATGCCATCTCACTTTAAATTTTTATTTGGGTTGCTGGCACAGCCTCATTCAGAAAGTTCTCCTAACCACCTGTCCAGCTGTCCCTTCTCTGGGGTCCGCCGTCCCCTGTGCTTAGCTCTGCCATAGCATTTTCTCCTTGGGGTTATAATTACCCTTCTGTACCTTCACTTCCCTTCAGAGACATTCAGTCACCGAGGGCTGGTGTCTGGGGTCCTGGTATAGAGCACAGCACCAGACATTGTCGTGATTAAGATGATGGTTCATAAACAGCTATTGGGTTAATCCATGGATTGATTGCCAAATCAGTTGGTTTATAATAAATTTTTATGTTATCACCCACTTCTCTGCTTTTCCAAATTATGTACATTTTCCATCAATTAGCAACACAGCTTGCCCCATCTCTAGGTCCTATTTTTTTTACCAAAACCCATACTTGGAGGAATGATAAAGAAAATGATGTGGAGCACATGTTATTTATCTACTCATGGAAGTTGCTATGTTGAGTTAAAGTCTTTCATCAGGCTGGATCCCTGGAAAGCTACTGACTTGGATCACTTTCTCTAGCTCCTTGCCAAATCACCTCCGTTGAGTTGTGTTTTGTTACATCTTTGCTTTTTATTGAGAGTCATTATGGAAAACAGTCATATGAAATTCGGTATGCATTTATTCTAGAAGCTAGTGTTTTGGACTTTGTCCACGATGCTGACTAGCTCTCCCCAGAGGATTTCGTGTGTGCCCTCTCTTCTTAAAAATAAAACAAAAATAAAAACACACATTTGCCATTGCCTATATTTGCCCTTTGCCTTGACTGCCAGGAAACTCAGGGGCAAATTGGCACGCAAGTGAAGTAATTATAAAAACCCTGGTGCAGAGCTGATACTATGTCCCCTCTTCCTTTTGAGTGGACCATACTGAATTTCCATTTTTGGTCATTCACTGATAACCTTGTGGCGTGAGAATTCTTCAGACTTTGTCCCCAGTGAATTTCCAAAGAGATAGGCTATCTTTAAAATGAAAATAAATAAAGATAATATTGTATTATCTTTTTGTGTGTTTTCCATATGTGTATAGTACTAAATGGGCATGAACTTGGGTACACTCTGGGAGATGTTAGGAACAGAGAAGCCTGGCTTGCTGCAGTCCATGGTGTCATGAAGAATTGGACATGACTTGGTGAATGGACAACATAATAATAAAATCTTTTAAGCTAGGTTGTAAACTGGAGAAGGCAATGGCAACCCACTCCAGTACTGTTGCCTGGAAAATCCCATGGATGGAGGAGCCTGGTAGGTTGCAGTCCATGGGGTCTCGAAGAGTCAGACACAAGTGAGCGACTTCACTTTCACTTTTCACTTTCTTGCATTGGAGAAGGAAATGGCAACCCACTCCAGTGTTCTTGCCTGGAGGATCCCAGGGATGGGGGAGCCTAGTGGGCTGATGTCTATCGGGTTGCACAGAGTCGGACATGACTGAAGCGACTTAGCAGAAGCAGCAGCAGCATATTCTAAACTATGGTGAGGAAGGGAAAGATTATTGCCTGCAATTACTAGAACAATGATGAGGTCACAGAAAATGCTTTATTAATGCTATTAATTGCTGAACACTTGTGCGGAACACTCCAGTATTCTTGCCTGGAGGACTCTATGGACAGAGGAGCCTGGTGGACTACAGTCCACAGGGTCACAAAGAGTCGGACACGACTGAGTGACTAACACTCATTTAGTGGACTTCCGATGGGCATCATACTTTGGCCACATTTTCACTGGGCATCGGCAATCCTGTTTTATCATGGGGTGTCTTCTCTGCTCTCATTCCACAAATGGAGACAGAAGCCTCATACAACCATCCTTCCTTCCTTCCTCTCTGTCCAGACACAGGTGATGAAGGATGCTCTTGAGAGGCAGAGACCTTGTTGGCCCTGGTGCCCTGGTTTAGTGCTTGGCACAGAGTAGGTACTCAATATACGTTGAATGCTTTGTTTTGTCTAAAATCAAAAATAATACTAGTCCTGCCACCTTCCACCTATGTTAGAGAGAGGATCTAATTTTGACCCTGATGTTTGTTCGGGGCTTTTCATCCTTTGATTAAAAGGAATAATGCAAATTAATTTTCAGGTATGATAATAGTTATCATTGTATATCTGACTTGTCCCCTGGATCTTCCCAGACACCACGCGTGCTTACATCTTGCTTGTGTTGTTTGTGCAATGCCCAGGGGGCAGGAATGCAGAGAACTTTCTGGTGCTATAGCAGCAGCATGGGGAATTAAAATGTCTTGCTCTGGGAATGCCAGTTAGTTTCCTGGCAAATCCCTCTGGTGCGGTTTGAAACTCTCTTCCTGGATGGTGTAGGCGCCCTGGAATTCTGTTGCTCTGCATCCATTCAGTATTCCCTCCTTGGTGCCTCACCCTCAGGACTGGCTTGGAGCAAAATAGGATAGTGATGAGTGATGGGTCCCTGAGATGACTGAATCCCCCCCCTGGGGATTGGGTTTTGTCTTAGGTGGTATTGTCTAGACCATCTTGATAATGCCTGTGGTACTCCTGGGACAGCTATCCCATTTTCACCTGCAGGAAGCTCTGAGAAGTTAGAGACTATTTTGCTCCAAGCCAATCCTGAGGGTGAGACACCAAGGAGGGAATACTGAATGGATGCAGAGCAACAGAATTCCAGGGCGTCTACACCATTCAGGAAGAGACTTTCAAACCGCACAATATCCCATGAGCATTCTGCTGAAAACCTGAGATCCAGACAGGTCACGTTGCTGGCTCAAGGTCACTCTTTGTGGAAGCATCGGAGCTCTGATCCCCATTTCCTGGATTCTGAAACTTGTGTCCACCTGACACTTGCTGCAGGGCTAGACTCTGCCTTTAGGACGAGCAGGGTTCTGAGCAGAGGTTCGCTGGGGCAGGTGGTCACAGGCTCTAGAAGTTAGAGTTTTCTGGTATTGCTGGATACTCATAATCAAGGGTGAAAGACAAAATATCTTGAAGTCAGTAAGACTTGGGTACTGATCAGTCAGAGCTGACTCTCACCAGTCAGAACGGATGCTGCCTATGAAAGTGCTGATCACTCAGTCGTGCCCAACTCTTTGTGACCCCATGGGCTCCTCTGTCCATGTAATTCTCCAGGCAAGAATACTAGGATGAGTAATCATTCTCTTCTCCAGGGGATCTGATCCCCTGGCAGCCCAGCAATACTGCAGTGGGTAGCCTGTCCCTTCTCCAGCAGATCTTTCTGATGCAGGAATCAAACTATGATTTCCTGCATTGCAGGCAGATTCTTCACCATCTGAACCACCAGGGAAACCTAGATGCTGCCTGTAAACCACTAGAAAGGCCATAAATGGGGGATGTACAATCCTGCTGATAATGGAGGGTGGCTGTTGTCACTATTCGAGTTTTCTGTTTCTCAGTGTATGCAGGGTACTCTTAGTTTGGACTACTGTGCAGCTAAACTTGACTCTCTCCCCAGCCTACTCACAAGACTGGGCCCATATTTTGCTTTCTCACTCCCTGATCTGGACCTTGCTCATGGCTGGGCTTAGCCGCTGGTTGCCCATGGACTTGGTGCAATCAGGTGCCTTAGATATGCTTGCTTTTCTCTGGATTTGTGTGGAACATGCCTGCGTTGGCTACCGCCCTCCCACTCTGGGACCCAGAGCAAATGGACACTGAGTGGACTTGAATCCAGTCTATAGCCAAGAACCACATCCAGCCAACACACGGCCTGGAGCAGAGCCTTGCAGCTGAACCAAGTCTCACTCAACAGAATGACTGTGAACTTGAGACCAGTGAGCATGAGAATAAACACTCAGTTTTGCAAACACTGGGCTGAGGTGGCCCTGCACCATTGTTGCTGCAACTGCTGACTACGTCAGAATTGTGCAGCTTAGAGTGCGGCCTTGGGAACTGCAGGGCTTCCCTGATAGCTCAGTTGGTAAAGAATCTGCCTGCAATACAGGAGACCCAGGTTCAATTCCTGGGTCAGAAAGATCTGCTGGAGAAGAGACAGGCTACTCACTCCAGGATTGTTGGGCTTGCCTGATGGCTCAGCTGGTAAAGAACCCGCCTGCAATGCAGTAGACCTGGGTTTGATCCCTGGGTTGGGAAGATCCCATGGAGAAGGAAAAGGCTACCCACTCCAGTATTCTGGCCTGGAGAATTCCACGGACTGTATAGTCCATGGGGTCGCAAAGAGTTGGACACAACTGACTTTCACTTCACTTTTGAATTGCATAGTCCTTTGCGTGTGTGTGTGTGTGTGTGTTTTGAGGTTTCTTACTTTAATTTTTTTCCAGATTTTTGATTAATTAATGTTTATTGGCATATGGTTCCTTTACAATCTTGTGTTAGTTTCAGGTGTACGGCAAAGTGAATCAGCTGTGTAGATACATATATGCCCTCTTTTGGATTCCCTTCCCAGTTAGGTCACCACAGTGTCTGGAGTAGAGTTCCCTGAGCTATACATTAGGTTCCCATTAGTTATCTCTTTTATACATAATATCAGTAGTGTGTATATGTCAATCCCAATCTCCCAATTCCTCCTACCCCTGGAATTGCATAGTCCTTTGAAAGGGATTCTGCCTCCTTTTGGTATTGCAAGTGTGGGTCACTTAGCTTTAGATTCCCAGTAAGAAACAGACTGCTTCTTTTTTCCTGCAGGACTTTGCTTTAAGCCACAGAGACCCACTGTTATATGTAAAATAAACAACAAAGACCTACTATACCACACAGAGAACTGTGTTCAATATTTTGTAAAACCTATAATGGGAAGGCATCTGAAAAATTATATGCATATATATCCATATAAACTGAATCATTTTACTGTACACCTAACACTAATACTACACTCCAGTAAAATGTTTGTTTCAAAAAAAAAATTTTTTTTTAAGAATTTCAAACTAGGGGGTCATGACTGTATTAATGCATAATGTTGGCAACAATGAACGGACAATTCACTAATAGTTAAGTGGTTATAGATTAAAAAGTCCCCCCACCCCAACCCCAACCCTGCCTGGAACTGAGCATTCTCATTTCCTCTGGATCCCATAATAAACACCACTACCCACTATTCCACTTCCTATTTGCCTGCCTGACACCCGTGAGCCTTGGTAATGAAGGGTAACATATATAGGTAGCAGTAGAGAGGATGCAAGACTCTAAGGCAGCATTTTGGACAAGAATGTCTGGGTGCTGTTAATAAATGCTAATATCACGTGGTAACTAACAACATCACCACCACCACAGCTGCCTCCTCTTGTGAGTGCCTCCCCGGGCCAGGCACTGTGAGTGCTATACCTCACCCTTTGTTTTCACAATCACACTCCAAGGGAAACACTGTCTACCTTCATTTTAAGGCATGGAAATCAGGCTCAGAGAAGCTGGTTGATGTGCACAAGGTCACAGAGCTAATATGGTGGAGCGAGAGTAGAATCCCAGCCTGACTCTGTCTCCTTTCGATAGCACTTGAAATGCCTTTGTGATGGACTGAATGTTTGTGTGTTTCCAAAATTCACATGTTGGAGCTCTGACCTCAGTGTGGCTGTGATTTGAGATGGTGCCTCTAAGGAAGTGACTGAGGTTAAATAAAGCCATAAGAGTTGAACTTGGATCCTATAGAATTAGTACCCTTTAAGAAGAGACTCCAGAGAGCCTGCTAGCTAGCTTTCTCTCTCTCTTTTCCCTCCCTCTCCCTACAAGGCCCCAAGGCAAGGCCCTAGGGACATGCTGGCCATCTACAAGCCAGGAAGAGAGGTCCACCAGAAACCAAGGTGACCAGAACTTTGATCTTGAACTTCTAAACTAGAAAAATGTTAGAAAATAAATTTCTGTTGCTTAAATCACCCAGACCACGATGCTCTGTTTCTGCAACCCAAGCCACCTAATACAGTCTTAAAAACATTCAAAGCCCGCATTCACTCAGGCACCCCACCACCCCCACCTGACTCAGGACACAGGGAGGGTCTGGGTGTATCTTTGCCCATCTCCTCTGAGCACAGGTGGGAATAGCACACGGGTGGCCGCCAATAGCATCTCAGGACTCAGGACCGACTCCAGGCTGACAGCTCTGGCTCCAGGAAGGACATTATCTAGATTATGCATTGTTTCACTCTGGTGGAAATTAGCTGCTGCTTCTTGTATAAATAACTAATAATGAACAGCCGTCTTCTCCCTATTGGAGCCTGGTTATGACCTTGGAGTCACCTGGGGGTTCAACCTGGGCTGATGCCGCTGTCTATGGCCCTGCCAGATCACTGCTCTCTCCATGTCCTGGTGAAATATTCCTCACTCCGGGGTTCTGTTTTCATTATCCATGTGTGTGTGTGTGTGTGTGTCTGTGTGTCTGTGTGTGTAGCTTGCATCCTTTCTCTCCTAATTAAAGGGGATTCCCTGTAACTGGTGGGCGGCGGGGACAGGGAGGTGTGAGGGACTGGGGACAAGCCCAGAGCTGCAGGGGAAAATGAGACATCCAGGCCTCAGGGCCCAGTCTGTCCTCAGCCTTTGCCTCTGCGGGATGGCCCAAGTCGGGCCTGGAAATAGCTCCAGCCCATTTCACGAACATGGTCACTCCAGTTTGTCAGGCTGTCCTGTTGGCAGGAAAAGCACAAAGGAAATGTTGTCACCATAAAAGATGATCTTATTTTCAAGTCCTGTGGGGGAGGAGGGGGAATAACAGCAAAACTAAATCAAAGAAGGAGAAGAAGAAAGCGCAAATGCTGCCGGATGTCCACAACGTCCAGCGGAGAGCGGGTGACAGACAGCCCAGGGCGGCGGGCCTGTGTGTTGGACGGCTCCCAGAAGCCACATGGCGAGGGCCTCCGCGGTCCTATCTGTGCACTTCGTGCTCTCAGATGGGACAGCCAGAGATACTCCTTTCCTGGCACATCAAGTGTTTCATTTCCTTCTTAACATGTTTTAAAATGAAGCACACGCCTCCCCACACGGAGGCCTGAGTCAAACTCTATTTGCCTTCAACTCGCAGCAGCTAATCCAGCCAGAGGTGGTTGTCTGAGACACACAGGCGGTCCTTGTCACACAGGGGAGGGGAGGCAGGGCAGGGATGGAGAACTCTGTGAAGACTCCACCTGGGAGTCCTTGTGGTTGGTCCGCGAGCCTCTGAAAGGCACGTGTACTGCCGTGTGTTTTTTTCCTAACAATAATAAAGATCAGGTGCAGTTGTGGGGGAGCCCTCAGCATTAGGAGCCTAACACACATGTCATTTAACCCCCACAATCTCTGAGGTCAGACCTGCTTGAGATAGTTCAGGTGAAGGAACCAAAGCAACGGGCTTTGAAGTCCTGTGTCTGAAGCCATATGACAAAGCTGGAGTCAGAGCCCAGGATGATGAGACTCAAGATTCGACAAGACTCAAGATTTGACCAGCTCAGCCCTCCCAGACTGCAGGATTGCCCATGAGCTGAGTGGAAGAAGCTGGGTTCTGAGTGAAAGAAGCAGGGTGTATGTGTTGTGGCAAGAGATTTAGAAAAAAATAAGAGGCAGCAGTTACATGTTATTTTACAGTGAAGGATACCCAGAGACAAAACAGCAGAGGAGGTAAAGTGACAAAAACATATTACAGCCACATTGAAGCAAAAGTGACGGCTTTTTAAGGCAGAGGTGCTGACCCCAGAGCTCTGCGGAGTGGTGAGGCTATCACCTAGAAAGGGGAGTGGGGGTGGCTTTAACAGCTCCTGGAACACCCCCCCACCCCTCGAGTTCCTGGGCACCGGAGGCTGAGTGACTGCCAAGAATGCCCTCTTCTGGTGATGCTCTCAAAGCCCAGGATGACAGCAAGGCAGACCGAGACCTGTGTTTTCAGATTCCTGGGGAGGTTCTCGGCATCAAGACATAGTGTCACTCAAGCAAATAGCTCTCCCCTTTCTCTTCCTCTTCACCCCCCCGCCCCCCAGCTAGCGATAGGTCAATTATTCTAATAAAGTAAGATAGACCATGATCGAGATTTGGCTTCCTTTTTTTTTCTCTCTCTCTCTCTCTAATCAGGAATAATACTCTCTATGTCATCTGTATATTTATGATAGCTCAAAGACATGGGTGTGTGGATCTAATTAAAAATGTGAAAGGGTTTAGCAGCCTGCTGCTTCCCTGCAACTCTCTGGTTGCCAAATCTTGGCAGCCGTGTTGAAACGGGGCCAAGTGTTTAGTGTGGAGCTGAACGCCTGCCAGCCGGGGTGCTGCATTGTGGGGCCAGGAAGCCTGGCGGGGTTGCGTTAAAACCAGCTCACTCAGGGCCGGGCAGGGAGCAGGACCCGGGACCCAGAGGAAACCAGATGCAGAGGAAGGGTCTTGCCCTCTGCTTGCTTCCCCACTCAACGCAGGACCACCTAGACCATGTCGGAGACTAGACAGGCCTGCTAGCCACTAGGTGGGAGATCCTCCCCACAGTCTTTGCTAGAGTCGGGCCTCTTCAGAGGAGAAGCAGCCCTCCACTCTCTCCCAGCAGCGAGGGGCTGCACCGCCAGCCGTCTCGTGGTGCATGTGTCTATTGAGTTCCAGGAGTCTGCCCTGGAAGCCTGAGTCTCTCTCGATCGCTCGTTCATTGTTCTGTGTCTTCCCTCTCAAGCAGCGGAGCCCTGCGCTGGGTTTCTCTCCAACCGGACGATGCACACACATCCCCTTGGGGAATCTGAGGCAGGATTCTGATCCAGCGGGGAAAGGGGAGAACTCATGTTGCCGAGATCAGAGCTGATCGGAACCGCTGAAGTGCTCAGTTATCAATTCTGACTCCTCGTGTCACGGATTCAAGGTTGGTGGGTTCTGAAAAGTCCAACCTAGGTGATTCAGAGTCCCACTGGGGTCGGGGGTGGGGGAGGTGATTCAAAGGGCTCGACCCCCTCTCCCTGGTGTGTGGACAAGATAAGTGAAACTAAAACACATCAAAGATAAGGGTTACTTCTCATTTCCTCGAAATGTGCCTGTCATAAACAAATAACAGAAGAAAAGGGATCGCATTCTTTCTGTTCAGAAACACTCCCCTGCAAACAATGAAAATTTAGTTCAACAAAGATCTGCTGTGATATTAGGGGGAGTGACATGTCTGGGGGGCTAGGACAGGGGATGAGAGGAGATTTAACCTTTTAACTTTTTATCTTGTGTACTATTGATTTTGATGATAATGCATGATGGTACGTTCTTTTTAATTAAAAAAGGGTGTGTGGGGGGAAGGCCAGAAAAAGCAAGAGTGTACCCAGTAGGGAGCCTGGTAATGACTTGTCCCCAGGGCAACCATCAGGCCAGTGGTAGAGACAGCCTGGAGAGGTTTGAGGTCACTCGGTCCTGGAGTGGAATCTGGGCTCTGGCACGATGCTTGGGGAAGTCAGCTGACTTCGCCAGGCTCTGAGGCCCTGACAGCAGCAGGAAGGAGCTGTACCTTCTTTGTGGGAGCTGCCCTGTGTGCTAGGGATGTGGATGCGAACGGGGTCAGACCCAGGGGGCCGGGCCGGGTGTCTGACAGATCCAGGGCCCCTCTCCACTGGGGCCAGAGCACTCCGCCGGGTAGAATTTCATCCTAGCAGACGACTGCGAAGAACAAACACATTCTAAAACCTCAGGACGGGAGCTAATCACTCGGGATGTCACCAAGCCACCTTTCACGGTATCAGAGGGAGCCTGGAAAAAAAAAAAAAATGAGGTCCCTGGGGAACCGCAGAAAATTTTCTCTTTCTTTGACAGAGATAAATTTACACGTATGCAAAGTTTAAAATGACACGCCAAATACACCCCAAGTCTTCATACTTTAGTCAGCCATGTCTATCCTGAAAAATTAAACTGCATGAAGTCGGCCCTGTGGAGGGAGATGCAGGTCACTTGGGGCTGATGTGTTCTTAAAATCCTGAGTCAGCGTCTGTGTCCATCTCTTCGTGGATGGATAACATAGAACTCACTGCTTCCATCACAAAGAGAGAGGCCGTTTGCTACTAAATATCCTAAGATTTTTTTTTTTTTCCTTTGGGAAACTCACACTCCAAGAGACTTTATCACATTTCACTCCTAACATGTGGGCAGGTGATTGTCTAAACCACTGAGGGAAGATGTTCCAGGTAAACATCTAATTAATTAAAGAAAACCTCTCTCTCTCCACCCCAACCCAGAAAAGACTGCAATTTAGAAAGACACACACACATACACACACTTTTAAAAAGGCTTCCAAGCAAATGAATCGTCTAGCCCGACCACCTCTGATAATTAAAGTCTACAGACCTCAAACCTCCCAGCCTCTCTCCAGCATCTGTGTGACCACCACCCCTCCACTCTTCCAAGCAACACTTGCTCCAACTTAATATTCTGGTGCTTTTGGGAACAACATTTAAAAATAAACCATTTTGGCACATTGTCAAAGTCTTGTCTAAATTTCTTCATGACAACCACCCTAAGTGAGATTTTAAAAATCAAAAGAGTTGGGGGTGGAGGGGTGGGGAAAGGAGTCCCCATTTATAGAGTTCTAATTTCAGACAACGCCAATGAGAATTCATTTATTTCTCCTTCGTCCTTGTTTCTGATTCCCTCACTTGCATGTAGGGCATTCTTGACCCACCCCTTGACTCCTAAGCCTGTATTTCTTTCATCCTCTCCATGGGACCTGGCACTTGGGTTGGTGATAAAGAAACTCTGAAATCCTAGGACAACTTTTTTTGCTCATGGCCCAGGCTGGTTGCTAAAGAAAGAAGTCCTAGGCAGAGAAGGGACCTCAGGCGGGTGTTAAAATGTTGTTTCTGGTCCTGTGTAGCAAGCACAGCAAAACAGTCCTGTCTGCTCTGTTCCTATCAACAGCCTGATCTCCTTGGTCTGTTGCTAAGAGACCAGCCTGTTGTTTACAAGATCATCGATGGCGTAGACTTCCATAATTTATAATTTATTATCTTAGTGTCAAAACTTGGGTTGGTTTTTATTTTATTTCACCGTAGATCCAATAATTGTTAGATACAACAAAGGTCACATATCTGCCAGAGGTTCTGTTGTTGCTCTGATAGCGTCCCTGGCTGCCCCTAAGTTTAGATGCGGTGGGAAAAAAATGCTATTATAAACTGAAGATGAATATCATTTTTTTGTCCATTAACTTCACGCATTATATGACTGCTCAGGTCAATGGATTCCCTCCAGACTTGCTCCCTACTGAAAGCATGTTTCTGCCCAACCTAGAGAGAAATGAATTGAAAAGATTTCAATTATTACAAGAAAGGAATTGAGTCTTCTGACTATATATTTCAGCACCCAACTCGCCAATCCTCTCTCCACAAAGTTCAGGGCCAGAGACACTTAACCAGCACTAGAAATTACCCCCGAGCATTGTCGGGTGTGGTGAGCTCACCAAACTTCCTTTAGCGAGTCCTCCACTCACAGCAAGCCAATCAGCCCAGTAAGGAAGTGATGACACAGAAGAGAGTTATTTAAATAAAACCAGTTCAGTCACAATACCCCAGCCTAAAGAAAAAGAAGAGAAACAGTTCAAGTGTTACAGTCGGGATCAGTGCTAGCATTTATAGTGCCGGGCACAAGGCTGAGTGCTCAACCTGGACTAGCGTGCAAAGCTCCCGACAAACTTATGAGGAAAATTCTAGTATTAGCCCCATTGTAGAGACAACAAAGTCAGAACTTTATAACCTTCAGTAAAAGGCGGGACTGAACTCAGACTGAGTGCCCCTGGATACATCATTCTCATAGAAATTAAAAAAAAATAATCAGCTTGGGCTTTGTAATTTACTGTCTATGAACAGTCCACAGACATTTGATGGAGCAGGGAAATTAACATAGGTTCCAAAATCATATCATCACATTATCTTTCCCTGCAGTCATTGGAATCTCTCTAGAAACCACAGAGCATGAGAAATTTCTAGGAAGGGTATTTTATTTTCCCCATCAAAGGACCTGGCAAATTCTAATGACATTTTACTGGGAATTAGATTTGTCGCTTTCCAGAAAGCAATTATGGTGATCATCCATACTGGCATTTTTCACTGCTTTATCGCTAGTCTCTCCCCAGTGGTGCTATGGCCAGGGTGTCACACAGATCCAAGATCTCCTGGACCATCTCTGCTTGGGGTTGGTTGGCAGCCTCTTTTTAACTCCTGTGGTAAAAAGAGATAGATAAACAAGTTTGAAACCACTGACCACCAAAGAAGCAGTCAACCTCTTGATGACTTAACCATTTCTCAAGATAGGTCTGAGACCTAGTTACTTTTTTCTCTCCAAGTAGAGATGTAATCCCTTTCAAACATGTGGATTTTTTTACTGGAACCCACAGATCCACCCAGAGCAGCATAGAAAGGGGGCACAGATCCCTCAGTTTATCTTCCAAGAGCACCTTTCTGAAATGAGCATCACCCTGAAGTTGTGAATAGGGCCCAATTCATCTTGGCAGCTACATGATAGATGGGTACATGGTTTAGGATGAAGGATCAGAAGTTGTGGCTTCCGTTTCCTGTCTACCACTTAGCAAGCCCTGTGAACAGAGGTGGGTCTATTCAACTATTAGGTTCTTAGTTTCTACATTCACAAAAACAAGGATGATATGACCTTCCTTACGAGGGAGAGACGATTAAAACCGAACAATGGATGCAACACAAAATCAGAGGCAGCAAACTCTCCGAGAGTGATTAGCATCATTACTGGAGCCCTAGGGCCCCATGAAATGCCTGACAAATAGTAGCCTTTCTGGCTGTCTATGCAGCTGCCCGCGATACGTGCCCCCAAACCGCTAAGCACTGGGGCCTCTGAGATGGAAGACGAAGCTTTCTCCTGTCAATTGTTCACTCTGTCATGGAGGAGACAGATGTGTAAATGATTATTCAGAGCGATGCACTTACTTCTATGGAGACCCAGATTGAGATGCGACCTTGGGAAAATGTAGTCTTCAAACCTCTTTTTTGTTTTCTGTACCATAGGGATATAACCGCCTGATCACCTTGAGAAGAAAAAGAAGGATGCCCCATGCCATCTGTCACCCAGGAAGCGCTCAGTAAATATGGAGGGGTGGGAGGGGAGAAGGACCTGTGATCCCATTCCAATTGCTACCTCTGTCCTGGCTTTTTTATGGGAGTTTCTAGAACAAGTGCAGGTATATTCCTTGATAAAAATCAAAGGTCCTTAGAGCAAAGCCTCACCAGTCACCTAGGTGAGGTCTTCATCACTGTCAGCAGGAACCATCATACTAGTGATGCAAGTGCTGATTCCTCCTACCTCACACCACTAATGTGTAGCCTCTCCTTTGGTCCTTAGCAAACCAGCAGCTAAAAAGTCAGGGAGCAGTAGGGCCAGCCAACTGTTTTGCCAGGAAAATGCTCAATTCTATATATGATCCCTGGTGGATCAGATGGTAAAGTATCTGCCGTAATACGGGAGACCCGAGTTCAATCGCTGGGTTGGGAAGATTCGCTGGAAAAGATAATGGCTATCCACTCCAGTATTCTTGCCTGGAGAATTCCATGGACAGAGGAGCCTGGTGGGCTATAGTCCATGGGGTCACTAAGAGTCAGACATGACTGTGGACATAACTGAGCAACGAACACTTTCACTTTCACTAAATGTGATCAGTGAGTGAGGAGAGCACAGATATAAAGAAAGAAACAGCCCCTTGGGAGGCTGAATGAGTTGGACTGTTCAACCCAGCCATTGTTAAACTCTGACCAAGGTCAGGTTAATTAACCCCTGTGAGGGTGACCTCATTGTCAGCATAAACATGGATTGATCACATGGGTGATGCTCCTAGAACTCAGGGATGTTCAGTATAAGGCAGCTGCCTCTCTACCGAAGACCTTGAAACACTCATGATGCTAAGGGAGGTTGGGCCATGATCTGGCATCTCTGGTCCAACTTTAAGGGAATCAAATAAAAATTTATCACCAAGATTTAAGGGTCTGCTCATCTCCTACTAATTCCTAGCATCCAGTCAACACTATTGCCTAGTGGCTTATTTATTACTTTATTTTTTCATTTTTATTTTTTTTTGAAAGTGAAAGCTGCTCAGTCGTGGCTGCCTCTTTGTGACCCTGGGGACTGTAACCTGCCAGGCTACTCTGTCCATGGAATTCTCCAGACAAGAATACTGGAGTAGGTTGCCATTCCTCTCTCCAGGGGATCTTCCCAACCCAGGGATTGAACCTGGATCTCCTGCATTGCAGGTGGATCTCCTGCATACTTTTTTACGGAAATACCTGGATGGGTGACAATTGTCAGAGTCAGTTTCACTCTAACTAAATTATTCTCCACCAGCCTCTAATCCTGGCCTTCTCTTATCTTCCCAGACCTGCAGAGTCCTCCACCCAGCTGCACAAGACAACATCCACAACATCATTGGTGATTCCCAGCTCCAGGGAGCCCTCACCGCTGTGTCTCCCGCATTCGTATTGAGGCTATCGATTCTCTTTCTTAAATAAAGCTCCTCTTTGTACAGTTCTGTAGCATCCAGGGCATTTACTAAACACGAGATTCTAGGCCAGGAGGATATTCTCCTTACATTCTTATAACGCTCTGAGGGCCCCCACCTTTAGCACAGACTCCTGCTCAGACCCTGGTACATCCCCTGTCCCTTCAAACAGCCCTTCACCAAACGTCCTTTCACCCTTTGGACGTGCAACAGGCAATTGCTTCTCATGCCTCAAACATGTCACACTGAGCCAACACTCTGACTTGGCACACTCAGTCCCTCGGGAAGAATGTGACCTCTTTTATAGCAATTTCTGTTCACCCTTCAAGACACAGCAATTGTCACTTTCTCTCAGAAGTCTTCCTGACTTCTCTGGGCAGTGAAATAAACTATATTTGTCTGATTCATCTTTGTATCAGCCAAGCCTGACATGTCATAGTGAGTATGTGTGAGCTCAGTCAGGTCTGATTTTTTGCCACCGCAGAGACTGTAGCCCACTCATCTGTCCATGGAGTTTTCAGTCTTTACATCTATTCCCCTGGATCTTGGCTTCCTTCTTGTATTTCCAGTGCTTCTCATTCTCCATTCTTCCCAGAACAGTCTTCCTCTACTAGCCATTACATGTTAGTGTTCCTCAAGCTTGGCCACATGTCATTTAAAAATATTATGATCATAATTGTGTCTTGACCATCCATTTGCTTCCCAGGCAGCATTAGCCACTTATGAGCTGATGCCTCTCAAAGCTCCCTCTCTAGTCCTGCTTCTCCTTATGCCCTAGACCTTTCCATTCACAGATGTAATGACAGTCCCGCCCAAGGATGGTCTATTTCCCAGAACCCCAAAACTCTAATAGTGTCAAATTGATTTTACTTTTCTCTCTCTGTGCATGGGTGCTAAGTTGAATCAGTCGTGTCTGATTCTGCAACCTGATGGATTGTAGTCCACCAGGCTCCTCTGTCCATGGGATTTCCCAGGCAAGAATACAGGAGTGGGTTACCATGCCCTCCTCCAGGGGATCTTCCCAACCCGGGGATCGAACCTGTGTCTCTTGCATCTCCTGCATTGGCAGGTGGATTCCTTACCACTAGAGCCACCTACCCATCCCTAAATCCTTATTCTATTTCAACGTTCTCTCATTGACATCCATGCTCAATGTCCAAGTGAGAAACCTAGACATCTTTACTGATCTGCCTATCTGATTGAGCATCAAGGCCCCTGCGTGCTTCTTTTACAATAGTTTTCAAAGTTGTTCAGTCCCTCCAATCCACCACCATTGTCCATCTCTCTCACTCTCTTCACCTAGACCATCATCATTTCTTTTCTAGACTTCTGCAACAAACTCCTATTTTATTTTATCTCTCTGTCTCTGGTCTTTATCCATGTCACCCATTCTCCATCATAGCCAGGACCATTGCTCTAAAATACCAAGTTTATCTCACCATCTTTCTATTTGACAGCTTTCAGTGTTTCCCCTGCTTGTCTGGGGCATATGTTCAAAAGCCTCTGTATGCCTCACAAAGAGCTTGACCTGGGTTGTCAGCTCTGGGTTTCTGCGTCTGGCACCTGAGAGCCCTCCAGCCGTATTGGGCTCCTCTTTATTCTGCCCTGGGCTCTGCTCTGCGTCTCAGCCTTGTCATCTGCCGTCTCTCCCCTTCTTTAACTCCTAGCCACCTTTCAGACGCCAGTGCGCAGTGTACTTCTTAGAATATCCCTACTCCCTGGTCTGCTACAAAATGACCGGCCCCAAGAAGGGATGCATAAAATGAATGGGATATGTATTTTTGAACAAATTATTGTCTCCTTTTTTTTTCTTGAGATCAGCTATAGAATTAATTCAGCAGGACTTGGCCTCAGAAAGTGGTTTTCTTCCCCATCATTCTGTTCTCTTGTGATGTGCCTCTAAATATCCCTGAGTTACACATTTAGAAACCTACCTGTGTTCTCTTTTAAGCTTATGCCAGAATTTCTCCCAAAGAGATACTCTATATTCTATCATGACTGTGAGAATCTTAGAGGTCCTGTTTCTATTCCCAAAGCTTTGGTTGTAGAATGCACACGTGACTGATCAGAACAGAGATTTTTTTTGCTTTTTTAAAAAAATTTTTGTGTCACATTGTCATGGTAAGTGATGGTGATCTATGCTAGCAGATCCTCTAAGTTATTCTTTTACTGGCCATACATGGTTTCTCCCTTCCAAATAACATTTTTTGAGCTCTTACGAACAGATTTTGAATGGTCCCTCAACTCTGAGTTGTTCCTAAGCTAACATCTCAGTTTTTTGGGTTTTTTTGTTTGTTTTTTTTTTAAGAGTGTTTCTTTCAAACAACCTGCATTTTACCATCCTACATTTGTTCTGGTTTTTGCAATTCTAGACCCTTGTGCCAAAGAGAGAGCAAATCCTCTAGCCCTTTGATCTTCAGGATCCTTCCATTATCTTCCTGGTCTCCTTCTGTTGTCATTTAGAGTAAGTATAGTCGGTCTTTGTCCATGAAAGGTAATCTCACTCTTCTTCTAATTATTCCTGGGCCCCTTGGCTGAATGCCTTCTAGTCTTTGCCCTTCCTTCTCATACCACGCAGCCCAAAGCTTCACAACAATCCAGGTGCCGTCTCCATGGAACTATTGGATCAAAGCCAGGACCAACCCCCTCTGGTTCAGGGGTTCCCAGCCCTTGTCTCTTCCCCAGAACACAGCGTGACTCAGGACAGTGCGGTCACCACCAGCTCAGCCTGTTCACCTCAAATCCCTTAGTCTTTCCCAGCTGGTAAACTTCTTTGAAACCTAAGTGCCAACTGTTGGTCACTCTCCTCTTGAGTTTTCTCTCTATATTCCCTCTTTACTTGAAAGCACTGTGTACTCAATGGTGAGTTTGATCTTCAGGTTTGAACCTTTTGATTTAAAAGTTGCAGGTGGTTCTACCATTCTTGCTCCTTCATAAATAGCTCTTTGCAACACCTTGAAATTGGCTTAAGGAAAGCACAATACCTTGCTCCACCATTTTAATTCTTGAAAGAGGAGAAAGAAGACTCTAGCATATATATGCATGCTAAGTCACCTCAGTTACGTTTGACTCTTTGCAACTTCATGGATTGTAGCAGCCGGGCTTCTCTGCCAATGGGATTTCCCAGGCAAGAATACCGGAGTGGGTTGCCATTTCCTCCTCCAGGGGAATCTTCCTGACCCAGGAATTGAACCCACACCTCTCATGTCTCCTGCGTTAGCAGGTGAGATCTTTACCACTAGCACCACCTGGGAGGTCCATAGTGTATAGCACAGGAAACTATACTCAATATCTTTTTTTTCTTTTTTTAAAATTTTATTTATTTATTTTTTTTATTTTTCAGTGGATTTTGTCATACATTGATATGAATCAGCCATAGAGTTACACGTATTCCCCATCCCGATCCCCCCTCTGGGAAATCATGTGGGAGACCCCACTTCGAGTCCTGGGCTGGGAAGATCCCCTGGAGAAGGGATAAGCTACCCACTCCAGTATGCTTGGTCTTCCCGAGTGACTCAGATGGTAAAGAATCTGCCTGCAATGTGGGAGACCTGGGTTTGATCCCTGAGTTGGAAAGATCCCTTGGAGAAGGGAATAGCTACCCACTCCAGTATTCTGGCCTGGCCTGCAGAATTCCATGGACTGTATAGGCCATTGGGTTGCAAAGAGTTGGACACGACTGAACAACTTTCACTCACTCATATATGTG
Organism: Muntiacus reevesi; assembly: GCF_963930625.1. Taxonomy (NCBI): domain Eukaryota; kingdom Metazoa; phylum Chordata; class Mammalia; order Artiodactyla; family Cervidae; genus Muntiacus; species Muntiacus reevesi. Next base: position 59,099,713 of record NC_089263.1, on the reverse strand, counting down.
TGTGTTTGTGTGTGTGTGTGTGTGTGTGTGTGTGTGTATGAATAACTTTGCTGTACACTCAAAGTAACACAACCTTGTAAGCCAATTATTTTCCAGGAAAAAGAAAAAGAAAATGAAACACAATCTGCACCCCCACACAAAAATAACAATAATAAAATATTAAAAAAGAGAGAGAGAGAGAGAGAGAGAAGAAAGGATAAGAAATGCATCTGTGCTCGGTCCCCCACAGCAACACAGCGTTTTCATGTCTCACTCGGCCACAGTGCCTGCCTGTCTTTCCAAATTGCATTGGGTTTTCCAGCTAATGTTTTAAAATAAATGTTGCTGTATCTGCTTTTAAAGTAAAACTTGAACAAAAAAACAAGAGCCCGTGTGCTATAGTAAAATGAGCATGAATCTGATGTTAGGTAGTCTGGGCATGTCGCCTCTCCTGTGGTTTGTTGAGCTCACCTTTGTTCGCCCCCCGTGTCAGCATCTTCACCAGCGAAATGGGTGGAAAATACAAGCCCAGTCTGTTGTGAAGGAAAAAGTGAAAATGACTCCAGAAGTTTTCTATATACTTGGAAGTTCTATGGAAATCAATCAGGTTTCCTTCAGAAATCTTGGAAAAGTCAAGTATCTGAGGTTTACAAATTTTCATACATTGCTATGTGTATCAGGAAAGAACTGGCCACCCACTCCAGTATTCTTGCCGAGAGAATCTCATCGACAGATGAGCCTGGAAGGCTACAGTCCGTGGGGTTGCAAAAGAGTGAGATACAGCTTAGCAAACGACAACACAGCAACAGCAACATAGAGGCAATTTCTAAAGAGTTCATTTGTTTTTACTAAAAATGAAGAGGAGATTTGGTTAAGAGAAAATGAGATTTCAAATATGTTATAATAAGAGATGATGTTTTTATTTTCTTTTAGCAGGCAATCTAGCATTTTTTAAGTCAGTCATCAGGAACTATACATTTGGCTGGTGAGTGTTATGAGCAGAATTTATTAGGGGAATTGGAGGAATTCTACAGCAAGAATACTGTCCTCCAACAGCTCAGAGTGGAGCTGGAGCTATCATCCCCGCATCAAACAAGAGGGTCTAGGTTGAAATCAAGGTACAATTTGTGAGTATCCAGAGAATGCTGAGAAATGGAGAGTGGGATGTGGAGCATCAAGAAAGACTTCCTGGAGGAGGTGTGATTCCATCAAGGTCATGGAGAGCCTAGAAAAGTCACCCTGAAAATGCAAACAGGCATTCTTTTTTTTAATTTAAATTTAATTTTAAAATAATTTGAAATATAACGTCAATTTAAAATTAAATTAAAATTAAAATTTAAGGAGAACACTGCATGAAAATGTTTGCTCTCCTTCTTACCCTCCCTTGCATCTTGGCCCTGTAAACTCTTTGGCACTTGGCAGACGTCTAGCCTCAGGTAGGGGTCATCTTCTCCACCCTTTCCGCAGCTCATCTCCTCCGCATCCAGGTGGTCACTCAGAGTCGTGGTGGTGGTCACCACCTCATCAAACCAGCCTCCACGCTGTCCCGTGGTTGATGGCTATATCCCCCCCTGTGGGCTTCCTCTGCGCTCTCTCACCCTCTTTATAACCTTTTCGTTTTATGTTCAGTGACCATTACCTGCCCTGTGCCTCCTCTGCCCTCCTCCCATAAGTGTGGGCCCACCACGGGACCCTCTGGGGATCTATCGCTCCATCTTCTGTGGTCACAAAGGCCACACAGACGCCTGTGTTCCCTCTCCAGCTTCTTTATTCAGTGAGCTTAAGAAAGCTGGGGTAGGCTGAGCCAGGAATTCCCTTGGTTTTAACACAAAATATGGTCAGTGTAAATGGCCTATTTGTCCTGGCTAAATGGCTGTCCCCTGGGATAGCTGAAAATGCTCTTTTCGGCTGGCTAACAGCCCCAAGCCCCTGGGCCCCGTGGGTTCCCGGTAGGCGGATGGTGGGAGTCCATTAGCCACCTCACCTCCTGACCTTTCTGGTCTCGCCTGGACCCTTGTCACCTGTGCCGGGGCCTGCTAGTCTCAAGAGGTCCATGCCTGCTTCTGCCTGGGCCCCAGCAGAAGATGGGGAGGTTCAAGCAATTGCCTGTCTTAATCCAATGAGCCTTGCCTAATAGAACATGAGGAAGGTTTGGCGTGAGTCCTCCAAAGGGGAAAAAGGGATAAAAAGTAATGTAGTGTAATAGAGTGGGAGGGACAGAGAAAGAATAAACTTTGGACACCTTTGGTTTAGCATCTTGACAAAATATGTAACTGCGATAGGTGATACAGGATTTCCCCGGTGGCTCAATTGGTAAAGAATCAGCCTGCTAATGCAGGAGACCCTGGTTTGATCCCTGAGTCAAGCAGATGCCCTGAGGAAGGGAAAGGATACCCGCTCCAGTAGTCTAGCCTGCAGAATCCCATGGACAAAGGAGCCTGGTGGGCTACGGTCCATGGGGTGACAGAGTTAGGCACGATTGAGTGACAAAGTGCACACCATGCAGCAGGTGATATGATCTCTCAGAACCTGAGGCTCCTCAGGGCTTCCCTGGCAGTCCGCAGGTTAGGACTCTGCACGTCCACTGCAGGGAACACGGGTTCGATCCCTGGTTGGGAGCTAAGATCCTACACGCTCCACAGCTAGGTTGGTGTGGAGTGGGCATCCTAGCCTACACGTTGCAGCAATGCTGGAGGTATCCCAACCGATGGGAGTGAAGCCTCTGGTGAAGCATCTAAAAGTGGTACCTAATGCAGTGGTTACTGGTATCATCCTAAACAGCTCAGGTACCTTTAGAAGTTGAAATGCCTGATTCTATTACCCACATTCCTACCAGGGGACAATCTCATTTCTTACTTTTGTTCGAAGTGGTGTCTCTGGTGTTTATCTTCTGTGAACTTTCCAGAATTAAATGGCTTGAGTGTACGGTTAGACCTCTTTTTTCATGTTAAATATAATGATGTGCAGAAAAGAGGAAATTCATTTTAACAGGACAAGTGAGCCTGTTTATAATGACCTCCCTTAACAATATTAAGTCATTTTGCTGTGTGATAAAGAAACAAGAGGAGAATTGAGCCAATTCATGGGGTAGATTTTTATCCTGGGAGAGTAGCAATAAAACCTGGTCCTCCTTTTATCAAAGCCTGTTCAATTTAAAGAACTAACTGCAGTTCACAAGAACTGAATTTGATTATTGATTAATCCATACTTACATAGTATTTGGTACTATCTGTTACCGTCATGTTAAGATACAATTTTCTCCAAAGTGTATGAGTCTAGTCATTTAAAATATAAAAATTAGGTAATTATAGTCAGAAGAATTCATTAAAATTGGAGTATAGGTAAACAAAATGACTACTACTTAGTCATTAAAACTCTACAAATAAAATATGAAAAGAAAAAGTAAAAGACCAGACACAATCCACACCCTTTCTGTTATTCCTCCCATAATTTTTTTTTCTTTGTGAGTCAATAGCTGTGTCTGGGGAATAGCTATTTCTTACCTCGTTGATCAAGGTGGAACAGGTTTTGGGGAGCCACGTGTCCACCTGGGAGAGGGTCACAGTCCCCAGAGCAGACGGTGTGGTTCCATCACCTGTAATTGTCATCAGAAAACTAACTTGAAGCTGTGAGATTGGACACCGTTTATTGGGTAAAGATGAAGGAAGGGAGAAACATTAAAATGAAAGAAGGTGAAAATCTTTAAAAAGGACCACACAAGAGATACATCTCCATAACTGCTCTGTAACTATCTGCAAATCAGTATTGCTTGGAGTCTGAGACACAGAGAGAGGATGGGGGCAAAGCCACTGTTGACAAATTCTTCAGTGAAACAGGAAAAGACAGGTTGAAGGTTGTCTGTCTGTGTGGGGGTGGTGCAGGCAGAGGGCACAGCAGAGAGAAGGTAGAGTTTCAACATCGGTTGAAAAACATAGGTCACGTGAGCTCTCTGCAGACCCGCTGATTCCCTGCAGTGAATTCACCAGGGAGAAGGGATCTGGTGGTGAGATCTCATTACTAATTTTGTTAAAAACCCACCTGTGAACACAGTAAAAGAAATAGTCCCTGGAACCTGGGGTTGGGGTGGGGGGTGTCTCTGTGCTCAGGTGTGGGCAGCCCTTAACCTAATCAGCTGCTTGACTTCAGGGCTCCTGATAAGCTGTAAGGAGTTCTCCCACGGAAAATGAATGCAGATGAAGCTAAAAACCCAACCACGAAGCTGCTGATGGCCACCTCACTTCAACTAGCAAAACTGATGTGGGTGATTAGCAAGCAAATGATAACAAATAATAAAACAGAGTTGTATTGGGTTGACCAAAACAGTCATTTGTGTTTTTTTGTAGCATCTTATGGCCTGGTGGCTCAGATGGTAAAGAATGTACTCGCAATGCGGGAAACCTGGGTTTGATCCCTGGGTTGGGAAGATCCCCTGAAGGAGGAAATGGCTACCCACTCCAGTATTCTTGCCTGGAGAATGCCATGGACAGAGGAGCCTGGTGGGGTACTGTCCATGGGGTCACAAAGAGTAGGACATAACTAAGGGACTAACACTTTCACTCTCATGGAAAAACTCAAAAGGAATTTTTGGCCAACCCAATATCTAACCCTATCTAAAGAGGCAGAAACGTTTTCTATGGCTGAGTGTATGTATACACAGGGTCATGCATTTGTTATAACTTTCTGTAAATTAAATTTATTGACTCAGAGTTTTCTGAACAGGTCAAGGTCTTCTGACTTCAGGTGAGGCTTGATCAAGAAGCTCAGTCATGTCACCAAGAATCTGGCTCTTCTGGGTCTCTTATTTCTCTGTCCTTGGATGATGGGGCATCTTCAGGCTGTATGCCACAGTTTCTGGGAAGCCCCTAGCTCTCCCTTCACCATAGCAAATGCTACTTAGTCCTACTCGACATTTTCCCACATCTCCATCCAAAGAAAAGTGAAGGTCTTCTTCAGTGGGGCCTTCTGGAAAGCAGCTTCCAAGATGGGTCACATGGGCTATCCCTCCCTTATATTTTAGTTCCTACAACAGAGCACTTCCTGTTCTGATGTAAGTGGGCTCTGTATTTGTACAGAATTATGTCTTGGTTCACACTTTTGCCAACAACTGGAACGTTCTTTCTTCGTGACTTCCTTTTTATTCCCGTCTATGTTTTATTTTGTTCTGATCTCTCGCTCCATGCCACCAAACCTTGGCAACCACTGATCTTTCTATCATCTCCATAGCTCTGCCTTTGCTAGAATGTCATATAGTTGGAACCATCCAGTTTTTAGCCTTTTCAGGTTGGCTGCCTTCACCGAGAAATACGCATTTACAGTTTCTCCATGTCTTTTCAAGGCTTGATGGCTCATTTCTTTTCATTGACAAATAATATTCCAGTGCAGGGATGTACCACGGTTTCACTTATCCATTAACCTATTGAAGGACAGCTTTATTGCTTCTATCTTTTATCAGTGATCAACAAAGTGAGAATAAGAACGTGTGCGTGCTTAGTTTCATCTGACTCTTTGGTGACCCCATGGACTGTAGCCCTCAAGGCTCCTCTCTCCAACGGATTTTCCAGGCAAGAATACTGGAGCGGGTTGCCATTTCCTTCTCCAGGGGACGGTGATCAATAAACCTGCTATAAACACTGGTGTGCAGATTTTTATGTAGACATGAGTTTTTAACTTCCTCTCTTTTGAAATTCAGCTCAAATGCCTGGGCGTTGGGAAGGGAGCTCCAGGAAGAGCGGCCTGCTTCTCTCTGGCTGGGAGCAGGCACTGCCACTGTGCCCCAGAACACCTGGCACCTCTCCTGCTCGGCTGCTGATGAGACTGCACTGGGCAGCTTGCCCGCCAGCTGCCAGCTAGACTCTAGGCCCCAGAACTACAGGGTCTGTTCAGCCCTGCTTCAAAAGCACCCACATTAAGTGGTCAAGATATATTGTTGGTCTGAACTTTACACCAGACTTGAGTTCCTGGAGTTCATTCCAGCATTTTCTTTTAAGTACCGCTGGTGTAGTGGTATCATGCAAGATTCCCATTCTTACGATTTTAGGAGGGCTTGGGCTTCCCTGTGGCTCAGCTGGCAAAGAGGGAGACCTGGAATGTGGGAGACCTGGGTTTGATCGCTGGGTTGAGACGGAAATGGCTACCCACTCCAGTATTCCAGCCTGGAGAATTCCATGGACTGTACAGTCCCTGGGGTCACAGAGAGTCGGACGTGACTGAGTGGCTTTCACTTCATTTCAAAGTGGCACTAGAGGTAAAGAACCCAGCTGCCGATGCAGGAGCCATAAGAGATGAGTATTCAATCTCTGGGTCAGTAAGATCCCTGGGAGGAGGGCATGGCAATCACTCCCGTGCTCTTGCCTGGAGAATCCCAAGGACAGAAGAGCCTGGCAGGTTACAGTCCATAGGGTCACAAAGAGTCAGACACAACTGAAGAGGCTTAGCACACATCTTTGGGTAGTTTACCCTCAAAGGTATGTGTCAAATAAAAAAGCAAGATCTAAGTGGCACCTTCTAAGCCATGCCGTCTGGGTCACAGTCTAAGTGTGACATTGATTCTGGTGAAGAAAGGCAAGTCTACAACCTTTGATGGAGTCAGCAATGAGGTTGAATGGCAAGAACAATGCTAGTCCTCTACCAGGAGGGAAAGCTGGCGTTAGCTGTTCAGAGAGAAAATCAGTGCATCACGGTTCTAGGAAGGATAGAGGAGCAGCAGAAGAGATAAAAATGCATAAGGTATAAAAATAAAAGAAGGAAAATCCTGCACAGATGTTAGGGATGTAACACAAATTTGGTTTTGAGTTCCCTGACAGCCTGAGCAAAGGGGGCAACAGGATGAATTACAACACTATGAATTACAATTCATAGTGGTCGCCAGATTAAAGAAGAAAAATATGCCCTTCAGATGCCTTTCTATCCCCCCGACATTGGTTCCAGACATGCATTTTACTTCAGTGGGTATCCACAAAGGGAACTCTATGTCAGGACACTATGTCATTATTTTAACAGCAACAAGCCACAAGATATCACTTCTTAGTGTAGGCAGGGATGATTCCACACAAAGTCTGTCTTCGGAAGCAAAAGCGGTGTTGATGTGGACAAAACAGTAATAATGTGAAGCTATCAGGCAAAACAGACCCTCTGTACTTAACCCTCAGCTGAAATTGGATGAATTCATAATTGATACTTTTGAACTGTGGTGTTGGAGAAGACTCTTGAGAGTCCCTTGGACTGCAAGGAGATCCAAACAGTCCATCCTAAAGGAAATCAGTCCTGAATATTTATTGGAAGGACTGATGCTGAAGCTGAAACTCCAATACTTTGGCCACCTGATGCAAAGAACTGACTCACTGGAAAAGACCCTGATGCTGGGAAAGATTGAAGACAGGAGGTGAAAATGACAACAGAGGATGAGATGGTTGGATGGCATCACCGACTCAATGGACATGAGTTTGAGTAAACTCCGGGAGTTGCTGATGGACAGGGAAGCCTGGAGCTGCAGTCCATGGGGTCGCAAAGAGTCGGACAGGACTGAGCGACTGAACGGAACTGATAAGCAGACCCCCCGGGTATGTGGCAGTACCGGAACTGACCAGCAGGGGGAGGTTGGGCAAGGCACCCTGTGGTGGTTTAATCACTAAATTCTGTCCAACTCTTGCGACCCCATGGACTGTAGCCTGCCAGGCTCCTCTGTCCATGGGATTCTCCAGGACAGAATACTGGTGTCAGTTGCCATTTCCTTCTCCAGGGGATCTTCCCAACCCAGGGCCTGAACCCACGTCTCCTGCATTGCAGACAGATTCTTTGCCAACTGAGCTACAAGGGAAGCCCAAGGCGCCCCATGGGCCTTCTTTTCATCACTGGCCATGGAGGTCAACCTATGCCTGTGCTGTCTGCTTCCTGGGTTCTGGAATATTCTAGCATACTTGTTTTGGGCTTAGTTAATCAGGAGCTGAAATGAAGTTGGTGTTTTCCATATGTTTTCATTTCATTAGCAAAAGTGCATGGCAGTGGGAGCGGGTGAGGGACAGCAAGAAAAAGCTTCCAAGAGGACAGCTTTCTAAGGAGGAAAAAACGTTGGAAGGAAAAGAAGAGGTCATGGCTGTGGGCTGTGCTCTGTGTGTGCTTCCTAGGTGGCGCTAGTGGTGAAGAACCCGCCTACCAGTACAGGAGGCTTAAGAGACTCAGGTTTGATCCCTGGGTTGAGAAGACCCCCGGAGGAGGGCATGTACAATATTCTTGGCTGGAGAGTCCCAGGGACGGAGGAGCCTGGTGGCTAGAGTCCATGAGCCTGCAAAGAGTCTATAGCCCATAGTCTAGCTTCTTTGTACCAGTTACCCTGGTGGCTCAGCGATACAGAATCCACCAGCAATGAGGGAGTCACGGGCTCCATCCCTGGGTTGACAAGAGCCCCTGGAGAAGGGAATGGCAACCCATTCCAGTGTTCTTGCCTGGGAAATCCCATGGAGAGAGGAGCCTGGTGGGCTACAGTCCATGGGGTGGCATGAGTCAGACCCAACTGAGCGACTAAACCACTACCACCACCCCGAACAATAGCAACCCTAGGTGGATTCTCTCTCTCCCAGATAAAGAGACCAAGTTCAGAGTGGTGGGAACCACAGAGCTATGTGGAAAAATCAAAGTAAACTAAATTAAATTAAATCAGCTTAACTCCATAAAGTTCCTCAGCTTGTCTGCTCCATCATCTTTCCCAGTGCCGTTTGAAATACCTAATTGTCTAAAATTTTATATCAAGCTTATTTGATTAATAATGTCATGTGTTTCATATGTATGCAAAGTGATTCATTTATATATATATATATATATTTCGTTATCATGTGATTTTTTTAAAATTCTGATTTTATGTTGGAGTATAATTGATTAACCATGTTGTGTTAGAGTCAGGTGTACAACAGAATGATTCAGTAACACACACATGTATCTATTCTTTTTCAAATTCTTGTCCCACTTAGGTTATTACAATATAGGAGCAGCATTCCCTGTGCTATACAGTCGGACCTTGTTGTTTATCTATTTTAAATATAACAGTGTGTGCATGTCAATGGATATCAATATGTGGTGTACATTCACTAGATAGGTGGTTCTCAATATTGTTTATTTTCATTAAAATACTCAGAGATTTTTTTCCTAATTACTCCCCGTGAAATATTGATACCACTGATATATTGAATACTTGTTTATATACCATCTATATGCTTGTGCTTCAAATGTAGAGTGAAATTTCTCTACTCCCCCAAGAAAAACCTTTAGCCCATTTTGGGGGTAATGTTGCCTTTCCCTGAAAATATATGCTTTGCCACAAATATATGACAAATCCATGGTCACTTAATAATATGTAAAGGCTTTATAAATTTGAAGTGATAGATCTATATCATTTAATTTGTCTTGTGAAATTCGCTTAGTCATGTCCGATTCTTTGTAACCCCAAGAACTATACATTCCCTGGAATTGTCCAGACCAGAATACTGAGTGGGTAGTCATTCCCTTCTCTAGGGGATCTTCCCCACCCAGGGATCAAACCCAGGTCTTCTGCATTACAGGCGAATTCTTTACCATCAAAGCCACCAGGGAAGGTGGCTTAGGTAAATAAGAACTGGAAGGTCCAGGGAAGTGAGCCAAGCTCACAGAGACAGGAAAGGCAGAGCCAGACAGATACTAAGGCATCCTGAATCCCACTCCAGTGCTCCCACCATGCCAGGGTGAACAATAAATGGATGGCTTTTCAAAGTGCTCTGGGTCTTCCCTACAATACCTCCTGTACTTAACAAAATAATGCTACTTGTGGAGAAACCAGGGTCTTCCCAGTGGTAGTAGAAAATCATTAAGGTGCCATCTGCACCCATCTTTTGAACATATCATTTTGGCAATGTAGTGTATCAGTTTTCCATTGCTACCATGACAAATTACCATAAACTCAGTGGTTTAAAGCAGCGCACGCTTATTCTCTTATAGCTTTGGAGGCCAGGAGTGCCAAATAGTTCTAACAAGGCCAAACTCTAGGTGTCAGAATGGCTATGAGCCTCTGGAGGCCCTGGAGGGGAAGGTGTTCCTTGTTTTTTTCCAGCCGCTAGAGATGGTCCACGGTCCTTGGTTTGTGACCCCTTCCAGCAATCACATCATCTGGTCTCTGCCTCCATCATCCCATCTCCTCTGAGTTGAACCCCCCTTCCTCTTTCCCTTCTCAGGATGTGGGTGATTACCCTGAGCCCCCAGGGTAGTTCAGGTTAATCCCATCTCAAAATTCTAATGTATAATCATTGCATCTGCAAAGTTTTTCTTTTCTTTGGCCATGAAAGTAATGGATTTACAGGTTTGAAAAATTAGGATTTGACCATCTTTGGGGACATTAGTCTTCCTACCACATACATCATTTGGGTTTGTCTGAGACTGCATTGGTTTTGAAAGTGAAAATCCTGTATCTTCAGAATCTCTTTAGTCCTTGGGGGACCAAGACAGTTGGTCACCCTAAGTGTGTGATGGGATGAGGCTTAAAATCCACACTTGTTGGAAAGATTAGTAGTTTATACTTTTTGCTCTGACTTGGACCCTTTTTAACTCTGTAGTTTTGGCATTATCAGCCTCCACCTCACGTTTCCTCCTCTAGAAATATCCAGCTCTTGGTTGTTTTTCCTGTTTCTGTGCTTCTGCCTTACCAACTTAGTGTTTCCTGCCCACCCTCTCCCTTCAAATGGCCAACTTCTGCTCACTGAAAGGCTGAACAGTATACATCCTAAACACTTCCCTCATCAAGCACTGATCAAGCCCTTATAGCACTTAATAAGACATAATTACAAGTCGACCTCCTAGATTATGAGTGATATCTTTAATTCAAGGTTTGTTGTTGTTTTTTAGTCAGTAAGTCATGTCTGTCTGTTTTGTGACCCCCATGGACTATAGCTCACCAGACCTCTCTGCTATGGGATTTCCCAGCAAGAATAAAGAAGTGGGTTACTGTTTCCCTCCCCAAGAGATCTTTCCAACCCATGGATCAAACATGTGTCTCCTGCATCTGGTCCTTTGGCATGCAGATTCTTTACCACTGAGCCACCAGCGAAGCCCAATTCAAGGTCTAGGTCATATTTATCTTTGTTTGAAAAGGGGATTTCATGGGTCTTTGACAATTATCTTTGATTCAGGAAATACCTGCTGATTTGAACTGAAGGGAAGAATAAATACATACCTGGCTGGGTGGATGGTAAGAGAAATGTATGGGTAGATGAATGGATGAGTGGACCCATGGAGGGCTGGCTAAGAATAATCAACATATCTAGAGGATAATTTAGAGCCTAACAGTATCTAAGCAAAGAAAGATGTTTACTTAAAGTCACTAGTATATATCAGCCCAGAGAGGGAGTAATGAAAACAAAAGTATGTGATGCAAAGGAAAGCAGAAAAGAGAAAAGAAGGGGAAAGGGAAAAAAAAAAGCCCAGTGGTTTCTAGCCTGGACCACATGCCCACAAATAGATTTGCATCCCCCAGGTGGAATTGTTCTGGAAGTCCAGAGGAAGACACATGTAGCCCTAGTACAGTCCACACCATTTATCCTTTTTAATTACCATTCCTCCAGTTCAGACCTACACTAGGAGGAGAATGTCCACCACGCATTTTAATCTCAGAGTTCTGTGTGGATATTTGTCAGCCCCAGATATAAAGCCACTTCTCTGTCTACACTTCTCACGTGCGAGGCAGCATCTTGCATTTTTGGAGGTCTGTAAAAGTGCTTATTCTCTCAGTCTTGTCCAACTCTGTGCAGTCCCATGGACTATAGGCCCCCAGGCTCCTGTGTCCATGAGGATTCTCCATGCAAGATGCTGGGGTGGGCTGCCATGCCCTCCTCCAGGGGACCCTCCCAACCCAGGGACCAAACCCAATCTCCCACATTGCAGACAGATTCTTTACCGACTGAGCTATGAGGGAAGCCCAAGAATATTGAAGTGGGTAGTCTATCCTTTCAGTGTTACTTGAAAGTGTGCAGTTCTAGAGCTCAGCCTCTTCCTGAGTCAAAAAGTTTAGAGATCAGTGGATTCAGTTATCAAGTGGGTTCCCATACCTCCCTGAGGCCATCTTGGAAAAAAACCTATGGACTTTTGACCTTCTGCTTGCCCAGCAGAGACTGAACTTCTAACTCCTGAATGCTCATAACTAAATATGCCCACATTTTTGTGATGAGCCTCCTTTCTGTTACTGCCTCATCACCAATGGAGAATTGTCAGCAAATTCTGACATGAGAGGACTAGGCACCCTGGACTCTTTGACATTGCTAACTTTTGTCACAACCAGTTCTGCATCTTAAATGGCCTGGTATTGACATTCAGCTTGGGAGCCTCATCTATATCCTTGTGAGATCTGAGTTCAAGGTCATCAAATATGGGAGCCTGGTTGTTTGACAAAATGGTAGCCTACTAAATGTCAACTTTGTGGGGCCAAGACCAGTGTTTTGGGGTTTCTCATAATTCGTGGGATTTTCTGGCATATCCCCAAATTTAACCCTAAAGAAGTGCAATAGCTCAGTGGGCTTTGGACAACATGGAGTGCCAACTCTGTCCCTTGACAGATACATGCTTTTGAGGAATGAGTCTCAGTTTTTCCAGCCATTGCAAAGGGCTGAAGTTTAAGCCAGGTGGTCACTAAAGGTATTTCCAGCCTTGTCATTCTAACCTTCTGGTATGCCTGGCTTTGTTTAGGATGCTATGAATTTGTTAGCAAACTAGCCTTTGCCTATTCTGATAGATAAGGTCAGGAAATATAGTTCTTACACATCTGTAGTTAAGTATTAACATAAATCGCCTGCCTGAATCCTGGCTTTGGTTATTCTGTGGATCAAACCATGGCCCCATAAGCACGATAATGATTGGTTATGGTGGCCATATGTCCTGGGTTTCTTTGGACAGCCTTGATTTCAAATATTCTGTCCCATCGACAGAGCTAGTGTCAGATCATCTATCCCAAGTTTGATTCAAAAATATGGTCTCCATATGGCAGATGTATCTTCATCACTATGGGATAGAAGGCTTTCTTTATCCACGTACAAAAGCTCTTCCCTGCCCTCCTTTCCCAGGCAGATGAAGCTGCTTCTCTGAGCTCCCACTGTAGTTTCTATATCATCTTCATTTAAGCACTTGCATTCCGGTGTCTTGTGTTGGACTCTGGCCCTCAAAGGGCCAGGGACCACCAATTTTTCATCTCTATGCTCCTAGCACCACGTCTGAAAAAAAAATAGAAACAATTTTCAGGGATCTGTTACATGACACAGTAGAAATCTTCCTGAAAAGTTGAGGTTGTGCATGTTTAAATTAAAATATCTTTCCGGTAGAACCAGAGGATCTATTACTAGAAGAAGAAATTCTATGCTATATATTTATTTTCCTTTTCTTTCCCCTCAAATAATTCTTTCAGCCTTTCTAAAAGATCTGGACTGACAAATGCCATTAGCTAGAAGCAAGCTGATCTTGGAAGCAGGTTCTCTTAGCTCTGTGGAATTCAGCTCACTCATGGCCATCAAACTGAGAGATCAGAAGAAAGAATCTGTAGTTTAAATCTGACAGGAATGTTGTCAAATCTGCAGTCATAGTTTCCTTTGCAAATACAAATCCAAATTACAGCTTTTTAATTGCTTCAAGAACTAAAGAAGAAAATAGCCTTTTCAGAGTGCAAGGGGGCAAGAGGACCATCTCATGACCTTTAGAGATAAACCTCAGCCACCTGTCTTGCGTCTCTGATGGTTGGCTGCTTCTAGTACTAAGTGCCTTCCTTAAGTAACATTTCTTCCTGATCTCTCTAGATGAGCTTATCTCATAGTTTCCTTCAAACCAGTGTCCACTCCAACCATCCTGTTAAGCTTTGGTCCAATGTCATCAGTAACTTCTACTTACTTTCTTGCCATCCCATTTGAGATGTCTCATGGTTTGATCATCATCTATTAGGCTATGACTCAGATCTTTAAAGATCTATAGACTAACCCCTTTGGCCCCAGTTCATCCAGAAATCCATCTTTTCCTACAGCATTTCAGTGGTTGCTGATCTCTGAAAGTAGCCCAGCCCTCCCACCCACCCCACCACACTTTTGAATCTTCGCACAAACTCTTCTCTCTGGGTTGTGCTTCTGCCTTCAGGCACCTTGACAATCCTTGCCTGTTTTTAAAAATGTTACTCGATTTTTCCTCTACCATGACACCTTTTCTCACCCACTAAATAGAGATGATGATGATGATGGTGATGAAAATATCAATAGTAAAAGCATGATGGTAACAATAACACCCACCTGTGTTTAGCAGGTATTAGGCATTAAGTTGGGTGCTAAGTGCTTGGCATGCTCTACCTACTATTACATGTTACAAAAGAAAACAATCTCAAATTAATAATTATTTGGGTTGAAAATGAAGAAAGGAATAAAAAAGAAAGATTTGGGGAGCAAAACTAAACCCAAGGACAAATAGCTAAATTAGGGTAGGTCTGGGTTTGGGATCTGGTGTCTGTCTGACCTCGAAGTTTGAGCCGTTCCATACCTCATGGATCTCTGTTAAACCCTCCTTTATTGTATGGAGTATGGTCATCCCAATCTTGCTGGGCAGCCCGAGTATCTTAAAGACAGTGGCACTGCCCTATAAATTTATTCCTCATTAACCCTCCACATGGTTCCGGACACATCTGCCATGTAAGCAGATTGTGCTAAGTGAATGGAAACGAGGAAGAAACTCCTTCCTGGAGTTTTATTGTTGCCCAGAGGAACCTTTCAATTGGAATATATTCAATATACACCCTCCACCCAGATTTGTGAACATATTCACTGCTCTCACACCAAAGGGACCACCATGATCTCTGGGCATCAACATTAGTCTAGATCTTTCTTACATCAAGACAAGCACCATATGATATCACTTACATGTGGAATTTAAAATGTGACAAAAACGAACTTATGTATGAAACAGAAACAGACTCACAGCCATAGAAAACAAACTTAAGTTTACCAACGGGGGAAGTGGGGGGAGGAGGGATAAATTAAGAGTTTTGGATTAGTGGATGCAAGCTACTATCTATAAAATAGATAAACAACAAGGTTATACTGTATAGCACAGGGAATGAGATTCAATGCCCTGTAATAAACCATAAAGGAAAACAATACGAAAAATAATATGTATACACATGCATAACTGAATCACTTTGCCATACACCAGAATCTAACACAACATTGTAAATCTGCTATAGTTCAATTAAACAGAAGCATCTAGATCTTTCCTTTGGTTGGGGTATAAGCAGAACCATCAAGACCTCTGTGCTTTCCAGGGACCAGGCTGATGGTGAAGTCAGCAGATCTCCCCCTTTCAAATGAATCAGTGCCCAGATGGTGAATATATTGAGTCTGGTATAAAGAACAGGGTCATAGCTGATGGAAGCAAATGTTTCATGTGAGTTTCACTCACATGAGAGTGTTCTTTGCTGCCTTGATGGAGATTAATACTCAAAGCTTCACCAGGACAACTTGATGGTATAAGAAGCCTCACGCAGTGAATGAATTGGCAAAACACATCCATAATCAATAAGGGCAAAGAGGGAATCTGTTATCAAATCTGACCCAAACCAGCAAACACAAGCCTATCTTTTTGGCCACTTAGATGGAGGAGACCGTTTCCACAACATTCTATTCCAGCACAGAGCTAGTCTGCTCATCAGGAGAGGCTGTGCTGATGAATTCTGTTTCAAGCACTCCGAAAGCTTGCCCTTGCCTTTCCCCTTACAACCAACTGAACTTCTCACCCAGCGTCCTGAAGGCTCTCTTGGATCTGACTCATTGATCGCATCTCAGGGAACTGGTTAGGCACACAAACTGTTGGAGATAGCGCTCTCTGACCAGCTGGGCTCTGCAGTTCCGGCTCCTCGCTCTCCAGAGTTGCATTTCCCCCTTTGATTCACTTTCAGGAAGCTTCAGAGATGGTATATCAAAACACACCTGCTAACTGCCTACTGTGTGCTGACAACTCTGCTGGGATAAATGGAACTGTTGAGTTTTATAACTTTACACTGTCAATACAACCATGAAAATAAGCCAAGACTGAGATATAAAGCAACTGTAGGACCAAAAGGTCATGTGTGTGTTCAAAAGTGGGTTGTGTATCTTCTCACTGGAATTTCAGGAAGGAGGAAGACTTTCTGGCAAAAGGGCGTCAGTAGGTGTAGGAATGTAAGTAAGCAGAGAATGCTGTGGGTAAAATCAAATGTGTGAAAGTTGCTCAGTTGTGTCCGACTCTTTGTGACCCCATGGACTGTAGCCCACCAGGCTCCTCTGTCCATGGACTTCCCTAGGAAAGAATACTGGAGTGGGTTGCCATTCTTTTCTTCAGGGAATCTTCCTGACTCAGGGATTGAACCCAGGTCTCCCACATTGCAGGCAGATTTTTGACCATCTGAATCAAACGGGACATGAAAGTTGAAGGTTCTGTCCAAGTCAAGATCTCACAAGAAGTTTGAGATGCAGGAGAATGATCTAGACAGGAGAAAAGACGAGGTGGTCTGGAAGCATAGAAAGCATCCTTTCCCCAATCTGCATTGTATTGTGCTTCATTTACTGTCCACACAGACTTCTCTCCTCTGGGTTATAGACTCTTCTAAAATATGATGGGGATTTATTCGATTCTAATCCCCAGTGCCCACTAGAGATCCTGGCCCATACTGTGTGCCCACTAACTGTGCCTGGAAGGATGCCTGGTAGGTATAGGCAGCAGTTGGTCCTCTGTTGGCTGACTTGCAAAGCATCATCTCAGGGAATCCACTCACCAGTTCCCTGAGGGACAGGATGAGGAGCAGTGTGGTGTGGTACCCAGAACACAGGACCAGACTTTAGTTGGCTCTGGCTTCGACTATGACTCATTTCCTACTCAGCATGTGAGCGTGGGCAGGTCAGTCCTCCTCTCCAACCTCCAACACCTCTAACTGTTGGTGAGAAAAAATGTTCAGACCATGATGCCTAGATATTCAGTATGACGGTGTTGTGATGAGTTTCTTATTTTCATACTTTCACAGCCCAAGTACGATCCCTGGGCTGTGGAAGTTCACATATGGGAAAAGTCACCAGGATGGCTGTGAATTAGAATCAGATGTGCTATCATCACGCGGAGTCCTTCACTAGGTTAATGATGACTAGGCTTGCAATTTTCTTTTCTATGATTTCTCTTTGGTGGGTACCTGATATGTGCAGGTAGGATGCTCATGGTCACACCAACCTCTCACAACAGCCTCACAGGCAGAAACTACCACTGGCTTCACTTTAAAGATGGGGGCACTGAAGCACTGAGTGAAGACGGGCTTTGCCAAGGCCACCCAGCTAAGTGACAATAAAATCCATTTCTGTTTCATTAACATCTCTCAGTATAACGATTATCCTTTAGGATACATAAGAAATTTTCTGGGTGGCTTAGTGGTAAAGAATTCACCTGACAATGTAAGAGTTGCAGGAGACACAATTTCCATCCCTGGGTCAGGAAGATCCCCTGGAGAAGGAAATGGCAACCCACTCCAGTATTCTTGCCTGGAGAATCTCATGGACAGAGGAGCCTGGTGGGCTACAGTCCATGGGGCTGCAAAGAGTTGGACCCTGACTAAGCAACTGAGCACACACACACACACACCCAAAATAGAAATCATTCCCCCCATATGTCTGTCTTGACTGCTCATCATTTATCCCCTTTTTCCACTGACATATGGATACAAAGAGCCTGGCTACAGGCCTAGGACATAACTGGTCTTTGGATGTAACTTGTCTGAGATGGTATGTGACACCGAGCAGCTCATGCAAGAATATCACTTGAAATTTTCCCAAGAGTCCCTGGATAAAGAGAGCCATTATGGATGTGCACACCTACGTACAGATCTACAAATTGGCAAGTTGGGTGCTTAGCCAAGCAAAGGTTTGTTTTGTTTTTCAAACCAATTCTAGCAAAATGAAGTGAAGGCTTGATGTCAAAATAGGATTAAGTTTGCCTTTTATTCCATTACTCCACACCCTAGTATATCCTTCTCTCAAACTTCACACGCATACAAGAAAGAAAGAAAACAGTGTCTCTGTCTCATTTTTGGCATGAACAATTGAAAATACCCCACCACACTTCTATCTGGCCCTGGTCTGAATGTTTTCAATTTGGTTAAGAAACACCATGATTACGTATGCTTGACATGCAAGGTTATCGCTTACGCATGGATTTCTGCATGGGAATAAAAGAATAAACATGTCAGTTAAATAGCTAATGGGAAGTTAAACATGCTCGCAGCCCCTCACCAGAGCTGTCAGGAGAAGGGCCCTCCATGGCTGCTTCTGTCCCCTGACTCTTTGTGGCATTAGAGTCCTCCTCTGCCTCCATGGACCTCACATGACTCTGCTATAAGAAGATCAGACCACCATTCAGTTCAGTGTGGTTAATTTCTTTTCACACACCTGACCTATAGTTTGGGCGTGGATAGCAGGGGACTTTATTCTTTCTTTGTTCAAACTACCAAGAGGCTGCAGAAATCCAGAGCGTGGACAAATATCAACAGCTGAAACATTTCAAAGAAATTTAAAGTTTCTGTTCTCTTTTTGCTGTTGTTGCTCAATCACCAAGTCGTGTCCAGCTCTCTGCGACCCCATGGAATGCAGCACACCAGGCTCCCCTGTCCTTCACCATCTCCCAGAGTTTGCTCAAACCCATGTCTATTGAGTCAGTGATCCTGCTCCTGTTACTCTCTCAGATAGAATGAAAAGGTGTATCCTTATTAAACAAAATGAAAATTAACCTAAAATAGAATTATTTCCTGGGCAGGGGGCATAAAACCTACTTACAACACATTAGATGAAGAAAAAAAAAAAAAAGCCAGATGTGATTGAGTATTCAGTGTAACTTCAAGCATGTAAAATAATATTTGCTAGAAGAGCAAAGTATGTTAAGATATGAATCTCTGGATGGTGGAATCATGAATGATTTTCATTTTCTTATCAATTTGACAGTCCAATTAGTCAAAGCTATGTTTTTTTCTGTAATCACATATAGATGTGAGAATTGAACCATTAAGAAAACTGAACACCGAAGAAGTGATGCTTTTGAACTGTGATGTTGGAGAAGACTCTTGAGCGTCCCTTGCACTGCAAGGAGATCAAACCAGTCATTCCTAAAAGAAATCAGTCCTGAATATTCATTGGAAGGACTGATGCTGAAGCTCCAAATCTTTGGCCACCTGATGCAAAGAACTGACTCCTTGGAAAAGACTCTGATGCTGGGAAACATTGAAGGCAGGAGAAGGGGACGGCAGAGGAAGAAATGGTTGGATGGCATCACTGACTTGATGGACATGAGTTTGAGCAAGCTACAGGAGTTGGTAATGGACAGGGAAGCCTAACATGCTGCAGGCCTTTGGGTCACAGAAGTTGGGCATGAGTGAGCCACTGAACTGAACTGACCTATTTAATATTTCCCATGTTTCCTATAATAAGAACAAATTCTTTTATGATTATAAAAATGTGTACCTATATCTAAACCTACCTCTCAAATATATAAGTATTCTACACACACACACATGCACGCAGGTAGTAAGACATCACCTCCTATGCATGCTGCCAATTCACTTGCCAACTCTGTTGTATGAATCACGCCAGCTTTCCCATGGAAAAACAAACCCAAAATAGCAGGTACAAAATAAAAGTTAGAGAAGCTAGCTACTTGTAGGCCATTCACTTAACTTAGTACCATGTATGTCCCAGGTGCTGAAGACACCTCTCCCCGCTCTCAGCCTCCACGCCCCTCAGCTCCTGAGGGCTAGTCATGATCTGAACAGTATTGTTGTTGTGCTGTGTTAGTCGCTCAGTCGTGTCTGACTCTTTGTGACCCCATGGACTATAGCCCGTCAGGCTCCTCTGTTCCTGAAATTCTCCAGGCTAGAATATTGCAGTGGGTTGCCATTCCCTTCTGCAGGGCATCTTCTTGACCCGGGGATCGAACTCAGGTCTCCTGCATTTCAGGTAGATTCTTCACTGCCTGTGCTACCAACACTTTGCAACAGTATTAAGATTTCCCAAAGTTCGTGCCCCAGCCCTCCACCCCAACCATCATACATAGGCACCCCCTGGGCCAGAGCAGTTGTGTTGTCCTTGGCAGCACAGAGCTTCCAGAATGGGCAGTCCAGCCTGCAGCCAGAGCTGCCCAACCTGCAGGGAGGCTGAAGTTTAGACAGTGACAGACAATGAAAGTCACTCAGTTGTGTTCGACTCTTTGTGGCCTCATAGACTATACAGCCCATGGAATTCTCCAGGCCAGAATACTGGAGTGGGTAGCCTTTCCCTTCTCCAGGGAATCTTCCCAACCCAGGGATCGAACCCAGGTTTCCAGCATTGCTGGTGGATTCTTTGCCTGAAGTGACGGTTAGAAGGTGATGCTTCTAAAGGGCATTGACCCTGAGCTCCTCGTGATGTCAGAGTTCTCAGGCGGCATGACTGTAGGTGACTCTTTCAAGGACAGTTGTGTGGGGGCTTTGAAGTTGGATTGATGTATCACTAAGTCATGTCTGACTCTTTGAGATCCCATGAACTGCAGCAGCCAGGCTCCCCTGTTCTTCACAATCTTCCCAGAATTTGCTCGAATTCATGTGCATTGAGTCAGTGATGCCATCCAACCACCTCATCCTCTGCTGCCTCCTTTTCCTCCCGCTTTCAATCTTTCCCAGAATCAGGGTATTTTCCAATGAGTCGGCTCTTCACATCAAGTGGCTAAAGCTTTGGAACTTCAGCTCTAGCATCAGTCCTTCCAATGAATACTCAGGGTTTGTTTCCCTTAGGATTGACTGGTTTGATCTCCTTGCTGTCCTAGAAACTCTCAAGGGTCTTCTCTAGCACCGTAATTCTAAAGCACCAATACTTGGTAGCCTGCAATTAATTTTCTGTCCACGATCCCATGAGGTGACCACCTTGATGGTCAGCGTCCACGCCTGCTTCCTTCTGGCCCATGAGTCACACCTCGAGGTCTGCAGATCTGGCGGAGGGAGCCCTTGGCCAAAATAACTCTCCTGTATCCAGGCCCCTTCCACCCCCTTCGTTCCAAATGCCCGCAAGGACCAGGCTGAAGAATAGACTGCGATTCTCCACCCCATCGCTTACATTCTGGTTGAGTCCCACGGGGCCCGGGGTTTGAACACCAGGCTGCCTCCCAGGAACCAGGAAGGGGTGTCTGGCAACCAAGAGCCTGGACAGAAGCACCTAGAAAGCACTGGGGGCCGAGTCCAGGCACCCCGATTGCCAACGCCCCGGTCTGCAGCGTCCCAGCTGCAGCAATGCGTGACTGAACTGGGCCCCACACAGCTGAGCAGAGCTGGAAGCCTTGGCCACACATTCCTGGTTTCAGCTTCACTTTCCCTGCCTGGTTCCCATTAGCGCTGCGGCTTTCCAAGCCTTAATGGCAGAGCTCTGGCTGGAGACGAGGATGGCCCGGGGCAGCCAGCTGCCAACCAGGTTATAATCCAACAAGATCTTTCCGGAGTCAGCCTTTACAGCCTGGACACTGGGATACTTACAAACTTCTCAGAAAGCAAATAAACAAAAAACAGAGCTGCAAACCTTGGAAGGCGGGAGGCTGGGCAGATGCTCCTTTACTCGGGGACAGAAGTCAGGCAGATTGAAAGTCCTGTTTGTCGGTAAACTCCGGCCTCTTTCATTGTGCGCCGCAGAGGCTGCTTTCCATGGAGCCTGTCTTCAGTGGCCAGGCCTTCAGCATCTCTGCCAAACTGGGAGAGGTGACTTTAAAGTGACGAGAGGCCCAACTGGGGTGGGGGGCAGGGAGTCAGTAAGGTCTCCATCCCATCTCACAGCACAGACTGTAGGGGCAGGGGGGATTCTGAAACTCCAGCCAAGGAGAAACTGACTCCATACAGATGAGAGATCCTTGTCCAGTAAGCCCTGGGCCAACTCAACTGCAGGAGGGGGCACCCCGCCATCCTCTCTCCAGCTCTCTGGCTCCCCCGTGGGCTCCCTTCCAGCTGTTAGCCCTCTCCTCATACCTTCAGCTTCTCTGAGGCCCCCTCCAGCATCAGCAGAAAATCAAGGCGTCCAATGCAGTGGTAGATGTGTAAGAAGGGTAATGTTTAACGATTGGGGCCAATGCAGTGTTGCAATGATGTTGCCTTTATTTCAGGCCCCTGAGGAAATGGTTTTCCTACCCACTGTCTACGGAGTTCACAGCATTCAGTGGCCTGACTTTTATGTAATAAATCTGGGCTTCTTTATGAGGGACGTTTCCTAGGCAGAAGGGCCTGAGCCATCGCATTTTGAGCTACTGCATACCAGTCCATTTTCACGATCTATCTCCTTCGTGTATCCATTCATTTGTGTGAAACTTTTCTGCAGCATCTATTACATTCCAGGAACTGTGTTTGTTGTTGTATGTACAGATGTCATCAAAGCGTGGTGCTAAAAGACATACAGTTTGCAAATCTCATAACAGACACAACCTCAGTCTCATGAAAATTAAATTTTAGTGAGATATGCATCAGTGAAAAGGCAAGTGATTGTAGAAAGTAACACATGCTAGTGTAGAGAAGTGGAGGATGCTAGGGACAAAGGAAAGAAAGTCTTAACCCTGTTCTGGGGGGCACTCAGGAATGATCCAGACATGGAGTCTGAGCTGATTTTGAAGGATGAGTAGGTGTCCTCCGGGTGAAAATAGTAAGAGGTTATTCATGGTCAACAGAACAGCACATGCAAAGGCCCCATGGGATGCACAGGAAGACACCTACACAGAATATGGTTGGAGCTTGAGACATACTCATGGAAATCAGATTCAAAGAAAACAGGGGCTTGATCATAAAAGGCCTCCAAAGTTATGCTGTGGAGTTGACCCTTTATCCTAAAGGAGGGAGAGTCCTTGTAAGTTTAACAAGGATGTCCCTGGGTTCAGATAGACAAATGTATTTTTCTCTCTGGTAGCAATGAGGAGCAAGGGACAGAAGGAGGCTGGGTCCGCACAGTTTGGGGGGAAGTTATCGCCAGAGTC
The DNA here is from genome assembly GCF_963930625.1 of Muntiacus reevesi. NCBI lineage: Eukaryota > Metazoa > Chordata > Mammalia > Artiodactyla > Cervidae > Muntiacus > Muntiacus reevesi. Next base: position 59,076,721 of record NC_089263.1, on the reverse strand, counting down.
CAAGTTCTAAAGCATCAGGGATGGAGAAGCAAATTCAAGATACAGGAGACAGGATTCCATTCAGTGGGACTCAGCCTCAGGGACTGATTACTCAACGGGAGGGACCAGAGACAATGCAGCTGAACGCCTGAGAGTGGCGATGCCCTTCACTGAGTGATGGAAGGCCGGACACCCAGGTTACGTGCTAAACAAATGGTCTTCCCTCGTGTGGGGACGCTCCCGTCTCCCTCCGCCACCCTGCCCTGAGATGCGCTCAGTCACACTGCCAGCGGGGACCAAGAAGTCATTTGCACACTCCTTGGCAATCTGGATCTCATCCATTGCTGCTTTCCCTTCACTTTGAGAATAAATGAAAAAATCGACTCCTCCGGATGCCAGATTTGTGTTCCTGTGTTAGGAGATTGTTTTTTCTTTTTTGCATCTGTGTGTACGTTAAACAGCAAGAAGAAAGTCGCGAAACTCAAGGAGTTTCCCCAAAAGTAAATCAATTTGCGGTTGAATGTGCCGTGGAATTTGTTTGCAAACCTACAAGAGCGAAGCGAGCTTAAAAAAGATGCAGTTGGATGAGACTGCAAAGTTTTGGAAAGTTCTTTGAACACATGTAAACATGATATGTGTAAGCAAATGTTTAACTTGCCTTTTTTACTTCTACAAATTATATTATGAAATCAGACGTCTGTGACTTCTTAAGAATGTCAAATCAGTGTATTCCTTCAAAACAGATAATTGCCTAGAGCTGCTCAGCTTCCAGGCTTGGGGCTTGGGAAGGCTGAGTTTCCTGCCCGCCAGTGAATAGAAGCTTGTAGGAGAGATTGATTTGCGTAATGCAGGCGGGGGCAGGCGTGACCATGGGGAGGTGGGCTTGCTGGACACAGCCAAGCGGCCCTTGGAGAAGGAGGAAGAGCTAGACCCTCTGTGCTTCCCCTTCCCAAGGACCCCATGATGATTCCATTCCCTGTCCTGCCCTCCAATGGAAGAGACCAGCATGCAAACCTCTCCTCAAGAAGGATGGTACAAAATATATTTGATCTGATAGTTGTTTCAGCACCGCTTTGATTCACTGCTCTCTGAGAATCAGGATTGAAGCAGCTAGAATTAAACTGCCCTTCCAGTACCAAATGAGTTGGAATTGGCCAGTTTAGCATTCATGAGCACACCTAAGGAGTGGCCGAGGTCATCTGATAAGACAGCTCTAGTATTTTCCTAGTAGAGACCATCGAAGTGGTCTGGAGGCAAAGATGGAGAAGATACAGTATACGTGGCAATATTTCAGGCCCCCGCATACAATTACGCCATTATTACTAAGCACTTTTATTAGCACTGCAGCTGGACTGAGAAAGAGACCATCCGGGACCATTGCAGATCATTTCAAAGAACATGCGGTCTCACTGAAATCAATAAGATATTGCCTGGCCTCACCACTGCACCCCAAGATTCTCTTCCCATGCCATCAAGCCCAGGCTGATATTGACACATGTTCACTTCCAGGGCAGAAAAGACCACATAGTGCTTAATATGCAAGTAGGCTTAATTTGATTCCTTGGGTGAAAAAGATGTCAATGAGACCACCATAAAGCATATGCCACCACTCACTGGCCCAATTAAATTAAGGTGTCATGGTTGTCTTGCATGATCCAGAGCAGATGCATATATGATAGATTATTAAGGATGCAGTTTGCAGTGTTGTACATTATTTATTCCCAATTTATTAACTGCTCATGGTGGTTATTTTGGAGAAGTCGTTTCACATTGAACGTAAGCTCATAATGAAGAAATATGTGTCTCTCTTGATTTGGAAATGGTACAACCATAGAGCTGTCATTTTCCTGAAGTCTGAGGTTTTTATTGGCTCTTAGGGACTGGATTCAATACCACTGGCACTTGCTGAGTGTCTTCTGTTGGTGGTTTCTGTTCCAGACTCTTGACCAACTTATTAATCAAATAGGAACAAAATTGCCGCTGGATGTATACTGAAGGTGAAAGACTGGGAGAGGCAGACTCTGTCCTCTGGGAGTTTGTACTCATTATCTGCGTTCTGTCTTGCAAACATACACATAGACTCAATGAGAAATTTATGAATATTCTTTGTTTCCAGATGAGGTTCTTCTGATTCCTGGAGAAAGGAAGGCCTCAACCTAGGTCAGCCATGTAGTAATGGAAGAGACGGAAGGAGAAGCCAGCATCTTGCAATCCCAAATTCATGACCTTTATGTGTCAGCTTCCTTATAAGTGGAATGTAAATAAATAAGTCAGTGGCACGGCTAGCTTGTCTTCATAGCTCCCCAAAAGCAATCAATCCTGTGTTCGGAGAACACAAGAATGCCTTTTGCATATAGTCCATCATTGTTTAACTGATGGGAAGAGATAAAAGGATGCTATTAGTACTTGAATTAGTATAGCCCAAGGATCTTGCCACCTTTCTCTTTAGGAAATTCCTTTTTTTTTTCTTTTGAGATTCCAAAGGGATATCCATTAGTATATAATAAATACTTACTCATCTCACAGAGGTTGCAATGAAAAGGCTCTGTAGAAATGCAGACAAGAGAGGGTGAGTTTTATGAGGGGATTTCTTCACTTCTCTGAGATAATTTTTATTTTGTAAATTAGAACTATTTTTTTTACATTTTACACATGAGAAGGCAGGCATAGTAGGAAAAATAAAATGAGAGGAATCCAGTGGCACCCTTAGAGCAGTCCATGCACCTCTCAGGTGAGTCGGGGATGAAAATAATGTGTTTGCCAGATAAAACTTCCCCATGCATCTCCTTATTAAGCTTACACTCAGCTGCAAAAGCGCACATTCTTCTATTTTTTGGAGGGACTAGCAGAGAGTTGGACCATAAAAAAGGCTGAGCGCCAATGAAATGATGCTTTTGAATTATGGTGCTGGAGAAGACTTTTGAGAGTTCCTTGGACAACAAGGAGATCAGAACAGTCAATCCTAAAAGAAACTAACCCTGAGTATTCATCGGAAGGACTGATGCTAAAACTGAAGCTCTGATATTTTACCCACTTTATGTGAAGAGCTGACTCATTGGAAAAGGCCATGATGCTGGGAATGATTGAGGGAAGGAGGAGAAGGGGATGACTGAGGTTGAGATGGTTGGATGGCATCACCGACTCAATGGACATGACTTAGTGACTGAACAACTGAGGATCCAAAAGTAATTTAGCAATACTTGAGTCAGGATTCCAAAGCCTGGTCTTTGTTTTGGAATCCAAGCCTGGTCTTTGTTCTCCAAACTCTATGCTCTCTTCATCTGCTATTCCACAGCCTAAAGCAGAGGCTGCGCTAAAGTTGGTCCTCTTACCGAATGGTACGAGGTCCAGCTGCTTGCCATCCAAAAGTAAGTAAACAGGCCAGGTTGGTGGAAAGGAAAGTTTGCTCTATTTCAGATGCAGGCAACTGGGGGAGAGGGTGGACATCTGTTCAAAGGCCAACTCCTGACATTGACAGCAAGTTGGGCCAGAGCTTTTATAGACAGAAAGAGGGGGCTACATGCAGAAACAGCAGAGTCAGCTCTGACAACCATCTTCAGATTGATCATTGGTGGTCTGACCAGTGTCATCTTGATTGTTTTAGGTACAGTTAATCTTCAGTTCCAAGTTCGGTTTGTTTCCATATCTCTGAAACCAATTCTTGGAACTGTGGCAGCTGGTGTCGTGGGTACAGTCTAGTCATCATGAGTTAACTTCTCCACCAGGGGTTTCAGTCCCTATAAGACAATTCACAGAGTATGGCTCAGGATAATGTCTATAGCCCTTGAGAAAGAATGAAGATCCTTGACTATGCTTAATGACTGCATTATTATTAATTAGTCTCCTTTGACTGTTTCCCTTCATTTCTGCATGTTCTCATTTCTCTGATTAAAGTTGTTCTTTGATGAAAGTTTTCCACAAGCAAAAAGCAGGCTGAGGATTGGGGAGTTTGGAGACAGGGGCAAGGACCATAGGATTCTGCTCCATTTCAGCCCTGACTTATAGGAGCCAATTACAGGCACCTCTTTCCAAATTCACACTAAGGGAGATAGCTTGAAATCAGCCATGGTGGGTTTGACTATTACACCACAGAAACAGTCAAAGCTGCCACCATTCAAGGCATCACTGACTCAATGGACTTGAGTTTGAGCAAACTCTGGGAGATAATTAAGGACAGGAAAGCCTGAAGTGCTGCAGTCCATGGGGGTCACAAAGAGTCGGACACGACTTGGTAACTGAATAGCAACCATTCAAGGCTGTTTTTCCCAGAGCTCTGGTTGTTAAACTTCACTGGCATGTCGCTGCTCCTCTGCTTCTGGTTTTCATATGTTATCAAAAGAAAATATTATAGCGTGTCTTCATTATTGTTTGGCTCTTTACAAGGAGGCACTCTTAACCCTTTTGGGAAGTCTAAGCAGGCATTGCTAAGAAACAAGTTGAAGGATTCTTTAAGATAAATCATCCCCCAAGGCATTTTAAAACCACAGGTCTCCTCAGCAGGTCCTGACTATGGGCCCCTGGACAGCAATACCTGGTCTGTCATTGGCACAAGCTGATCTTAAAATTCTGGAAACCAGAGTCCCCTTCATCTTGGCAGGCCAGGGCCACTGACCACAGAAGTCCTGTAGGAGTGTTCAGAAATGTGTTCTTGTCTGGAAACAGGCCCTGTCTTCCAGAACAAGGGAAGAGAGCATTTCCAGATGACATCAGCTCAGAACAGAAGAGATTTCTGCCCTGATATCAAAGGACAAGAAGATGGAAGAATGGGAGAGAATGAAATCATATTAATGGCAGATCCATGAACAACTCTTTTTTTTATGCATTAAAATCATTAACATCTGCTCTTGAGTTATAAAAATGGTTACCTTTAGCCACCCTCATCAGATGTATCCTCTCTCAGCTAAGCAAAGCGCATCAGATGTGAACCTGGAACAAAAACAAACAAACAAACAAACTAAATTTATATATATATATATATTTATATATATTCATATTTTGTGTGCTCATAATGTGTTGAGAAAAAAATAACAGTGAAAATTTAAAAAAAATCCTATCTGTTTGGGTTTGAGGGTTTGAGAATGAACCAAAAGTTTGAGTGGCTTGTGCTGTTTCCCTAATCGGAATATACCTTAGGTTATGTCTGCCACCTCCAGTATAAAACCTCTCTACACACACACATCCTCCCTCAATGACAGGATTGTGATATTTTCTGAGCCAAAAGAAAAATTCTAGGTACACAGTCTGAGAAGATCCATTCTTAGAATATTTCCATGTCAAGAGGCAGTGTAGAGGCTATGCTTTTTATTCCTTCATTAAAGGGATTGTAGAATCCTTTTTGTTTTATTAAAGACAATGGCATGGAAATTCTGATATCACACTGTTCCAGAAATAACCAACTAAGACAATTGGAACATAAAGTTTCTATACTGATCACACACAATTCTAAAACACACACACACATGGATGAATGAAATCCAGCCATCTCTTTCCCCTCCTCCTTCTCCTCTTCTTTTCTTTGTCATCATTATTGTTGTCATCATAATCATTGTAATTTGAACTTCAGAATATTATTCAGAGGCATTCCTTCCTATAAATCACAGCAGATTATTTCCCTTCCCTCTGTCCATTAGCCACAATTCACAGTTCTCCTGGAATTCCCTTCTGGAAAACTGGTAAAAAGAAAGAACCCACTTTTATCCATACTTCCAAAGACCAAACTTGAAAGAGGGCACATTTCCAGGAAGTCACTAGAATCATTGAAGGGAAGAAGGAAAATTTACTTTGAGCCCCCTCCGCCAAAAATGCACTATTTACCTCCCCACCATGCCCTTCTCCTGAGCCATTACACCCAGCCATCCAAATGCACAGTTACACATGGCTTTAAAGTCAGCCTCTCTTTCTGATGAACTTTAATGGAGAATTGAAAGTGTAGATCCAGCCCTGGCATTCCCAGTGCAGTTTAAAAAAAGCCCTGTGGTTTGGTTGTGCTGAGGCGATATTGCTCAACAGTTAATGTAATCATATTACAAGAGCTTGTATTAAAATCATATGCAAGACGAAAATCAGTCTGAACGGCAGCAACTAGGAAAAGACAAAGAAAGATCTGTGAGTTGTCATAATTCGTAAAGACATTTTGGTGGAAGAAAAGTACTGACAAACATACGCGCATACACAGAAGAACCGATAAAGCCTACAAGGGCAACTGGAAATGCAGAGATTTGTTCCTGCAAAAGCTTCTCTTCACCTGTGTATTTTCCACAGGATAGAGAAGCTCATCCAAGGAAGACAGTGTGTTGAATAGTGATGGTCACCTCAGACCTCACCTGGACCAGGGCAAAGCCAAGTCCAGCTTGATAGATCGGGATACTGTGCATTCATTCATTAGCTGGGAGTTGGCCAGGCAGGACATGGCAGGTAGCCACTTGAAAGCCCACGGCTTCCCTGGTGTGGCCCTGGTTTTTGTTGGCAGTTTAACTCTGCTATTTTATACGCTCCTGTGGTAAGGATTAAGTCTATCAAAACTTCAAGATTTCTTATAATATGAGACACACAGACATAAAGTCAGACTCCCATAACCAGTCCTCCTCACTTCAGCATGCAAGAGGAAAATCAGATCTTTTTTTTTTTTTTAAGTTTTAGTACCTGGAATCTACTTCAAACACTCTTTCATGGAACCAGAAGCATCAAATGTTAGGGTTTCTCAGCAGGACTTTACACAAACCTAAAACCTTGCCTGGTTTTCCACTTGCCCTCCGGGAAAGGATCTGTAAAGGGGCCAGAGAGGATTCACAGTGCATCAGAGTGTGAGAGCAAGTCAAACAGAGGAAGGGCCCAGTGGTGAAGATTTGAAGACTTCAAGAGCCCTTCAAGGCCTCAGACTTATCTCAGACTTTGGCTTGGGAGCTGCAGCAAGAGCATTAATGGTAGCAAGATGACCATCTTTTGATTTTTTTTTTTTTTTTTAATTTGCAGGAAGCTGTCCTTCACTCTTTCCACCATGTGTTTGGCTGGTTTCAACTTAACATACTCCATCCTGGCTTTAAAGGGGCTGGCCTATCTCAGCACAGACTGCTCAGGGTAATCTACTGTTACAACAAGTGGTCAGCCTTGGAAGGAGGAATATGACGTGATGCTAAATAAAGCCTGAGAATGTTTCACACAGCGTGCTTTGGAGAGAATGCCTAGACCATACCATGAAAAACGCCTTCCCATATGACACAAAAAAAATGTGTTTTCCTTAACAGACCACGATGAACTGGTTCAACCACTTTGGAAGTTTTCTTTTCGTTCTTTCTTTTTTTATTTAATCTGTTTTTTTTTTTTTTTAAAGCTTGTTTTATTGGTTAGAGGGCTATGTCTGCCTATGTTTTCTTCTTCCATTTGATTTATTTTTATTATTATTATTTTTGTATTTAAAATTTTTTATAAAAGATGGATTAGCATGGTTAATCTTATTGGCATTATTATTCTGGTCGATGTAGATTTGGACATGGTTTTAATTAATGACTTTAGCTACTGCAAATTCAGCAAAAGCAGAGCCTTTTTGGCATATGCGTGTGTTGTGGGGAGGTGAACATTACATTTATGGCAATTGCTTTCTGGAGTTTATTATTTTCTCTCCCTTTATACACTTCTCAGTATTTGGTCTGGCTCCTCTTTAAAAAATGTAGTGATTTCCTCTCCAATGATGTAATCTTATGAAAGACCAAAGCTTTGCAAACTTGAATTTAGCAATGGGAATTCCCAGTATTTATATGTGTGTTAACATGAATATAAAAAAACTCAAACCAGCCAAGCAACTGCAGCTCACATTTATGTTTTATTTATTTTTTATTCTTCTTGTCTTTTCTCTTGCTCCTGCTCTTTCTCTCTCTCCTCTCTCTCTCTCTCTTTTTTTTCCTGAAGATATTTTAAAGCACTTTCTAAGTGCCAAATTCTGTGTTTAGATGGAGAGAGTAGAGATGACCAGACAGCTCTTGACCTTATAATATGGGATGATAGGTAGTCAACCAATAAAAGAGAATTAAGAATGGACGTGTGTGTGTGTGTGGTACAAAGCGTATGCTGGATTCTTGAGAAGCTTACTGTGAGCCCCCAGTTCATCGTGGGTTGAGTCCTCATCTGGTGCAAGGAAGGGTATAGCAATCGTCCCAGGGAAGATGACATTCTCACCAAGTCTTGAAAGATCTGTCAATAATACCCAGGCAACTTGAGACGTGTGGGTGAACTGGATGCTTGAATGCCTCCAACACAAGCAAAATCTATAAAAGAGAAAGTGTGCCAGGTTCCTGAATCTGCAAGGAATTTGGTACATATATAACGTGCAAGAAAGGGGGACAAGAGATTTGCCGGGGACAGAGATAAAGAACACTGCATGCTTTGCTAAAAAGTTTGAACTTTGTTCTTTAACCAATTAGCATATCAGACTTTCCAGTAAAGAGAAGAAAGAGAGAAAATGGCTTATGGCCCAGTGGTAAAGTGTGCAGATTGCAGTTTGTGGAATCTGGGTGACTGAGTTTGAATTCCAATTCTATCACCATGAGTGGCATGGTCTTAATCAAGTTATATCAAGTCTCCATGTGATGAAAGCTTTCACAGTTATAAAGTGGTGACGATAAGTATGATTCCTAGCTCCAAGTATTGATGAAGACAAGCATCTTCAGTAAATCTGCTATAGCAACAAGAATAAAATATGGAGTAGTGGGAAGGTCATGAACAGAGGAAATTAGCCAGAGCTTCCTTTGGAACCTGGTTTGACCATTGATTAGCCATGCAGCTATGGGCAGGTGACCTCACCATATGGTCATATGAGCTTGGCTTCTTCATCTGTCTGACTGGGGTAAGGAGAACTCCCACAGTGGTTGAAAGGAGCAAATGACAGAAAATGCAGACACATTGCTCACTATAAATTCTGGCACCTATTTATGACCTTGATACCTCAGTCTCTTCCTCCTTGACCCTGGAGATGGATGCCAAGAAAATACCACTTGTGTTTTGGAACTCTTAAGAAAGTTTGAAGCCATAACTGTTGAAGATAATACAGGTATTGAAAATAGAAGTTTCTCATGGAAAACAAACAAATAAAACACTGGGTTGTGTTTCTATATGAATTCAGCAAGCCTTGGAAATGATAGGAATCTTAATCAGAGGTCTTTGAAAAACAATGTTCTCACACTTGAGCCACAGCACTGGCAATTAGACACCTTCCTTGGGTACCCTCTCAGGAGATGCTGACTGACCTGAGAGAAAAGGCTGTAGGTGCTTAGCCCAGGGGACTTTCCATCTAAGCAACAGTGAGACCCAGTGGTGGACAGGTTCCATCCAAACATACAATGCTTCCTCTCAGGCATTTAGTCACTGGCTCCCAAGCCAGAATTGACAACCAAGTACTTCCAGATGTTAGATAAAAACTCATAGCATGGAATATAGTCACCAAAACAAACAAACCAGTACAAGACAAAACGACTGGAAATGGAGACTGCATTGACCAGAAGAAAGTTGCAAATAAACATAATTACTATACTGAGTGAAATAAAAGAAAATATTGCATTCAATAAACATTAAGACACAAGGAAATAATATTCAGAGAGTAAGATAGAATGCTTTGAGTTCAAAAAGCATAAGGGCAGGAAAAAAAATCCAATAAAGGGATTGGAAGATTAGATTGGGAAAGTTTTCAAGATAAATAATAAATTCAAGTATATAAAAATGTGGTAAAAAAGATACATAGATAAATTTAAGAAACTCAGTATTTGTCCCATATGAGCTCCAAGAATAGAAAACAAAGGAATGTTTTTCAAGATAAAATATAAGAAATTTTCTTCAGAATGAAAACACATGAGTTTCCATTTGAAAGCTATTCCATCTCTCCAAGGGCTTCCCAGGCGGCCCAGTGGTAACAAATCCACCTGCCAGTGCAGGAGATAAGGGTTTGATCCTTCTGTGAGGAAGATCCCCTGGAGACGAAAATGGTAAACCCTCCAGTATTAGCTGGGAAATCCATGGACAGAGGAGCCTAGCAGGCTACAATCCGTGGAGTCGCAAAGAGTTGGACATGACTTAGTGACTAAACAACAAGTATTTCTCCAAAGTGGTTGGCACAGTTCCAAGAAAGCCATCCATATCAAGGGATGCCAATATAGAATTCCACGGCACAAGGAATAAATACAGTATCCTGTACATTCACAGAAAAAAAAGAAAAACAACTAGATTTGAATGATGAGGAAATTGGATTTCTCAGCCGTGATAATGAAACTAGACGACAGAGGAGCAATGCCTTTCTTATTATGAGAGAACATGACTTCCATTCAAACTCTCAAGTATGAAGGTAAAATGAAGACATTTTCAGACATGAAAGAAATTGAAATTTGAACTTTCACAAGCTGCCTTAGGAAGTTACTAGTTTGTTCTCCAACAGAATAAAGTATTAAGCTGATAATAACAAAGACCAAATTCAAGACAAGGGGATACAATAGAGAAGGGGGCAGAGAGAAATTCTGAGCTGAGAGTGAAGACTTCTCAGTCAAAGCTGAGAAGTCAGCCTCAGAAACAGCCCATCTCACTGAAGCATGACAGAGAAGTGGAGAATGGATATTACCAAGGGGGGAAAAAAGAATTCTAATAAACTGCTAGTGTTCAACCATATTGTGAACCATATTACAATTTTTAAGATAAAAATTAGATAAATAATAGTGATACAGAAAATTAAGCAAACTAAATAATAATTTAAAAAATAGTCATTTACTTCAGGGAAAATAGCTTCACCACCAAGAATATGAAATTGTAGTCAATAAGTGGCTCAGTATTTAACTTATACAAACACTTATGATTTATCAAAAGTTTCTATTTAAACTACATAGGAAATCATGTATGTGTATATGTGTGTACCTTAAAAGAGTTAAATCACTGTCTGTATTAGGAAGTTAATATTTATTTATTTTAAACATTTTATTTTATAGTGAGATATAGCCAATTAACAATATTTTTGATAGTTACAGGTGGACCACAAAGGGACTCAGATATACAAATACATATATCCATTCTTTGCCAAACTTCTCTCCATCGAAGCTGCCACATAACATTGAACAGCGTTCCCTGGGCTATGCAGTCAGATACTAGTTGGTTATCCATTTTGAATATAGCAGTATATACAAAAGAGAAAAATCGAGATGTAGTGGTATTATAAGAATATTATTTATAAAAATGAAGAGTAAATATCATCAAAAAGACTAAAGAAATTAAAAATGTTAGCCTCTAGAAAGCAGGAGTCTGGAGTCTAGGTTGAGTAGATAACTCTCTTTGTGTGCTAATTCTTGTGTTACCATTTGGCTTTTTAAAATGATATCCACTTACTAGTTTAATAAAAATTTCAGAAATTCATAAGAGGAAATATTGTGGCTTGACAGTATTGATAGTTATCACTGACACTCATATGAGGTAACTGAATGACTTAGTTAGAATATTTGGGGGGAATAAAGGCATAAACTAAAGAAAAACAGCAAAATAATAAAAGCAATAAAATTTACTGAGCATCTCCCAGGTTCCAGTGGTGATATTAGATAATAGATTTACCATCTTGTGTGATCCTCAAAATAAGCAGAAGTCACACGCTATGATTTTCAGACTAAGCTGATCAAGGTCATTGAAAGCTAGAAGGCCAGTGCATGAATAAAGCAGAACTTGAACTCAGCAGATTTGACTGAAAGCCCCAAGAATATTCCCATATCCCATGCTGTCTTTTGGGATCCAGTGCTGGTTATTTAGGGCTTCCCTGGTGGTGCTACTGGTAAAGAACCCGCCTGCCATTGCAGGAGACATAAGAGGTACAAGTACAATCCTTGGGTTGGAAAAATCCCCTGGACAAGGGCATGGCAGCCCACTCTGGTATTCTTGTCTGGAGAATCCCGTGGACAAAGGAGTCTGGTGAGCTGTGGTCCATAGGGTCACAAAGAGTCGGACATGATTGACACTTCTGTAGATGTCAAAGTTGTCCTGGGCTCTAAGCATTTTGGGGCTAGAAAGCCACAGCTCAAGGTGAGCTGGCTGCCGTTTCATGAGTTGTTAGTTTGTTGTTGGGGAAACCAAAGAGTGGATATTTGTATTAGTCTTCTGTTATCATTTTAGTCAGTTAGCATCCACTGAGTGACGTATAGCAACACAAACGTATAATCTCACGATTTTGTAGGACGGAAATCTATCTCCATCTCACTGAGCCACCATCAAGATAGCAGCTGACTTGTTCCTTGCTGAAGCCTCTAGGGGAAAAAGTTCCCTTGCCTTTTTCTGTTTATAAAAGTCTTCCTCATCCCTCAGCTCATGGGCCCCTTCCTCTTTCTGCAAAGCCATAAACATGACATCCTTCTTGAGTTTTCCATAGTTACTTCTCCCACTGACCCTGAACTCAGTCAAGAAAGGTTCACTGATTTTGAGGATTGTTGTGATTACAAATCAGATAATCTAAAATAATTCCCCCATCTCAACATCTGAACGACGCCTGCAAAGTCCCCTTCCACCAAAGGTAATGTATCCCTGGGTCCTGTAGACTAGGATCGGGGCATCTCTGGGAAGCCCTGCTTCTGCCCATCTGAGGACTTCATCATTTGGGTTCAGCGGCTTCCTCCAAACAGCTGCTGCCTCCAAGGGCAGGCCACCCCCCACCGCCCCGGCTGCCTCTGCGCTGTACCACTGGACAGCACACACAGCGAGACGCTTCTTGCTCCTTTGTACAAATGCAGCGTTGAGGTGACTAAAACACAGAATAAAAACCAGACACCTCAAGTAGTCACCCTGTCCACCCCTTGATTCAAGGATGACGCTATTGTTCCCATCCCATTCAAATGTGTGCCTTTGGACAATGTCTCCATTTTCAGATTCATCATTGTCAATGAAGGAGCCTTCAAGTGCAGGAGAAATTCAGCTGTGCCAGGGCATTCAGCCTCCACGTGCATTTAAGGCTGCCGATGGGGCAGGGTGACCACAATGAACCCCAAAGACACTGCTCAGAATGTCCCACAGACCCGGAACAGCTCTGTGTGATGGAGTAGAGCCAAGGAAGATGTTTGTTTGTGCATGCTATTTCCAGGTCCTGGGGAAAGAGATGGTCTGCTTGAAGACCTACGCTTCGAAAGGCAGGCAGCTTTGAGTGCAGGTTTTGCGGTGCTCTGTTACTTGGAACCTCAGTTTCCTTTCTTGTCATGAAGGAAAATGACACCTACCAATGGGGCATTGTAAATACTAGATAAAAATTAACATTAAATAAATATTAATAACAAAACTCCTAGAATGAGGCCAGGACTGTATAGCAGCCAAGAGGCAGCATCTATTTTATCTCTGATTCTGTTCATTCTCCAGTCTGTACCATCATTTGTACCTAATCTGCACAAAACGTGGAAACGTGATGTCAGCAGCTATTTTCACAAAGGTAACTCAAACCTGGTCTTGAGAAACTTGGGTTTTCTGGGTGGCTACAGGGACATAAACCAAAAATGCAGTTATGTCACGACTTTAGAGTGGGACCATCATGAATGACAGAGCTGAAACGCAGGGGACTTTTCAGCAAGAAGGTAGCCTTTGGTCTGGGCCTTGGGAGATTTCAGAGAAGAGAAGAAATGAGAGATATTTCTGGAAGTGAGGAAAGTCTATGCACCTGCTGAGAGGGAGAACTGGGCTTGGGGTGTTCAAGAAAGACTCAAGAATTGATGTGCAGAGAGCAAATGTGGCATAGACATGGAACCATTTCTCCTCCTGGCTTCCCAATGAAGGCTGCAATGTTCTCCTGGGACTCCCATCACCCCACCCACCCCAGCTGAAGGAGGGATGCTCTGCCCTTGCAATCAGGGGAGGAACTCAACAGCCCTGCTCTGAATGAAGCACATGTCTTGATCGTGGGCAAGAGAAAGCCCCCCTGTGCTTGTTAAGGTCCTAATATGCCTCTGACATTGGAGAGGGAAATGCAGCCCACTCCAGTGTTCTTGGTTGGGAAATCCCAAAGACAGAGGAGCCTGGGGGGCTACAGTCCATGGGGGTCACAAACAGTTGGACACAACGGAGTACAGACATGTACACACCTCAGACACAGATTGCATCTGTCATTGGCACCACCCCGTCACCTTTAGCATATCCTTGGAAGGTATGCAGCTTTACCCAGAGTCAAAGGACAGGATGAAGCTCAAACAGAGATGTTAAGTAACTGGACTGAGGTCACACAGCTAGAGATGTATGTTTTCACCAAGGTTAGGCTGATCTGAGATTTTGCACAAGTTTCAGCTTTCTGCTCTGCATGTCTCACTCCCCTGGGACTTCGTCTCCCATCGCTGCAGCCAGGCCCTCTTGGCCCACTTGATTCCAGAAGCACATGTTCTCCTATAGCTCCACATGTGTGTTTTCTCCCTTACCATAAATCAGTTTCAAATCATTGGAGATGCAATTTCAAATCTCCTTTCCAGTTGCATTTGGAATACTTACAAACCCAGTGGAGATTGTAGATCACATGTAGAGACCTCTGGCCAGCATTCAGTTTTTTTCCTAAGCTGGTCTTGATCTTCCTCTGGGTCACACCCCCAGTCCTCTATCTCCAGAGTCACTCTGTACCCCAGGCCTTCACTCACTTCAATCTCTTTTTTGTAACATGCACCCCTTCTCCTAAATTCATACCATTAATGAGAAATTAGAAGATGACAGATTCTGGCATCAGGAAAGCATTTTACCTGTGCAGCTTTGGGTAAATTACACCCCTTCTCTGATCCTTAGTTTCCCCATCTGTGCAAGCAAGGTACCATTGCCATCTGCAGAAGCTGACATACATGCTAAATCACTTGTTGTGTCCGACTCTTTGTGACTCTATGGACTGTAGCCTGCCAGGCTCTTCTGACCATGGGGATTCTCAGGCAAGAATACTGGATTGGGTTGCCATGCCCTCTTCCAGGGGATCTCCCAACCCAGGGATTGAACTAGTACCTCTTAAGTCTCTTCCAATAGCAGGTGGGTTTTTTACCACTATCACCATCTGGGAAGCAGAGGATGGCTCCAAGGGTTAATTGGGGTAGAGTGTTCTCTGACCTTGCAGAGCATTTGGCACAAAGTAGGTTGTCTGGTGGAAAACACATTCCCATTTCTCCTGTATCGTGTCCATGCCAAACTCATCACAGTGAGCGTGCCCTCAGGTCCCAATGCCTCCTTGACACTGAGTGGAAATCCTTGACATCGAACCCGGAAACAGGAATGGGGTGGGGGATGGAGCAGAAGCCACCTCGGACTCAGCCCACCACCACATTTCGCAGAAAGAGCCTCGTGATAGCTGGAAACTTCCCGACATTAGGAGCTGGGCTGGCTTCCAGCTGGTACCCTGGAGAAGAGAGGTTTCTTATCCTATTACCAGCCTCCTCAGCCAGCCTGTCCCCCCAGGATTAAGATCTTATAAACATCAGCCAGTCCTCAGGGGTGATCTGCCGAGGGCCCCCCCATTGATTCCAGATGGAGAAGAGATTTGTGTGGAGGAACAAATGTTAACTTTCTCTTTTCACTGAGCAAAACACAACAACAGTACAACCACAAAGAGCAGCACAACCCAAAAATGCCTCCAGCGAACCAAATTATTTTCTTCTCGAGACTCAGGGAGCAAGAAGCTATTTTTAGGGGGCCGTGGGCCGGCAGTGCAGGGATTTCTGCTTGTGTGCTTCGGCAGTCCCCCACCAGGGCGGCTCAGGGAGGAAGGGCAGGCAGGCGCTGGGGCGTCGGGTGGAAGCCTGCCATCGAGGACAGGAGACGTGCCAACAAATAACCAAGTGGCTGTCATCAGGCGGAAGCCGTGCTCGCAGAGAAAGGTCTCAGTGTTCGCTTAATTTTTCTCCTATGGGTTATGCCACAACCTCTGCCTCTGTCTGGGCTTTGTGAAACCCCAGCAGACTCTGATATGGTGCTGTTCTTTTCGGCGAGAGGCAAGCAACCCGTCTGCTTAAGCTCCAGGCACCTCCTTCACTTTCCAAGGGAGAATCTTTGGCACCTAAGCCCAGAACACAGCCCCACACTCAGATAACCACCTACATGGCCCCCTCCGTGGGCTATGCCATTGTTGATTTCCACTGCACAGAACATTGGTAGGGACTTATTTTCATGCATAAATATATATGTTTGTTGTTGTTTAGCCTCTAAGTCGTGTCCAACTCTTTCACAGCCCCATGAACTGTATCTCATTAGGCTCCACTGTCCATGCGATCACTGGAGTGGGTTTCCATTTCCTTCTCCAGGGGATCTTCCTGACCCAGGAATCAAACCCATGTCCCCTGCTTAACAGGTGGCTTCTTTATCACTGAACCACCAGGGAAGCTACTTAAAAACATATATATGAATAACTTGAGTCATAAATTACAAATTACATGCAATTCCTAATTTTAGAAGCACCTGGAAATATTTGAAAGAGCGTAATTTATGAACTGAAACAACCAAGGTGCGTGCCCCCATTTAATCACTTCCTAGCTGAGGGAACTCACTCAGTCGTGTCTGACGCTTTGCAGACCCCATGGTCTATGCTGCTGCTGCTACTGCTAAGTCACTTAAATTGTGTCCAACTCTGTTTGACCCCATAGATGGCAGCCCACCAGGCTCCCCTGTCCCTGGGATCCTCCAGGCAAGAACACTGGAGTGGGTTGCCATTTCTTGCTCCAATACATGAAAGTGAAAAGTGAAAGTGAAGTCACTCAGGTGTGTACAACTCTTAGTGACCCCATGGAACTGCAGCCTACCAGGCTCCTCCGTCCATGTGATTTTCCAGGCAAGGGTACTGGAGTGGATTGCTATTGCCTTCTTCCATGGTTTATAGAGTCTATGGAATTCTCCAGGCCAGAATACTGGAGTGGGTAGCCTTTCCCTTCTCCAGGGGATCTTCCCAACCCAGGGATCAAACCCAGGTCTCCCTCATTGCAGTCAGATTCTTTACCAGCTGAGCCACCAGGAAAGCCCAAGAACACTGGAGTGGGTAGCCCATCCCCTCTCAAGCAGGTCTTCCCGTCCAAGGAATCGAACCAGGGTTTCCTGCGTTGCAAGCAGATTCTTTGCCAGCTGAGCTATGAGGGAAGCCCTTCTAGCTCAGTGGCTTTGGGCAAATCACACGACTTCTTTGAGCCACGATTCCATCTAGTGAGGTGGAACATTTAGTACTAACCTCATATAATTACTGCAAGTGTGTTTGAAAGTATTTAGGAGAGCTAGAAAGCTGGGCAGGGAGTGCTTTTAATTGTCCCTCTTGCTAATAAAATGAAGCTCCCCTTCCCTCCTCTGGCATTAAAGGACAAATGTGAGATGTTCCATGTAGAGTTCAGTAAAAAACCTCTTTGTATTAAGAGGAGAAATATAATTGCCAGATATGTAAAACACCCTATCTGATAAAGGCAAACAGTCATTTTATATACTTAAAAAAAATTAAGTAGTTGTGGACCACAATGGCTGAAAGAGTTTTTATGTGCATCAAGACTTAACAGAGCCATGACATGGGGTCACAAAGAGGTCCTTTGAGAAAAGGGGTTCCTCAGTGTGACTTGACTGCTTGAGGGTCCTGGCAGACTTAAAAAAAATTTAGAGATGGCTGTAGATTTCACTGACAAGGAATAATAAGGGCAAGAGTAATACTATTTCTAAGAGTGTACGATACACCAGGCATTGATTCAAGAGCTTTTCATAAAGTAATTCACGTCATTTAAATAGAGAGGATGTGAGGTCACAGGGAGCCCAGTGCGCCAGGATGCTGTCAGGCTACGAAGATTCCAGCCGAAACTGCAAGTGGGCAGAGCTTCTGATCCACCAAAAGCCGCCACTGTGAGGGCAAGACCTGGCTGCCCTCCTTTTTCTATTTCTTGTTCTGGTTCCAGGATGGACCAGAGGAGGTGTGTAGAAGTCTTGATATTATTCTAGAAGCAGGAGAGATCGCTGGAGCACTCAGACACCAATGCAGGGCTGCCTCACTCAACAGCATCATTCTGTGGACCTTTAGGGTACCATAGCATCAAACGCACTGCAACCATTCACAAACAAAAGGAAGCGTCTCTCTTCAGTGGGATTTCCCTATCTTCTGTGACAGTAAATTCTCCTGTTTTCTTTCTTTCCATCATTTTTTCTAATGCCTCCTCCCCTACACCACCCCGTCTCTCCTGTTGCCCAGAGTAGACAGCAAAATCTTTCTCTTTTATTAGCTTTACCCAAATCCTCAGAAATCTCATCTGAAAATGTGCAAGCTCAGAAGGACCAATGAAGCTGTAAGTTCCCCGGAGACAGGGTCAGGGTCACTGTTTAATTATTTATTCATTTTGCTTTTTCAATACCTGTCTCAGTAAGTTTTGAGTTCATAGCCGAATTTTCTAAAGTGTCAGATCATAAATAAAGGGATAAATGAGTACCTTTCAAATGATTACTTTCAGCCTCAAATCTCTTTCCTCAACTCCAGTCCCACATTTCCAGCTGACAGTTCAATTACACCCAGAAATGCATGACTTTTCCATCAGAGAGGACTGGGCTCCTCCTTCTACAACCCTTTTTCCTTCATTCACAAAGCTGACTCCTTGAGTCTTCTCTGTACCCCTAGGGGCTCTGTCCACTCACCAGTGCAAGTATTGGTTATGGGGGTGTTAACAGATTTTTACTTGCCTTTGGGACTGAAATATAGTACCTTACCCAGTGTATCCAAAGGCCACTGTTCCCCCTCAGAGACTTTTTCCTCTTCCCAAGGCTATTAGCTAACACAGCCTCCTAACTGATGTCCTGTCTCTACTCTCTGGATCTTCTCATCCATTTTTTATTCATTCACTCATCCATTCATTCAGGAAATGTTAAGTGAGCTTCTATTTTGTGGCAAGCAATCCTGGTACTGGATACAAGATAAACCAGATTGAAGTCAATGAAAAGCCACATTCTTATTGGAGGGGTTCAGTGAAAAAATAAGCAGAATAAAAAAGAACATGACATTTTTGAGTAGTGAAAAGTACTGTGGATGAAATAAACCAGAGTGATATGATAGAGAGCAGTGGATGGACTGGTGATATACAAGGGCGAGGCTCAAGTACCTCTCCAAGGAAGTGATGTCTGGTTTAGGACCCGAGAGATAAGAAGGGGCCCAATGTTGGAGCTCTGGTTTTAAAGCAGCTGCTGCTGAGCGGCTTGGTAGAAGAGGAACTCAGTTTTCGTGTGCTCACGGGGAATACAGCAGGGCTAGTGTGGCTGGAGTATGGTGAGCAATGAGAGTATGAGCAGGAGAAGACAGTAGGTTTGTAATTACAGGGTTGTCATTCTTCCTGTGGACTGCGCTGATCTAATCTCTTTCCTACACAAGCAGTGTCTGTGACTCTTCATTGCTAACTTCAGCAAAAAAATGAATTTTGCTCAGCTTTGTAGAACTTCTCCCATGTGCATTTACTCTTCTGCTGTGCTGGACCAAGGGCTTCCCTGGCAGCTCAGCTGGTAAAGAATCCACCTGCAATGTGGGAGACCTGGGTTCAATCCCTGGGCTGGGAAGATCTCCTGGAAAAGGGAAAGGCTACTCACTCCAGTATTCTGGCCTGAAGAATTTCAGGATTGTATAGTCTAAGGGGTCACAAAGAGTCGGACACAACGGAGCAACCTTCACTATAGTGGAGCAAATCTCCCAACATCTGCTTAGCTGTCCTTCCTTCACCTTCTCACCAATCCATTCATCTAGAGCTACAGGGGTGAATAGGAAACTCATCAACTTCAGGAATGCCTGAGCCTATAGAGGAGATGTAGCACAAAGAAGATCTCTGAAATAGATGGAGAAAGGAGCTAAGATAGAAACTCATGCACAGTGGTGGACAGGTGCACAGATAAACTCCTTTGGATAAAGGGAGAGCGATGGTCGGGCAGGTGGCTTTCTCAGGGGGATCCCTGAGTTGTCTTATAAATGAAAGGATGGCGTTCCAAGCAGAACAAATAGATGAGGAGGAGCACAGAAGTCTAACAACAGCGGGATTACAAGCCAGTCAGGATGGCTGCTATCCAAAAGTCTATTAAATGCTGGAGAGGGTGTGGAGAAAAGGGAACCCTCTTACTCTGTTGGTGGGAATGCAAACTAGTACAGCCGCTATGGAGAAGAGTGTGGAGATTCCTTAAAAAACTGGAAATAGAACTGCCATATGACCCAGCAATCCCACTCCTGGGCATACACACTGAGGAATCCAGATCTGAAAGAGACACGTGTACCCCAATGTTCATCGCAGCACTGTTTATAATAGCCAGGACATGGAAGCAACCTAGATGCCCATCAGCAGACGAATGGATAAGGAAGCTGTGGTACATATACACCATGGAATATTACTCAGCCATTAAAAAGAATTCATTTGAATCAGTTCTAATGAGATGGATGAAACTGGAGCCCATTATACAGAGTGAGGTAAGCCAGAAAGATAAAGAACATTACAGCATACTAACACATATATATGGAATTTAGAAAGATGGTAATGATAACCCTATATGCAAAACAGAAAAAGAGACACAGATGTACAGAACAGACTTTTGGACTCTGTGGGAGAAGGCGAGGGTGGGATGTTTCAAGAGAACAGCATCAAAACATGCATATTATCTATGGTGAATCAGATCACCAGCCCAGGTGAGATGCATGAGACAAGTGCTCGGGCCTGGTGCACTGGGAGGACCCAGAGGAGTCGGGTGGAGAGGGAGGTGGAAGGGGGATCGGGATGGGGAATACATGTAACTCCATGGCTGATTCATGTCAATGTATGACAAAACCCACCACAATATTGTAATTAGCCTCCAACTAATAAAAATAAATTTAAAAAAACAGCAGGATTGAATTAGGGAATTACAAGGAGTCATACTGCTTGTAAGCAAAGATGGTGAGGAGTGGGAAAGAGACGAAACAAGACAAATAGGTGTAGATCAATGTGGTTTTTATCACAACACCAATGAATCTGGGAGAGAGGACCATGTGTAGAGATATCACCTTATAAACATTTCATCATGAAGCAGCCTGACTCTTCACAAAAATCCCTTTGTCCAAAATCCACATCTGACTGTATTATAGAGAAGTCAGTCTTGGCGATGAAAAGGATAATGTAACAGAAGGACTGATGCTGAAGCTGAAACTCCAATACTTTGGCCACCTCATGCAAAGAGTTGACTCACTGCAAAAGACCCTGATGCTGGGAGGGATTGGGGGCCGGAGGAGAAGGGGACGACAGAGGATGAGGTGGCTGGATGGCATCACCGACTCGATGGACATGAGTTTGAGTGAACTCTGGGAGTTGGTGATGGACTGGGAGGCCTGGCATGCTGCGATTCATGGGGTTGCAAGGAGTTGGACACGACTGAGTGACTAAACTGAACTGAACCGACTGAATAAGAGAGTGTGAGCGTGAAGCTAGATGACACCAGGGCACCCAAAATACTGAGCTCCATGAGCTTTCCCCTGTGAGCAACTAGGTGGGACCTGCATGAGACCAAATCCTGGTTCTCTGCAAATAGTGAAATTAAGGTTGCCGTTGACAACCAGAGGATCAGAGACTGAAATAACAGCCTTATAAAGGTTAGATAGGCTTCCCTGCTGGCTCAGTTGGTAAAGAATCTTCCTGCAATGCAAGAGACCCAGGTTCAATCCCTGGGTCAGGAAGATCCCCTTGAGAAGGAAGTGGCAGCCCACTCCAGTATTCTTGCCTGGAGAATCCCATGGACAGAGGAGCCTGGTGGGCTACTCTCCATGGGGTCACAAAGAGTTGGACACGACTGAGTGACTAACACACACAAAGTTTAGATGCAGAGAAATCGACACATCACTTCCCACCACTGTTCTGTGTGTGATTGTGTGTATGTGTGCTTGTATGTGTGTTACATGATATAAGATTGAGAGATGACAGCAGGACCTGCAACCCACTTTCCACTATGGCACCAGCCCGGAGAAGATCCCATGGATTGGTGTAGTGATGTCAGGCTCATTGGGGAGCCCCATGACCTCCAAGTATCAGTCAAGCTTTTTCTTCTCTAAGGACCCAAATGTCTTATCTTCTAAATAAATTCCCCTTCACTATGACCATCTATAATTCTCACATGTGAATGTTTCTTAAAGTTTTATTTTTATCTTCCTCTTTGTGACTCCTGTGTAGGAGGAAAGGCCAAGTAACAGTGAAAAGTGTCAACCAGGGCACGTACATCTTCTGAGCTGCCACTTACCCCTGGAGGGGCTTGTGTCATCTCTCCTTATGGCCCCAAGACTTGGTATCTTAATCTATTCAGGTTGCTATAGCAAAATGCTGCAGACTGGGTAGCTTATAAGCAACAGAAATATATATATCTCTCTCAGTTTTGCAAGCTGGGGAGTCTGAGATCAAGGTGTCAGCAGATTTGGTGTCTGGGGAGGACGCTCTTCCTGGTTCACTGACAGCCGTCTGCTCTCTATGACCGTGCATGTAGAAGTGTGCAGAGAGCCCTGTGGGGTCTCCTTTATGAGTGTGCGTGTGTGCTGCATGTGTGCTCTGTCACTCAGTTGTGTCGGACTGAATACTGGAGAGGGTTGACGTTTCCTCCTCCAGTGTGTCTTCCTGACCCAGTGATTAAACCCCCATCTCCTGCATGTCCAGCATTGGTGGGAGGATTCTTTACTACCGCACCATTTATGAGAGCACTAACCCCATTCATGAAGGCTCCACCCTCATGACCTCATCACTTCCCAAAGGCCCTGCATCCTAATATCATCTCCAGGCAGGGAGTGGGAAGGGTGGGGAGCAGTGTACTAGGATTTCAACATGTGAATTTTGAGGAAGCACAAGCACTCAGTCTACGGCACTCAGATTCCTCAATTGTGAAATGAACTTTGTCACGCCCGGAAAAGGCTCCAGGATCAATCGTGTGCTCAGGAACTGCGGCTGGTACAGAAGCTGAAACTCTGACTCTGAGGACGAGTATGGAGCTGGCCAACTCGGTGAAGGCCAAGTGAGGTGGGAGTCTGTGCATAGGTGAGTGTGCACCAAGGCACGCTTACGTGTGTCTCCAGGAGTGTACGTCAGCAGGAGTGTGTCTGCGCTTACGTGCGTACAGAGGGGAGGGCCTCTGTGAGCTGAAGACAGATCACATCCTTGGCTGCATGCTTCCTGGGTCTACCTTCCTTCATCCGGGAAGTCACCAAAACTCCAAGTGGAATTCATGAGCCACTAGAATCCCGAGAGCTTGTAGGAAACGCAGAGTCTCAATCTCAGGTCTTACCCAAGATCACAGAGTCCAAATCTGCAAACTTCCCAGCTGCTTCCCAGGCTCATTCAAGTTGGAGAAGTTCTGAAGCTTTGAGAAGTTCTCTGAATTCAAAACAGACATCCTGGGGAAAATGGGTTATCTGACTCTCAGAGCTCAAACCAGGGCTCTGTAACAATTTAGAGGCATGGTATGGGGTGTGAAGGAGGTTCAAGAAGGAGGGGACGTTAAGTATACCCATGGCTGATTCCCACTGATGTATGGCAGAAACCAAAGCAATATTGGAAGGCAATTATCCTTCAATTAAAAATCAATAATTTTTTTAAAAAATGTGACTATCTCATGAGATAGGTATGGTAGGGGCATTCATTAAGCACCCTACACATTTCATCCCATTTGTTCCCTAAAGACTTTTCATTATTCCCAGTTCAGAGGTGAGAAGCTAAGGTTCAGGAGAGTAAATTCTGGTGTGTGAGGGCATACAGGTTTTCAAGGGCTCACAGTGAAGGTAAGTCTGAGTGATGCCTCTTTTATTTACTTGCTGCCTTCCAAGATGGAGGAATCACCTAGGATGAGAGAGATTTCAGAATAAAGGTAAAGATCTTTCTTACACGTGTTGAACTTGAGCCCACCTTGAGGGTAATTCCTGGCTGACTCCAAGCTTTCCTTATGAGTTTCTATGCCAGCAGGAGGCGGTCTTTATAGGGGACTCTGCTTCTGAGTTAGTGCTAGCAGTAAAGAAACCACCTGTCAATGCAGGAGATGGAAAAGATGCAGATGGTATCCCTGGGTTGGGAATATCCCTCGGAGGAGGGCATGGCAACCCATTCCAATATTGTTGCCTAGAGAATCCCACAGACAGAGAAGCTGGGGCTATAGCTCATAGGGTTACAGAGTTGGACACGGCTGAAGCAACTTAGCTCGCAGGGGTCTGGGAGTCATGAATGTTCACCTTGACACTCAAAATGCTTCTTCATGTGCCCAAGGCAAGTTGTTACCCTCTGACTTCCTTCTGTGTCTGCGCAATGGAGCCTGACTGATGGAATCCTGGTCTTAAAAGCTCAATTGAGAAATGGAGGTGTATTTCATAGACTGGCTCCCACAGACCTCACATTGAGAAATCATTTATGAAAGGTATAAAGTTTAGATCTGTTCATAAACATACCCAAGTTGCCAGGATATTTTTTGATACCTTAATGAGATAGGGACTTTTGAATATTTCATCTCATTTAACCTCAAGATAGCCCTAGGAGATCAGCTTTATCAAATCCATTTTACAGATGAGGAAACTGGGGAACAGGGAGGTTAATGACTTTTTTGAATACTCATAGGTAGTTAAGGATGGACCCAGCATCCTTAGGTAGCTGGTCCAAAGCTTTGCTCACTTGGTAGACTCCATCCCTTTAGCCTTGGGACAGCCTTGGTGTTTGGATTTCCAGCTCAGCCTGAGATAAGGACGATCTAGATAAACTGGTGGATGGAGACAAGGTTGTGTGTTCATGTTGAGCATCCAACACTTTCCCTTGACTGACATCTCAGTAGCTCAGGCTCCCAGAATCCAATGTGATTGAAAAACCAAAGAGTCTGCTAATCATTTGGACCCAACATGTCCTGTTCCCAGAATAGTCAAAGGCAGTTGAGTGATACAGTTGCTGGTGGGCTAATAGGCAGGATCTCTGCTCTTGAGTCCCTGATCTTTCTCTATACAGGACTGTGTTTCAGACTCTGGTTGGATGCTATAGAATCCTTGAGTCCTCACAAAATGGCAAGGGAACTTCTAAAAGTAATTTACATTATAAATGAAGAAACTTGGACTGGTTTAAATGACTTTCAGGAGACTCAGAATTAGGAAAGAGAAGAGTCAAATTTTGAGAGCAGGTTTGGTCAACATCTAGTGCATCCTCCCACCAACCCTGGACCTTCCATTATGAGAGTCCAGTCTGGAAAGAAGGGCTGCCTTTCTGTTCAGTCTCCAGATACAGCCCATACTCTCACAAGACTGAAATCATTGCCATTTGCAAAAATGTAACAAAAACTAAAGGTAATTATTAATAATCTAAACCATTTACATTTAGTTCACCCATTCACTCCATCCTTTAAGAAATACTATGAGTCCTCTGGCATCTGCCTGTAGATGAATATAGCCCTTAACTTTTTTCTGTAATAAACTCAGTTACAGAGATTTTTTTTTTAATTGAACCTACTGAATTAATTGAGGTTCAAAATAGAAATGTCCTCAAGTCCTTTGCATCTCAGGTAACATTGCCTGTTGGAATCCAGGACAAATATGGTCTTTCCTGGATGCATTTTGTTTATTTATTTATTTTTGGCTGTACTGGGTCTTCATTGTTCCACAGGTTTTTTTCTAGTTGCGGTGCACAGGCTACTCATTGCAGTGGCTCCTCATTGGTAAGGGGATTCTTTACCACTGAGCCGCCAGGGAAGTCCCTGGATGCGTTTTATCTTTGATTTAAAATCTAGATACTTATGCTTCCCTTTGGATGCACTGTACACCACCTTCCCTTGCCCCCACTTTCCCCTCCTCCTCGCTCACTTTCTTTGATAACTTCCTGTGACTTCAGTACTCTGGGGAAGACTATCACAGGCCCCTACCCTTAGCATCTCTTGGGAGTAGCCCCTGCAGGAATGGCAGGTCCTCTCCCCAGAGACCAGAAGGCCTTACCAAAGCACCCCAGATGCTGAGAGCATGGAGCCCAGTAAGAAAGTGGGGAGACTGGGAGCCCCACTCTGTGAGCCCAGATGACCCGAGGGGAAGATCTCAGGCTGACCCCAGGCTTGGGTGCTCCAAAGGAGAAGGTAGTCCCTGAGAGCAGAGGAGCTGGCCAGAGAGCTGGGCTCTCAAGTGACCGAGAATGGGGGCTTGGGCAGATGTCTCCCTCCTCTGAACCGGGGCCACCCCCTTTGTAAGTGGTTACCAACACTGCCATGACCTCATGGACCTGCTGAGGAGTAGGTAAGAGGGTAGGGAAAGCGCTTAGACAGGGCTTAACTCATTGTCAGAACCCAATAAAATTAATCACTCTTGCTATTCTTTTTTGGCAGGAAAGATATGTAACAATGAACAAGGAGAGGAAAGGAAGTGCACAGACCCTAAGGAGAGCATTTCTATTTCAGGGGGAGACCAGAGACTTGGCCCCCATAGGCCTGTGTGCATTTGCTGCTGCAAAGCGACTTGGAAAAACCAGGCTAATTTCTTTAAAAGAGCACACGCTATTGGTGCTTTAGATGTGACTTGGAGCATCTGACCTTAGGTCATAATTCCTAATTTATAGTTGAGTTCCTTCTCTGCTGGCTCAGACAGTAAAGAACCTTCCTGCAGTGCAGGAGACCTGGTTCCAATCCCTGGGTTGGGAAGATCCCCTGGAGGAGGGTGTGGCAACCCTCTCCAGTATTTTTGCCTGGAGAATCCCCTGCACAGAGGAGCCTGGAGGGCTGTAGTCCATGGGGTCGCAAAGAGTTGGACACAACTGAGTGACGTTCACTCACTCACTCCTGATCTCCAGTCACACGGAAAGTTAGGGAGGAGTTGGAGCAGACCCGTGGCTCCCAGGTCCCCGTGAGCTCCTTATCTGCTTCTCTTCTTTCTAGAAAATCAAAGAGCCAGGTAACAAGAGGTCAGTTTTTCACCTGAGGGCAGCGTCCCCTGGAAGGTGCTTTTTGGGAAAGAGAGGCCAGTGAGGTCTCTGCAGGCCCTGCCCTATCCCGGGAACTTGGCAGCTTCATTCCCATCCCAACTCTGAAATCAATCACCATCTTTGGGAAGGTCATGCAGAGGGATGCGTGGGACTGCCAGCTGGAGTGGAGGGTGGGGGAGAGGAGGGATTGAGTTCACGTAGTTCTTGCTAAATTACGCAAAAGCCCTGAGTCACCCACCCCACCACGCAGGGGGACAAAGCCTGGCCTCTTTCCTTCCAAGTCAGGAATCCACCCTCTCCCCTAACTCCACCTCCTCCCCGTTTGGCTGAAAGGATGGGTATCACGCCAGGAGTGGACGGAAAAGCTGGAGAAGCCTGAGTGGATGGGGATACGAGAGAAAGACTCGGTCCTTGGGCTCTGGGGTCTCTGTGCAGGTTCTCATGGCCCCAGTCAACATGTCTCCCTACTTTCTGCAGAAGCTTCCACCATCCAAAACAGTCGTCTGGGGAGAACCAGTCTCACATCTGTTAGGAGCATCTGCTCACCAGTCTCAGTGCTCATTCCCCGGCCAGGAACAAGAGGCTTTGTCCTTCTTTCTGCCTATTTTAGAAATAGGCATTCTTGCGAGCTGTTATAAGGAAAGGAAAAAGATTCTTTACCATGCTTCTCTTCTCAAAACCAGCCTGAGGGCGGAGACTCCCTTCTCTGTTGCAAAGGATGACTATGAGCCTGCAGGAGGTGAATTTGCCCAAGTGCTGGCTTCACAAGAAAAAAGGAAGAGGAAACTGATTTCATCTCCAGGTTCTCTCAATACCTCCCTGTGATCTATGACTGTAGGTTTTCAGCAGCAAGCGGTGATCGGGCCCAGCCGCTGGTCGGAATGGCACATAGTTTCACAGAAGCTCATGGACTCACTTTGGTGGTGGTGTTCAGCCACTAAGTCGTGTCAGACTCTCTGGGAGCCTGTGGGCTGCAGCAAACCCGGCTGCCCTGTCCTTCTCTATCTCCAAGAGTTTGCTCAAATTCATGTCCATTGAGTTGGTGATGCCATCCAACCATCTCATCCTCTGCCGTCCCCTTCTCTTCCTGCCTTCAATCTCTCCCAGCATCAGGGTCTTTTCTAACGAATTGGCTCTCCGCATCAGGTGGCCCAAGTAAGGGAGTTTCAGCTTCAGTATCAGTCCTTCCAGTGAACATTCAGGGTTGATTTCCTTTTGTATTGACTGGTTTTATCTCCTTGCTGTCCAAGAGACTCTTAAGAGTCTTCTCTAGCACCACAGTTCAAAAGCATCAAGTCTTCATTATAGTTCAACTCTCACCTGCTTCCCTCCAAAAGGAGGAGAGTCTAAATCCAACCTGCCCAGGGGACCAGCCTCAGAGGCCCTGAGTTGAGACTCAGCTTTTCCACTTCTGCTGAGTGATGCTGAAGGGTTCTAAAGCCTGCCTCTGTCATGCAGTCACACCGACAATTTCCAGCCTGCCCTCCTGGGGGAGTGGATGAGAATGTGAAAGGAGAGGGTGTCTGGGAGGAGAGGTGAAAGCATGAAGCCTGCACAGACCATGAGACCGGGGGCTGTTAGTCATCCATTTCTAACTGAATGGGCCTGCATCACCCAGGCACTGTGGAGATGGAGGAAACAGCAGCACACATTAGAGTGATTCAGAGTGATTTCCAAACATCCAGTTGGCTCATTTCCTCCACCAGTTTTAGGCTTAGAGACCCAGAGAGGCTGGAGTGGTGGATACGGGTCTGGTGTTGAGTCTTTGCCTCATGGGGACCCTCAAGAGAGCAGGCTCCATCCACAGACCTAAAAGGTCTTCAGTGGATTTCCTGAATGTACCATTCTAAGAGCTATCAAAGGAAACAGACTGGCACCTTTTGGCACCCTACTTCAAATTAAGGGACACTGAGAGCTCTCACTTGTCCCTTTAGTAAACAAATGGGGAGTGTGCTGGCCCAGAAAGAGAGCAGGGACTTACCATAGAGCGCCTGCCAGTGGGTGGCAAAGAGGCGCTAAAATGAGCCTCTTCAGTTCCCCGGCCGGACCTTGCCCCTGCTTCCTATGCTTGGAAACAGAGCTTGTTCAAACTTCATAATACTTTTTCCAAAAATTCACCAAACTTTCTTTCAGCTTTTAACATTTGTTTTTTCCTCCCACCAGCTGAAATTTTCTGTCCCGAAACCTATTTCCAAAGCCCCAGGTTTGAATAAGCCGGAAGGCTTAGCCAGTGGTACTTTTACTTGAAGGGTCTCACCCTCACCTCCAGGCCCACCCTGAGATGTGTCTGGTCCACAGGAACCCCAGGAGCCCCATCCCTCCCCGCTGGTGACCCGCAGCAGAGAGGAGGGTCTGTCTGGGTTTCCATGGGGAGGAGGGGAAGAGGTCCTCCATTTCCTGATCTCCCCGCCTCAAGGAAGACAATCCAACAAATTCAAGTGCGGGGAATGCACACGGGATGAGCAGGGAGTCGTTTCTCTGTCTTTCCAGTCTCTTTGAAAGGAAGCCCTGGGATCAGCAGGAGAAAGGGCCAACAGCGAAGCCATCTGGAGGTTTCTAAGATTCCACGGTGCCAGTTGTGGAGCTGAGTTACCGAGAGCCTTGCCGTCCATCAGAAATGTCCACAGAGAGGGATGCGTCCTATGCAACATTCTACACAAGTGTATACACTCTGCAATAGACCACATGATGCAGGGCAGTTCAGAAGCCATGAGCCACGTGGGGTCACTGCATGCCCTAGAAGTGCTCCTGTAACTGAGGACTGGAATGTTTCATTTCATTTAATTTAAATGGTCACACATGGCTAGTGACTGTCCGTCAAAGATCACAGTTCGAGAGAATCTTCCCTGTTCTAAGATTTCATTTGATTATCAGCATTTTTGTATTCCAAGCTCAGCGCCTGGAACCGCTCGCCTTACTCTAGATCCTATTGCTGTTGCTCTGGTTGCTTAGTCACTAAGTCATGCCCGACTTTTTTGTGATTCCATGGATTATAGCCCACCAGACTCCCTTGTCCATGCATTTCCCAAGCAGTAATACTGGAGAGGGTTGCCATTTCCTTCTCCAGGGCATCTCTCCAACCCAGGGATCGAACTCGTTTCTCCTGCACTGGCAGGCGGATTCCTTACCATTGAGCCACCAGGAAAGCACCAAGGTCCTGATCCTAATCACTCAGTTGAGTCCAACACCTCACCAGACTCTCCTCCCAACTATATACAGACATAGGCATACAGGGTCCAGTGTTTCAAAGCTCACCTTTGTGATCTGGGAGTATCTGGAAAATAGAACAGGGTGGGAGTGCTCAGCAGGGCCAAGGGTTATCAAGGAAAGCCTGATCTGGATCTGAGCAGGGAGCTTCAGGCAGAGAGGGGAAGAGCTGGGTTCCAAAGAGGCTCTAGGCATGGACTGTGGACTCTGATGATGAGGGTGTGGGGAAGGAACAGCCAGAGAGATGTGATCCTAGAGCCTAGAGAGTTTCGCTCATCATAGTGAGGAGCTTGGCCTTTGTCCTAAAAGGCACACGTGCTTGTACACCCTTTAGATTGTAGCACACCAGCCTCCTCTCTCCATTGGATTTTTTAGGCACTTATTGGAGAAGGTTGCCATTTCCTAGTTTGGAAGATCGAACTCACATCTCCTGTGTCTCCTGTATTACAGGCAGATTCTTTACCAGCTGAGCCACCAGGGAAGCCCTTGTCCTAAAGGAAATAGGGATGCCCTAGAGCCATGGCTCTTAACCCCTTAGCAGTCAGGGAGCTATGGACCCTCTCTACACTCCCATACTTTGGTACACAATTTCCAGACAGGATCATGGACCCCAGGAAGTCCATTCTTGGAAGATCTGAACCAGGGTAGGAAAGCTCACTCCCTGAGTCAATGAAGGATGGCAGGGCTGGTACCCTAAGATGTGCAGCCCAAGTCAAGAGCATCTACATTGCCCAGCAGACAGTGGGCAGCCTGTGGATGCTTCCTGGGACATAAAAGGGCCTGTCTCTTCTCCTTTCTGCAGCCTCTGGGTCTCCAAAATAGCTCATTCCCTGTCCCCAAAGTATGCCTTTGTGTCTGTTTCCAAAAATGCAACGTCTGGGAACCACCCTTCACAGCACAGGTATGATCCATCCAGAGGCCCTTACCTACAAGGTCTGAAAAATAGATTACCAAGGTGGCCCGAGAAGGTATTCAGTCTTTATTAATTTTCGTTTGGAAAGGCTCCATCTTCCTTGTTCATTTCTTGCCTCTCCTGCATTCAAAGAAGGTGAAAGGAAAGTATTAGTCAAAATCATACAAATGGGGCAAAGGCATCAGGAGCCCCTGGGCTGCACTAATTACTTCCAGCAGGCCTGGCCCTTTCCTGGTGGGCAGAGGGGGCCGTGGAGGGGGGGTGCACCCCTTTGCTGCTTCCCAAATCACCAGGCTCACCAGCGAGACCAGCTTTAATTAATCCTCTGTTACTGTTGAAATTGCATTGTCCCAAGGGGAGCCCCAACTAAGCAAGAATATTATTTTAAACATATACTGTAAACAACACCAGTTCCCTGGGGAGTCCTGGAGGGTTGTGGCCTTGACCCTTTCCCTGCCAGATTCAGAAGCCATGTGTTTTTTTGTCATCTCTTAACCAAGCATTTTGTTCTTGTTTCCCTTTATCTACTGGGTTGATTTTCTAAGACTAAAGGGAAAAGGTCACAAGAAAAGAATCCCCAATGAGGCTAAGTATCTTAACTATTTTATAAAATGATTGTTCAGAATTCACTTAAAATGTCATCAGTTAAACTGCAATAATAGTTAATTTTAAAATGTCTGGTACTGTTTTAAACTTCACACACACACACACACACACACACACACACACACACCTCTCTCTATACATATACACACACTTCTGTGGGCTTCCCAGGTGGTTCAGTGGTAAAGAATTTGTCTGCCAGTGCAGGAGACATGTGTTTGATCCCTTGGTTGGGAAAGATCCCTAGGAGAAAGAAATGACAATCCACTCCACTATTACTGCCTGGAAAATCCCATGGATGGAGGAGCCTGGCGGGCTACAGTGCAAAGTCACAAAGAGTTGGACATGACTTGGTGATGTGTGTGTATGAATGTGTATATATATGTGTGAGTGTGTATATATATACTCATACATATATATAAATGAGCCAGCTTACCAGATGGCTCAGTGGTAAAAAACCAGCCTGCCAATGCAGGAGATGTGGGTTTGATCCCTGAGTCAGGAAGATCCCCTGGAGGAGGAAATGGCAACTCACTCCAATATTCTTGCCTGGGAATCCCAGGCAAGACAGAGGAGCCTGGAAGACTACAGTTCACAAGGTCACAAAAAGTCGGACATGACTTGGTGATTTAACACCATTTATTTATTCAAATTTTGGCAACCATGTGATGCTGGTTCAATTATTAACCTGACTTGATAATGATGGGAGGCACAGAAAGCTTAAGTAACTTGCCCAGAATCCCAGGGCTGACAAATGACAGATCCATGCTTTGCACACACACAGGCTAGCCTCAGGGGCCATATTCTTAGTACTCCATGATAGCTAACATTTTATTCTTTTCCCAAGTTCTAGATTTTATTCATTCCTTTGCAAGAATCAGATCCAAATGGGGTTCAACTCCCAGGCCCTACAGGCCATCTTTTGAAAGTTAAAGGCACACAACTTCTTTTTTAGCATTGTCCTCTTTTTTTTCCCCCTTTCCATCTACAATTACTTAATTGCATGCATAATTACTTGCATGGGAAATTGATTCCCTAGCATCAGACCAGCGCGAGGAACTCAGCGGATGGCCCCCGAGGCCTCTCGCAAGGTGGGATGGATCATTCAGAATTAGCTGCTTTCTTTGGAATTCTGTAAAAAATGACCTGCTTTCCTTTCAAAGGGCCGGAGAGGGGATTTGGAGAGTGCTTTTCCCCCAGAGGCTCCCCTGGGATGGCTGTGAACTTGGCAAACTTGCTCGGAATTACCCCAAAAGAGCAATTTGTTCCCTAGCAAAACAGGATAATTGTCTGGGGCAGACCCGAGGCTGCTGGTGCACGGGTCACCCAAGTGGGAGGGGGCACGCTCTCCAGCGAGAGTCTGTTTGGGAAACAATTATCTCGCTTCCTTTGGATCAAAGATAGTCCTGTGAGCTTGGTGCACACACCGAGATCAAATATAACGTACGGTCTCTACAGATTCTCTTCCTTTCAGGAAATTATTCATTGATAAAGCTGCTGGCCCAGACAGCCAGCTTCCTTACAGTAACTGCTCTTTGCTTTCTGAGAAGAAGCCAACAAGGCAGGAACTGCGATTGCTCTTAATGATGTCTCTTCCCTTCGGAGAATGGTCTGTCCTCTGCCCAACTTACATCATCTCCAAGACGCTTCTCTCTCAAATAAATAAAGGAGCGTTCAATGCTCCTTCCCAGAGATATGACATCACTTTTCAGTTCCAGCTTCAAAGATGTAGAAGCGAGAGCTTTGATGGCTGAGATAATTCATTCGTTCAGCACCCATTCAGCACCCACCTGTCCTAGGCACAGGGCTTGGCGCCAAGCTTTTAGAGAAGCAGGGGAAATCATCACTGTCTTCCATTGTTTCTTGGTCCATGCACAGCGAAGAGATTTTAATTCACCTACAACTGATGCGGGGCCATGGTGTAGAAGGAGATTCCAAAATCCTTCCAGGCCAGATAGAGCAGTGCCCAGTTACAGAGTTGTGCCTCATTGGCTCAGGAATAGTAGTGAATCTTTCCCATGCTTTTGTCCTCTTGCCTTCTCCCCCTTCATAGCTCAGGCAGTAAAGAATTTGCCTGCAGTGCAGGAGACCCAGCTTCGATCCCTGGGTCAGGAAGATCACCTGGAGAAGGAAATGGCAACCCACTCCAGGATTCTTGCCTGGAGTATCCCATGGACAGAGGGGCCTGGCAGGCTAAAAGGGATCGCAGGAGTTGGACATGACTTAGCGACTGAACCACCACATTCCAGAGCAGTCCTAGAGATGATCTAGACCAACCCTATCATTTTGCACTCATAGAAATGGAGATGCTTTTTGAATGAGCAGAGACTGTGATGGCAAGTGTTAGCAGGGGCAAGAAGAATCTAGACTCTACTGCCAGAGAGGGCGGGTAAGAAGTGGAACTGTCAAATGAAGCCATTCATGAATAAGAGTCCTGTGATCTCAGAGAAGTGGGGTTAGTCCCATAAAAGGCCACCTTGGTGAGGAGGAAGGACCAGAGCATCCCAAAGAGCAGAACTGGGCCACCATGATTGCAGTGGGTCCCAGTCCCGGTGCAGGCCTGCCTGCCCCTCCACGGTATTTTTTTTTTCCACAATGTCAGTGGCTCCACTGGTAGTTGCAGATAGAAAGTATTCAGAAAACAAGAATATTATGGGCCTTAATTGGGCATCAGGCAGGGGATGTGAGGAGCCTACAAAAGTGAAAGTCGCTCATTCGTGTCTGACTCTTTGAGACCCCATGGACTATACAGTCCATGGAATTCTCCAGGCCAGAATACTGGAGTGGGTAGCCTTTCCCTTCTCCAGGGGATCTTCCCAGCTGAGGGATTGAACCCAGGTCTCCCACATTGCAGGCAGATTCTTTACCAGCTGAGCCACAAGGGAAGCCCGGGGCCTGCAAAGGCCCCTCGGAATTTCTGACATGCATAGATACTTTGAACCTTTCATGACAAAGTATATTAGCAAGAATTTAAAGAGGACCAGTCATTAATTGAATTTCAACAATTTCCCTATCTTTGCCTCCAGACTCTCCACCTATGTGATCATCTCAATAAATCTTTTCAATCATCTTGCATAGACTATCTCTTTTATTGATGAAGAAAGTTAGAGTCAGTGAAAATAAGTGTCTCAAAGGTCAGGAGAGTAATTCTTACTTAAAGCCATGTCTCTCAGACTTTCTACCTGTTCTCCTGCCATTATCATTTCTCAGGCAAAGGGCCCTATAGTTTAAAAAGCTCTTTCTTGTGTTCATTTTCACTTTATCAACACAAATACTCATTTCACAGGTGGCCGAACTGAGCCTTTAAAGAAGCTACATAATGTCACCAAAGTTATACAGCTAAGGAAAAAGACAGTTTTAGAAATCTGAGATATCGTTGTTTCTCTCCTTAGCTACTACTGCCTGTATGAGCTTCCAAGGCCAATGACAAAAAGAAGAACTCTATTTTGCAAAGTAACTTAGAAATCCAGTACTCAAAGTCTGTTAAAGGCAGCTTTCTCAGAATTGCCTTGACTGTCAGGAAATTTGCTAGCTTCTGGAGAGGTAAGTTATCAACATAACCCTTTTGCCGCATCAGTTTTCTCTTCATGCAGACCTTTTGTGAACAAAGAAAGAGTATCGGGCAATTCAACCTTACTCTTAAAAATTTTGTCTTCTCTCCTGCATCTCAAAAAATTCTGGGTACCTTTTGTAACAATGCAGAAAGCATGGTCAGAGGATATAATTTTTGCTAGAAAGTCTTTCTTCTGAGAAACACACACTGCAAAGAAGAGACCATCATTTTCAATGAGACAAGGAAATGGCCACAATCCCAAACCACAAAATATGAAGACTTTCTGCCAGATATAATAAAATGTGAATCCAAATGTGGAAGGTGGGCAAGAGCCAACACAGATCTCCTCAGACCTTGGGTAGAATGTGAAAGTGAAAGTCGCTCAGTTGTAGGACTTTTTGCGACCCCATGGACTATAGAGCCCATGGAATTCTTCAAGCCAGAATACTGGAGTGGGTAGCCTTTTCCTTCTCCAGGGGATCTTCCCAACCCAGGGATTGAAGCCAGGTCTCCTGCATTGCAGGTGGATTCTTTAAATCCTTAGACTCCGAGTTATGGATTAGACACAGAGGGGAAGATGGAGCGAAGGAAGAAAGGACACAGCAGAACGATGTTTCTCTAGACACAGTTCTGTGCTGCGTGACATCAAGGTTGGTAGAGGTGAAGGTGGAACATAGAGGCACTGTCCCCACTTCCTGAGATTCTCTCTCTTCACCAACAAGGAGTGATGGTAAGGAGTGGAATGTGAGGGGTAGAAGGTAAGGGGCAGAAGGGACCGGAAGCCGTAACTGACATAACATAGCACAAGCAACTGTGGGTCATGTAGTCCCAAGGGATGCTTACAAGCCACCTGACTGCGAGAAATTGGCATTTTGGATGTCTGTCACAACACGTACAGTCTCAGACTAATCCAGCTTCCCACTCTTTTAACAAAATATTAGCCCTAGAAAGGCCTGTTCTTATTGAAGATGAATAAATGAAAGCAAGTATCAGGGTGTTCAAAAGTTGTTGAGAAAAGAGAAAGAATGGAAGGAGGGAAATGAGAACACATCAGTAAGAAACATAAATCTAAGAAAGAATAAATCCTGGAAACAGATGAAGAGTTGGGAGACACTGAAGACACCAATCCCAAAATTGGTGTTTTGAGAAAACAGCTCGGGAAAGAGATGCAACCGACTGATGACTAGATGGTGGGATTAAATAGGAAGAAATTGAGGTCAGGAAAGTGGGTATAAGAGAAAAATGAAAAGAAGTAAAAGGTACATCAGGAAAAAATTGGAGGGATAAACAAACTAAAGCAGAGACAAGGGCATAGAAAATTCTCTTAGAAAAATGACAGTCCCTTAAATGAAAAAGCATTTTAAATGACTACAGAGAAGTTACTACATACGGGGAAGGAGATTCAGAATGAAGACAATGAGCACAGTGAATCAAGAGGTCAACTTAAAAGGTCATAGGAAAACATCCAATGCTATAAAGAAAGTTTAATGCTTAGATAAAGACTTGAATTTGGAGTAAAAATGTACAGTACACATCGGGGTAAGGACAGGGTGCTTGGGACTCTGTGATGACCTAATGGGTTGGAGGGGTGGGAGGCAGGCTCCAGAAGGAGGACTGATCATGTTGGTGTAAAGCAGAAACTACCACAACATTGCAGAGCAATTATAATTCAATTAAAAATAAAGTAATTAATTTTAAAAGTACATAGTAGGTCCCAAGGTCCCAGGGAAGAATTTGACAGGGGTGAATAACATCAAGATGTGCAAAATTTACTGGAAAAGGATGAAGGCTGAAAGTTACAGGCATCAAGGAAGAGAAAAAAAAAAATAAGCTAGTTACTAACAAAGAAGGAAATAATTAGTTCACTGCAGGTTTCTCTATAACAAACACCAATGCCAGAAGACTGGAATGCAGCGTTTCCCAAGTTCTGAATCAATGATGCGTGTCTTAAGAATCTCTGCTCACCTAATGCCTTGGACGTATAGCATCCTGTGGGGAATGACATCAAGTTAGGGAACCACCACAATCACCACTGTACCAAACACATTTGTAAAGGCTCCGCATCTCTCAGTTCTGGGATTTCCTTTCCTTTAGCAATATCCTTAAATAGGAAACATGTTGGCAATTCCCAGTTCACAAACTGATGTGGTCCAATTCCATAGCTTCAGGATCTCAACCTCTGTCCTGTCCAAAATTTCCCCCATGTCATCTATCCTCCAAGATGGAGCTGGCCCAGTCAATCATGTCAATTTTATCGAGTCAGTCTTAATTCTTTACATATTCACCAGGTGAACAAAAGAATGCTATCATCTCAGACCCTTTCCTTGTAACATTCCATTGTAAAGAAATTTAAATGAGAGAAGGGTATCAAAACAGGAAACAAGTGTCTGCAAAACGCTGCTTTAACCTGGTAGGTCTGGTGACCCAGGTGAATTCCCAGCTGTGCTTGGGATGAACTCATCAATGGGATTATTTGGTGCAAGGCCTTATGGACATTTCCTGCTCATCTTCTCTGCCTCTCTCAGGGTCCCTCCCTGAATTTATTGGTGCAATACATTCTATGCCTAAATTTCTGATTTTCTAAAGTGATGTCCCCCTTCAGTAAAATATCTTCCTCCTTAGTAATATTATCCAATGTCCTTCATGTATGAGACTCATGCACAAAAATTCTGAAAAAGTGAAGAACATGAGAAATGAGCCTTTCCAGGAAAGGAAGATCAAAATAAAGAACTTAGAAAATAAATAAGTAGATAAAAGGCTAGCACTGAGAATTAAATCTGAACACTGAGCTAGGAATAAGCAACTCTGGGATTTAGGGTTACAGAATAAAACACACATGTTATAAACCTTGTTGATATAAAAACAATAATATATTTGAAAAATTCCAAAGAGAGAATAAAAAAGTAGAAATAAATGTGTTTGTGCAAATATTTTCATTTTTCATGGTAAAGAATAAATGAATACTATTTCAAAGTTATATTTACAGCATTTTTAAGAAAGAATCAAATAATAAACTGCCAATGATTTCTAACTTCTAATTGTTTTTCACATTTTGTTTTTTGGCAGCTGAATCTGAGTATTAAGGAATAATCTGAGTTGTTTATCTAGTTTATATATATAGTACTATGTAGTAATCTGAGTTGTTGAAAGATATTGAACTAGAGTTCAACAATGATCTCAGTTTCACAGCTTTTTTCTTTTAAATGCAAATAAATTATTTTTTAAAACCCTAAAAAGTTGCATGTATAGTAAATGTGACATTTTACCAAAATAATTTCCACCTATGTTTCAGTTTAACTATGTAGCTTTTTATCTAGGTGTATGCATTAGAAAGAGTTTAAAAATATGCTAACTATTGAAAGTCATTTTTTAGATGAAAGCATTTTAGTAATTTAACTATCTTGTCTTTTCAGTTTTTTATGTTGCTGAAATTTTCATGTTGTGAGAATGCATAGCTTTTATTAAACAATGAAATGATCCCCAAGAATGGGTAATGTTATCAGTTGAATAATTGGCTATTGGATATGAATCACCTCCATTATACTAGACACTCTGGCTGACCCTGAAGAGAATGCCCATCCCCCCAGGTAACTGAGGAGAAAGAAGGCATGAGCAAAAGGAAGACTCATGATACTGCGGAACAGACCAAGTGATGGCCCTTGAGTTTAGGGAGAGGGCAACATCTCCTTGAAGGCAAAAGACCTTGAACATGGAACTTAGACTGGAGAACAAGGAGACCCCAAACTTGTGTCCAGTGGACACTTGAAGCATGTTTATAGACAAGCACACTTGGACAGACAAGAACAGCTTGATATGAAACAAGACAAGGCTGAGTGCAAACAGTTCAACAGGAACATTCTATTTAAGGTGAGCTGTCACAGGAAGGTGACTGGGGGAGCCCAGAGGGTCAGGTTGAGTGGCTTCCCCTCTTGCTTGCTTTGCTGAGGCCCAACTGGCCTTCCAGTATGTACCCCCTGTAAAAACTTCTTCCTTAAAAAAATAAACAGAAAAATCAGCATTTCCTCCTTGTTTGGTGCAAAGTTTTAAACAAATATTGTCTACAAGACAAATGCAAGGAAATAGATCTTCTCCCAGAGCCAGTTGGGGAAATGAAACACTAATTGGATTGAATTGTACCAAAAAGCTTGTGCATGCAAAGTTGCTTCATTCATGTCTGACTCCTTATGGCCCCGTGGACTGTAGGCGGCCAGCCTCCTCTGTCCATGGGATTTTCCAGGCAAGAATACTGGAGTGGGGTGCCATTTCCTCCTCCAGGGGATCCTCTCGATCCAGGGATCAAACTGGAGTCTCCTGCCTCTCCTGCATTGTACATGGATTCTTTACTGCTGAGCCACCGGGGAAGCCCACCCAGAAAGGCTTGAGAGAAACCAAATCAGCAGTGTCTCAAATTCATTACAGGGAAGGGGAGGATTAAGGGTTTTTAGTCTTGACAGCCTAAGTGGCACCCTTCCCCAGACATTACCCCTCCTCACTGGTATTATCTATCCAGAGTAGAGGGGGGTGGATTAAAAAACAAAAACAAAAAACAACTCACAAAAAAGATAAAGCACATAGTTTTGTAGATTTTGATGAGTTGCCATTCAAAACTGGCTTTGTCCTGAAATCTCATGAAGAAAGAATTGTAGCCTGATGAAGTTGTCTAGGATTTGGGGACCAGTGTATGAAATGCCTTGTCACAAGTAGAACCACATTTCCCGGTTTTAACAGAACATTTCAGGTGTAATGAATATTACAGGGAAATATTACAGGGAAAAAAGGAGAACACTTCAAAAACTAACAGTCTGAAGAAAGGGGTCTTACAGCATTTTTGGAAAAAGTATTAAGCAAAAGGGAGAGAGGCAGAGAGGGTGGGTAGAGAGTATGAAGTAGAATCTGAAGGCTCTGACAGTTTCTGAGGTTGCCCCTAACCCTCAAACTCCATTGGTATAATGCAAGTAAAATGGGAACTTTTGTCATTAGAGTTCTACTCTATTGAAACCCTGTTCCAATGTGCACTCAGATTTGTGGCCACTCCTGGGCTTTGAAAGTCTCAGAAAGCAAGCAACACCAATTATAACATGTTTTTTTACCCTGAATCTTCCACTGGAGAAGTCCAACCTGTCTAATAAGCAGCTACATCAGTTGCAAAGAAAGAGGCGCAAGCCCATTCTTATGTTTGTAAGATGGTGGTGGCAGTGCAGAGATGTTACTTACCAAAACTCTAAATAAGTTTCATTACGAGTTTGCAGATGTTTCTCGGTGTTAGGTGGTCTTGCCTGGGGCTTCCACTATATTTTGGCCTCATCCCTTTCCAGGTGTGGTATTTGCATTGTCTTAATCTATCCTTGCAACCACCTCATTTGATTGCCATGAGGATTAAATGGGATCCCTGAAGGCAGATGAGAGGTATTTAATAAATATTTACTAAATGAGTGCCTGAGTGGGCCAGATCAGTGCTCAGAGGTAGAAGCTTTATTACTGTTGTCAGATATTAAGGCACATTTGCCCCATAGGGAGTGTTAACTCGGCCACCTCCAGGAAAGGTTCTGGTATAGTTAACCTCTAAGGTGCAGACTGAAATTCAAAACATCACCAGAGCTGCGCTGTGGGTGGAATTGCACTGCCAAGCTTCCCGTGTCTTTTATAAAACCACACACATTTATACCCAGCAGCCAAAACATACACAGTTCGGGAGCTGTGATACATTTTGATGATAAAAGAAAAC
The DNA here is from genome assembly GCF_963930625.1 of Muntiacus reevesi. Classification (NCBI taxonomy): domain Eukaryota; kingdom Metazoa; phylum Chordata; class Mammalia; order Artiodactyla; family Cervidae; genus Muntiacus; species Muntiacus reevesi. The sequence continues at coordinate 59,035,889 of NC_089263.1, read as the reverse complement.
GCACTCTTATATATATTTCTCTCTCCCGTCTCTTCTTCCTTCAGGGGAAAACTAGGAACTGAGTAGATGATATGAAGACAAGAGGGCAGTTCTCGCCTTTAAAGGGCTGAAGTGACTATTAATTTTTTTCCTGTTAGTTCTAACAATCATCCAGAATGGAATTAAGGACAAAATTGATTTTCCCAAATTGAAAACCCATTCAAAATGCTGAGGTTGTAATAAGATTCTGAGGCTGTTCTCTGGATATCTCAAGAACGTGTAATGTCTGGCTTTTAGGGAGACACCTTTTAAACTCGGAATACCTTTCCAAGTAACCTTTCAAAGACCAGGAGCCTCAGCTAGTGGAAACTAGATGTCATTTCCCTCAAATCTTCTGTTCTTCTCTCTCCTCAACTACAACATTAACTGCTTCCCTATCCCCACACCGCCTTACAAGAATACATTAACCTGGAATCATTGTGTTGCAAGTGAGAGAAATTTAACTATTGCTCCCAGTAATTAAGAAATACAGGACTGGTCAGGTTTCAGGGATGGCTAGATCTAGTCACACAAATGATATATGTAAGAATCTTTTCTCCTTATGCTGGTCTCTGTCTTAGTCAGGTTTTATATCACCATGGCATAAAGCATAGCAGAGGAAGAGAACCTCTTTTCTGCAAAACTCCCATGTCCAGTTCTCATCCACATGCTTTAGGTCATATCAGTTCAGTTCAGTTCAATTCAGTGGCTCGGTCATGCCTGACTCTTTGCGACCCCATGGACTGCAGCACGCCAGGCTTCCCTGTCCATCACCAACTCCTGGAGCCTACTCAGCCTCATGTCCATTGAGTCAGTGATGCCATCCAACCATCTCATCCTCTGTCATTCCCTTCTCCTTAGGTCACATGGTTATCTTAAATATGAGTACTCAGGCTAGTGTCTTAGTCCCATCCCTAGAGCTATGGTTGGCTCAGTTCTATTGAGAAACCTGTGGACTCAAGATAGAGGGCAGAATGGGAGTGGAATATGGGCCCTGAACAAACAAAACAAAAGAAAGATATTCATCAGAGAGGCACCATCGAATATTCACTTCTCCATATACCTTTGATGAATTTTCTGGGTGCAAAGAAAAAATAGTCTCAGAACAACTAGGTTTATGGTTGGCATTAACCATGAATTTTTGGTGGTCACATTATAGGGTGTATATTACCATGTCTTCTCTTCCCTACCAGAACAGTACAGCGGAAAGACACCAGTACAGAGTTCTGTGGACTCTGGTGTGAAATTTTCATGAACAAACCTGAGGGAAAGACTTAAGGCAATCAACTCGTTGATGACTGGACACACCCAATTCATCTATTTTGTTTCTCAAAGCACCTAAGACAATGTGTTAGACACAGAGAGTTCTTCACGCTTGTTGAATGATTGAAAACATTACTCAATTAATGCGGAAATTAAAAAACAATAGTGTCTACCCACCTTGGGGGGGGTGCGCGGATTAAGGCCATCTTTTCAGTATCCTGTTTAATCTTCCATGTCAAATCCTGTTGCTTTTAAAATATGGAATGGAGGTGACAAACATGCCCAAGGCTTGGTAACCTTTAGGCGTCTCCTTACTACGAGGCAATACACTGGATACTGATTCATCACTGTGTCAGACTATGAGATCACCACAAGGTTCAGCAAATGCCTTGAGCCAGCAGAATGGCAAGTGAGAAAGCTCTAGGCTGGGGTTTAGCAGATCTGGCTACATTCAAGCATTGCTTCTATCATTTAAAACCTTGAAGTGGGTGATGATTCCCATCGCTACCTTGTGTTTCAAAGGGAAATTTTGAAACTCGCTTTAGAGTATTGCTTTAAAGATTAGGTTCAATAAAGTTCCTTAGATGAGTAACTCAAGATACACTGACTGAGGCTCAGTCTCCCAGTTTTAAAGTGAAGGCATTGGACTAGTCAAAAAAAAAAAATCTTTTGATTTGTTTTAGGGCTAAATGAGACTCATGTTGTAAAAATGTTCTAAAAACACACAAATCATTTAAGAAGTATTATGGTTTCCCCTAAGCTGGTAATGAATAAGAAAGGGATGCAAATAAACATGCTGTGAAGTAGATGATCGACAGCCTGAGCAAATGTTATTTGCATTGATAATCAAAACTGAAAAAAATCCCATAGAAATGGATGAAATCTAAAATGTACACATGACTGAACTGATGTCCTCCCAGATATTGCTTTCAACTTTAAAATAAAGCACCTGGAGCTTGTCCCAGGTGATGCCCAAGAATAAAGATAATTTCTGAGAGGGCCATCCCCCCACCTCAAGTGGCCTATCTCCTTAAAGCCAAACTCTTCTCTTTGCCTCTGTCAAAAACCTTTTGTCTCATTCTTCCTATGGAGTTATTTTGAAGAACTGACTCAGAAATTTGAGATAACGAAGCTTTTGAATTGAATAACCTTGACTGATTTAATAAGTCACCTTGAATTTCACTTTTCTCATCTGCAGAGTGGAGCCAATCACATCACATCTGTGGTCTCCTTTCCCCAAATTCATAACTTCAGTCTAACCATGTGGAGACATCAGATCAATCAAAGTTGAGGAGCCTTTTATTTTACTTTATTTCATTTACAAAATACTCTTCAAAAGTGTCCAAATCATGAAAAACAGGTAAATATTGAAACACTGTCACAGATTGGGGGAGACAGGACTGTGAGATATAATTCAGTCTATTGAATGGAATTCTGGAACAGGAAGACGTTATCTGTGGGAAAACTGATGACATTTGGATAAAGTTTGTAATTGAATGAATATTGGTCTATCCATGATAATTTCTTAATTTTAAAAGCTGCTGTGGTTACAGGAGATCAGTCCTGGGTGTTCATTGGAAGGACTGATGCTGAAGCTGAAACTCCAATACTTTGGCCACCTCATACGAAGAGTTGACTCATTGGAAAAGACCCTGATGCTGGGAGGGATTGGGGGCAGGAGGAGAAGGGAACAACAGAGGATGAGATGGCTGGATGGCATCACCGACTCGATGGATATGAGTTAGAGTAAACTCCAGGAGTTAGTGATGGACAGGGAGGCCTGGCGTGCTGCAATTCATGGGGTCGCAAAGAGTCAGACATTACTGAGCGACTTGAACTAAACTGAACTGTGATTACGTGAGATGTTAACATTAGAAGTCTCAAGTCCATCCAAGTCTGCAGATGACACAATTCCATTTTTTACGGCTGAATACTATTCCATCATATATGTGTGTCACATCTTCTTTATCCATTTCTCTGTGGATGGACATTTAGGTTACTTCCATGTTCTGGTTATTATAAATAGTGGAGCAATGAACACTGGGGTTCATGCGCATAGCTATATATAAAATAGATAGCAAGGCTCAATGCTCTATATTAACAAAGAGGGGATATAGGTATTCTGTTTTTGTTGTTGTATCATTAGGTCAAGTCCCACTCTTTGTGATACCATGTAATGTAGCTTGCCAGGTCTCTCTGCCCATGGGATTTCCCAGGCAAGAGTAGGTTGCCATTTCCTTCTCCAGGGGATCTTCCCAACCCAAGGATCAAACCTGCATCTCCTATACTAGCAGGAAGATTCTTTACCACTGAGCTACCAGGGAAGCCTGATAAATGTACATCTGTGACTGATCCACTTAGCCGTATAGCAGAAAGTAACCTGATTTTGTAAAGCAATTAAACAACAATTTTATAAAAGGAGTATATAAAGACACTGTACCATCATTGTAACTTTTCTGCAAATCTAACATGACTTAAAATAAACTTTTAGAATTAAAATAATGGGCCCAATGAGATTGCTAACTCATGAGGCTAAAGTAAGGATCCAAGGAGATAATATATACAAAATAAGTACTACAGTGAAGGGACTCAGAAAACTTCTCCTCCTCCCTGATGAAGGATAAGAGATATGATTCTACTGCTGCTTTTGCCACCTTCACTAAGAATGGAGATAATTTTCCTTCAATCTGAAAAAAAGCACAAATAATTGCTGAAGTCTGTAATTTAGACAAATGGACTGCATTATGGCAGGGGCAAGGAGCAGAAGGAGTATTATTTCATCTGTCTAAATCTTTTGAGAAAATCAAGGGGGAAAAAGAAAGGAGAAAGCCGCTCAACATTACTTTCTGTCTTCGGTGCCAGCTGCTGACTGCATCTGGCAAGCACAGAGCTGGAAGTCTGGCCTAGGAGGTAGAAAAATCCCAGCTTTCGTCCCGCCAACACACACGCGGACACACATAAGAAACATTTTTCTTTCCTCAAGTAGATAATTTCCTCAGTAGCAGGGGAGACTTTCAGAGCTCAATTTGAAAGCAAACTGCACAGAATTTTCTGGAGTAAGAGCACCTGACATCCTTTACTTCTGACCTCAGCTTCGCCTACATCAAATCAGTGACATCACCTATTCTAACAAACTGGAGGGTTAGACGCATTTGCACGGAAAAACCTATGTGTGGTCTTAACAACCTTAAATATCTTTGCTCTTCCTTAACTAAGAGACCAATTAATTATGTTTTTGTTTTTTCTGGATTAATCCATGAGTAGCATTGCTGGGTCATATGGTAAATCTGCTTTTAGTTTTTCTTTTTTTTAAAGAACCTCCACACTCATTTCCAGAAGGAAATGGCAACCCACTCCAGTATTCTTGTCAAGAAAATCCTGTGGACAGAGGAGCCTGGTGGGCTGCGGTCCATAGCGTCGCACAGGGTCAGACATGACTGAAGCATACTGGTTTCCAAAGTGGCTGTACCAATTTACATTCTCACCAATAGCATACCGAGGTTCTCTACCTCCTCATCAGCATTTGTCATTTGTAGACTTTTCAGTGATAGCCACTCTAGTTCAAAAAATATACATGCACCCCAGTGTTCGTAGTAGCATCATTGACAGTAGCCAAGGCTTGGAAGCACCTAAGTTTTCATCAACAGCAGAGTGGATAAAGAAAATGTGTATTTATATATATTGCTGATGTTCAGTCACCAAGTTGTGTTCGACTTTTTGCAACCCCGTGGACTGCAGCACGCCAGGCCTCCCTGCCCCTCCCCATCTCTGAGTTTGCTCAAATTCATGTCCATTGAATCGGTGATGCCATACAAACATACATACAATGCTATATATATATGTGTGTGTGTATATATATATATATGTATATATATATACATACACAATGGAATATTAGTGTGCCATAAAAGAGAATAAAATCCTTCCATTTGCAGAAATATGGATGGACCTAGGGAATGTTATGCTTAGTGAAATAAGTCAGAGAGAGAAGGACAAATTCTGTATGATTTCACTTGAGATCTAAGAAATAATACAAATGAATGCATATGCAAAACAGAAAGCAACTGAAAGACATAGAAAAAAACTGTGGTTACCAACCAGGAGAGGGGCAAATTAAGGGTAGCGGATTAAGAGATACAAAATACTATGCATACAATAGATAATCAACAAGGATATATTTTACAGCATAGAGGATTATAGTCATTATCTTGTAATATCTTTTAATGGAGGATAATCTGTAAAAATACTTAGTCAGTGTTCTGTATACCTGTATATCATACCTAATATGATATTATAAATCAATAATACCTTAATAAAAATACATATAAATAAATAAAAGATTTTTCTCTGTCAGAAAATAATTAACAGAAAACTTTGTGGAGATTCCTTAAAAAAACTGGAAACAGAACTGCCATATGACCCAGCAATCCCACTGCTGGGCAACACACCAAGGAAACCAGAATTAAAAGAGACACATGTACCCCAGTGTTCATCACAGCACTGTTTACAATAGCCAGAACATGGAAGCCACCTAGATGTCCATCTGCAGACAAATGGATAAGAAATCTGTGGTACACATGCACAATGGAATATTACTCAATTATTAAAAGAACACATATGAATCAGTTCTAATGAAATGGATGAAAATGGAGCCTATTATACAGAGTGAAGTAAGTCAGAAAGAAAAACACAAGTACAGTATACTAATGCATATATATGGAACTTAACAAGATGGTAATGATAACCCTATATGCGAGACAGCAAAAGAGACATGGACATATAGAACAGTCTTTTGAACTCTGTGGAAGAAGGTGGTGGGATGATTTGACAGAATAGCATTGAAACATGTATATTATCATATGGGAAACAGATCGCCAGTCCAGGTTCGATGCTTGAGACAGGGTGCTCGAGGCTGGTGCACTGGGATGACCCAGAGGGATGGGATGGGGAGGGAGGTGGGAGGGGGGTTCAGGATGGGGAACACATGTAAATCCATGGCTGACTCACATCAATGTATGGCAAAAACCACCACAATATTGTAAAGTAACTAGCCTTCAATTAAAATAAATAAATTTAAAAAATTAAATAAAAATCAATAGAGTACAAAATAATAGGAAGAAAACAGAAGACTTTGAGATAGTGTAAATGATAATGTAAATAAAACTCTTAAAGATTACTAAACATACTAATAAAAAGAGTGCCAGAAATAATATGTAATGATATTTCCACCTTATATTTTCAAATCCATCTTATAGTTCCTTGAATAAAATGGTATACCAAAAAAAAAAAAAAAAAAAGAAAGAAAAGAAAGACGCTAAAAGGTGGGATTTCTCAGAATGAGAGAGCTATCACTGAACAGCAAGCTCTAGGCACTGGAGGAGGAGTCGAATTGTTCTGTAGCATCTTCCCAAGGATTTCAATCACGGCACAAGCAGAACCCAGCTTGACCTGGTCTGGAAGCTCTGCCCCTTCAGTTTGATTTTTCTACCTCGTTTCAGCCCCATAATTCTAAACCAGAGCCTTCTTCCAGTTTGCATTATTTCTCTGCTCAGAATCAGCACTGACACCTTGCTGCTTACAACAGCGGTTTCCAACAGTGGTCCCAGGACCAGAAAAAGAGCATCACCCGGGAGCATATTAGAAATGCAAGCACAGGAGTCCCACCCCAGCCTACTAAATCAGAAACTCTACCACACAGGGTCTAGTGACTGTGTTTTAATCAGCTCTCCAGGTCATTCTGATGCCCATTAAAATTGGAGAATTCCTGGCTTATGACATTAAGCTCAAATTTCTCAGTTTGGTTTTAAAACATAATACAGGTCCAGACAACCTTCCAGGCTTACCTTGGGTAACATGAAACTGTCAGGAATGACTTCATTTGAGTTACAATATGATCCTATTCCATATGTATAATTATGTACTGAATTTTCTACTTGTCCAACTTAGCATGCTTGTCAATATCTCCCTCTTAAAGATACATCGCTTTCTGTAACTAATCCAAACACTCAGTCTAAACAGGTTAGTTCTCATACCTAATACTAAGCCATGAGGGATTTATGTGTCACTGAGAATCACCACTGGACATGGAGCTCCATAATCCAATGGATAATTATCCTCTTCTCTAGAGATTAACTCACTCATCCAGACTTTTCAGGTCAGGTTATACTCCAGTCTCAGCCACTGCAGGTATATGATGGCCATGGTTAGTGGGGGGTGGGCAAGTCTAGAGAGATTTCTGGGCTCATATAAGCACTGCAGAAGCCAGGTTTCCTCACGAGCCAAGGGCCCTGGTGATGAGATCATGTTCCAGCTCACCTTCCTTAAAGATGAGCTTATATGTGAACTCCTTTTCTAATGATTAACTTTAGAAAGGACACCACCACCCATCAAATGCCTGACAACAACACTGAACTTGTAAAAGAGAGAGATAGGGTTTTGATTACTCTTTTATCAGGATGCTTCTAAGCCCTAGTGCAAAAAACAACTCAGGTACCGTTGCTGCATACAAAACGTATTAAAGAAGTCAGGTCAATGATGGCAAGCCAAGAGTCTCAGGTTCACTTTGGGAAATGGGCCAAGATCCTCCTTCCTCATTTATCCCCATGAAATTAATCCTATTCATCTTCTTTTCAGCACCTAGTCTGAGTTTTTTTCTCTTATTTTGAAGATAACTCCCGACTTCCAGGTTTGTCAACTGGTTTAATTTTCCCGAATTCAATTCTTGAGAGAGTCAAAGGAATTTGGATCAGATTTAATGCTTCTGGTCCTTCAGGAATCCTTCTTAGTTCAAATTTAAGTCCCTTAGCTGACAAACTCTTGACTAGTCCCCTTGAAATTGTCTTAATCAAGACATCTAACTTTGTTCTTTCCTTTGTCAGAATCAGTGGATGTGGTGATGGTCTGAAAACCCTCCTTTGACAAAAACAGAAATAAAAACAAGTTGTCAATAGCTTCTTTACTAGCTAGAAATGGTTTTTTTCTATTAGTTGTCTAATATCTATAAGTGCATAAGATATCCCAAAATAATAATAATTGCTTATTAGCTCTCAAGGTGTCTGTGAGTCGAGATTTGGGAGTAGTTTAGCTGGTGAATTCTAGGTAGGGTATCTCAGGAAGTTGTAGTTATCTGAAGGTTTGATCATAAATGGAGGGGCTGCTTCCAAGATAAAATATAGAATATTTAGTTAAATTTAATTTCTAAATAAATAACAGGTTTTTTTTTAGTATAAGAATGTCTCAAATAGTACATGGGACACACTTATAAAAAAAATCCATCATTTTTCTAAAATGCAAATTTAGTTAGGAGTCTTGCATTTTTATTTGCTATAGCTGGCCATTCTAGTCATTATGATGTACAACTGGCTTACACTGGAATTAACCATCCAGGAGACCAAAAGATCAAGGAAAAGTGCTACAGAGTCTTTTATTAATATAATTAAGTCTTGGAAATCATCTGCCACATTCTGCTCACTGTGAAGTCCAGCCTGATTCAATGGAGAAAAATTCCATACAAGATTGTGAGTATCAGGAGAGGTGATTCACTAGGAGTCACATTGGAGGCTGCCTACCACAATTTCCAAGTGAGATTTACCTGGCAAAGTTCCTAAGCACTGAAACAAGGAGGTCTGGGGAAATTAGATGAGAAGCATTTTGATTAAACCTTATCCTTAATCATACATGAATTAAAATACTGAGAGTAGAAAAAATTTAAAAGATCAGTTCATTGCAATAATTTTTTTAAGCATAGTAAGACTAGTCAAACCAAAAGATTAATTTTATTTTTAGACACAAAAAAATGCTGATTTAAGCCCTAAAGAATTCACACTTTCACTTAAAGAATTAACTAATTAAGTCTTGAGTCACAGCTCAATTCTACATATATATATATCTCTATCTATCTATCTATCTATCTATCTATCTATATATATATATATATATATACTTATATGCATATATATATATACACACACACACATACATATATATATGCATGTACAGTGGGCTTCCAGGTGGCACAGTGGTAAAGAATCTGCCTGCTAACACAGGAGACACAAGAGACTAGGGTTCAATCCCTGGATCAGGAAGATCTCCTGGAGTAGGAAATGGAAACCCACTCCAGTATTCTTACGGGAAATTTCCATGGACAGAGGAGCCTGGCAGATATATTCCATGGAGTTGAAAAGAGTTGGACATGATGAGCAACTGAGCGTAGGACATATATATTTAATGAAAGTGAAAGTGTTAGTCGCTCAGTCATGTCTGACTCTTTGCAACCCCTAGGAATGTAGCGTGCCAGACTCCTCTGTCCTTGGAAATCTCCAGCAAGAATACTAGAGTGGGTTTCCATTCTCTTCCAGGGGATCTTCCAGACCCAGGGATCAAGCCCAGGTCTCCTACATTGTAGGCAGATTCTTTACCATCTGAGCCACCAAAAAGTAAGAAAATTCATAGTTATAAATGAAGAAAGAATAGCACCTAGACACAGAAGGGAAAAGCACATTTTGTAAAAAGAAAAAAGCCCTAAGTTATTAACTCACCAATTCCAGACCTACTTTTTAACAGGAAAAAGGAGAGGTTAACTGTCTTTAAATTAAAGAGAAAATGTGTGCAATTGAGAGCTTGCCATCTGTCTACTTAACAGACTCCCAGGGGCTATGTCAGCTTATTTTGGGGGTTTGCAGAATATAGGATTAATATATTTTCAGTATTTATAATAGGTTGGAATATGTGCTGTAATTTTTCCTTATCGAAGATGCTACAAAATTACTCTTTTACCTATCCAAAAAAAAAAAAAAAATGGGTGGAGGTAAGAAGCACCAAAAATGTCAGGCTTTCTACTTCATAAAATAGTCTATCTAAATGTAGATTTCTGACAAAATAGCCTAGGAAATTTACAGCTGCCATGCTGTGGGCATCCAGAAGGGCACCCAGCAGAGACTACCGCAGAGGAACAGACCATGTTCTATGTTTCGATTCAGGTGCCCACAACCAAGACAAGGAGCCCAGGCACCTGGGTCTGGATATCAGTAAGCATGCTGTTATGAAGGCATACCCTCCACTTGGCCTTGGTCATCCACAAACTCATTTCTTAGCCCCCAAGGAAACTACAGCCTCAGGCTTTCTAGCTGAAAACAAATTAGACTATCAATGAAGGAGATATTTACCAGCGAGGGAAAAATGCATTTCGTTTTTCAAGTATAAACATTAAGCAGTGTTGCAAGACTCGGGTCACCTCCACTCCAGGGTCCAAGACTACTCTGTTCCTATGGAACCACAGTGTGGAATAAGATGTTCAGATTGATCATCATATAAATAACTGTTGGGATATGGGATGGGGATTAAGGGGGCATCAGTATGCCAGGGTTTGGAAGTTGGGTAGGCCATCAGAAGGGGGCTGGGGGATTTGTCTGCATGTTTACTCTGCACATGGAGGACTGCGTGTCAGAATGTTCTTTTGCTAATGAGAGAAGGTTACAGCAATGTGAATAAACTGGAGAAAATGCAAAAAATCATCTCCTGACTGCTTCATGATATTAAGTTTCAACTTTGAGGTGACAAAGTTTAGGATGCGACTGACTTTCAAAATTTGCCTAGAGCTGTTGAGAAGGGTGAACATGTGACAAGACTGGGGAGTCATACCAGTGCAGATGGTATGAATGTGTGTGTGTCCATGTGTGTGTGTGTCTGTGTGATGTGTGTGTGTGTGTGTGTGTGCATGTACTGAGGGCACTTGGTCCCTTTTAACAAATTGCCAGGACAGTACAGAGTTTGTCCTAAACCCAAATAATGGTTCTCAAACTTGGCCATACATATTACAGTTGCTGTAGTGTACTGTCGTGGTAGTTGATTAGCTGTGTCCAACTCTTTGAGACCACATGGACTGTAGCCTGTCAGGTTCCTCTGTCCGTGGGATTCTCCAGGGAAGAATATTGGAGTTGATTGCCTTGTCCTCCTCCAGGGGATCTTCCAGACCCAGGGATTGAACCCACATCTCTTATGTCTCCTGCATTGGCAGGCGGGTTCTTTACTACTAGGGCCACCTGGGAAGCTGAAGCGCTCTTAAACATCCTGCGTTTTTAAACTCACACCACCTAATAATTAAATCAGAATATGTGATGGTGGAACTCAGGAAGAAGTACTTTTTAAAACTCTCCAAGTGATTCCAATATGCAACCAAAGACAAGAAATACACTGCCCTTCTAGAACATTTTCAACATTTAAGGAGCTTTAGAATTATATGGATCCTTGTTACAAAGGCTGATTCTAATTTAGAAGTCCTGGGGTAGAATTTTCAGGGAAGTTTGTAACTTCCTCGCTTCTAGCTCGTTGCAACAAAAATTTGAAGCGACGACTGGACCAGCATTATAGCTCTTGGATGGAGCACTGTTACAGCTCAGTTTTATTTAGAAAATAAGGGAAAATACATCCTCGAGGCATGAGGGCATGCCAACCCCAAAGACGGAAGAGAAGAGAGGGGGCTGGGGGGCCCAATTTTGGCTCCTCTTTTTATGTTTTTCTCCTCCCCCTGGGCCTGCCCTATGTAAATCGGGCTAGCCAGGAATGCTGTTTGTTCTACCTGAGGTCCTCACTCTAGTCTTCGGAACTTCCTTTGTTTTAATTTTGCAGGTTTTTCCCCGCTTTGTCTTTTAGCCGCTGCCATTCTGGACTCCTTTCCCTAATCTAACTACCTAACAGAATCTAGAGGTGTTTTTGTTTTTTTTTTTTCAAGTGGTACCTTGCACAACTGTAATATAACTGGCCCCTGACTCCATTTTTTTTTCTTTTTTATGGGAGAGATTCAGAAACTCTCCTATAGATCCTTTTCAGTTGAAAAAGTGAATAATACAGAGACAGACGAGTTGACAGGGTACGGAGAGTGGACACAGGGGGCTGGAGTTTACAGAGGAGGGCTCAGGCGAGGACTTCATAGAAGTACTTCATAGGAGATGCCCACAAATGCCTAAAGAACTCACAGAGTCTTGGCCGAACCAAGCTGGGGCTGATGGCAGAGTAGTGAAGCTCAATCCAGTTTCAATTAAAAGGAATAAAAAAGATTTCCACTATAAGTCAGCACTCACACCCATGCTAATTATTCTGTTTGCCAGGTCTGTTGAAATTACATGCAAAGAAACACCCATTAAGCTTTGATTAGGAGCCAATGATTTTTATTTTTTCCAATGAGAAAATTATAGGAGTTTTAAAGAATGTATATGGTAAAATTTATTTTGGCTCTTCCAAGTAATATTTTGCTCACCTGTCAGGTCTCATCAGAGCAACTGTTACTTTTTCAGATGTCAGCGTATATTTATATTCATAACAAACCTTTCTGTCCCTGTCTTTGTCTCCTTCTCTGTCTCTCTGTTTCTCTTTCTTCGTCATGTATCCACTTGCCAATCTGTTTATGAATATAAGTATTCTGTCTCTTTTCTTAACTGAGGATGAAAGAATACCTCCCAGAGCTGTTAGTGGTTGAGAGGAAATATTTTTTTACATACCCATCTCTCCCTACCTTCTCCTGAAACTTGATACTTCTCCGGCTGAACCCATTGCAGAGGAGGAACTGAAAGGAAGAAAAAAGTTTGGCCATCTGAAGCTTTCAGGGGAATACAGGTGAGAAAATGCATTTTTTTTAGGCTGAAATGCAGCCAGATAGGTTAACACCTCACCTTCTGCAAGAAGGAACTTGGGACAGCAGGTGATGAATCCAGAGATCTGGTCCAAGCCACCTCTTATCTCTGGCAGGGCCCCCTGGCTTCATTCTTGACTCATGGGACAAGCCTGGAGGCTGAACCACCCTGCGCATTTCCCACAGACCCACAGACACACTCTCAGGCTTTCTGACCAATGACTGACTCAGCTAACCCATCTGACCATATCAGATTTAAATAGGGCTTGGGGTGAAATTACTCCACAGAGGAAAAACGTCCGCACATTGAAACCGTAGACTGTGGCAGTCCTTCAGAAGTATCTTCTAGAATTCTCCCTATTACCACCACTGAAAAATTATTCAATCATTGGACCTCAGAGCTAAAAGGGATCATCCCTGCCAGCCCTTCCAGGGAGACAAAGGATGACTCAAGTCCAGGCCATTGGTTATCTTGTCTTCGGATCTTACTGCAACTTTGTAGAAGGACTGAGACTAGAACTGGAATCTTCTGGCTCCAGGTTCAGTGTTCGTGATGGGATGGCAGTGATGAACCTTCACAGGAGGTCACTGGCTCAGTGTTTAAGTGACAACTCTAGAAGACTCTAGACTAAAACTGTGCGTGGTAGCAGGCGATAGTATGTGTCACTGTTAAACACGTCACAGTAGATCAAATCATGCAGGTAGATCAAACTGAGATGTGCCGTGAGTATAAAATACCATGAGATTTAGTGGGGAAAAAAAAGATATGTAAACTATCTCATTGATATTTTATGCTGATTTATGTGTCAAAATGATGATTTCTGGATAGACAGAGACAAATAAAATAGCAAAATCTATTCCTTTGTTTTTTTAATTCCTTTCTTTTTTAATGTGGCTACTAGAGAATTTGTTTGTTTTGGTTTTGTTTGTTTTTTAAATACTGACAGATATATTTGAAAGGGAAACCATGACCTTTCCTCTTGTCCTTTATTATAAAAAAAATAATTTTTATGGGAGGATAGTTGATTTACAATCTTGTGTTAGTTTCAGGTGTACAACAAAGTGAGTCAGTTATACATATGCATATATTTGCTTTTTTAGATTCTATCCCCACGTAGGCTACTGCAGAGTATTGAGTAGAGATCCCTGTGCTACACAGTAGGTTCTGATTAGTTATTTATTTTATATATAGTAGTGTGTATCCGTTAATCCCAATCTCCCAATCTATCCCTTCCCTCTTTTCCTTCCTTGGTAACCAAACAAAGGGAAAATGCTTTGTTTTCTATATTGGTAACTCTGCTGTTTTGTAAATAGGTTTATTTGCACCATTTTTTTTTAGATTCCACATTTAAGCAATATCATATATTTGTCTGTCTGACTTACTTCACTCAGTATGATAATCTCAATGTGGTTACTAAAACATTTAAAATTATATGTGACTCTCACTATATATCTATCAGTCAACATTGTTTTGAATATATACATTTGGATTGACAACCAAATCTGTGAATCTGTTACTTTTTCTCAAAAATCTTGGTACCACTACTATGGTACCCCAAATTGTCATCTAATCTCTCCTGGAATAACTTAATGACTTCTAACCATCTACTCTCTCAAACCTTGGATCTTTTCTTTCCATCTCAACTAACGTCTCTTTGAAAAATGCAAACCTAATTATGCCACTCCCCTGCTGGAAATCTACAAGCTCTTCTCTATCCACAGGCTCCCTCCCCCCTCCCTACTCAGGGGGCCCCAGCTCCCTCTTGCTTCTCTGCCTTTGTTGGTGCTGTTCCCTCTCATCTGAGTCCATACTGGCTGCTATAGCAAACTACCAGAGTGAGCACCGTGTAAACAGCAGAAATTTATTCCTCACAGGCTGGAAGTCAGTCCAAGGCCAGGGTGCCAGCATGATCGGGTTCAGATGGTGACTCCTACAGGTTGAATACTGTTGCCTTTTCCTTATATTCTCACATGGTAGAAACTGGGCAAGGGAAGCTTTCCGGGGGTCCCTTTTATAAAGGCACTAATCCTTCATGACCTAATCACCTCCCATTCCTAATCAGCATAGGACTTTTGGGGAGATACAATCAGCCCATAACACCTCCGATAGAAATGACCTTCTTTTCCCTTGATTTCTTGGAAGTGAGGCTATTTTGAGAACTCAGCATAAAGCTACCCTTGAATGCATTTTCCTGCCTCTCTCCCTCCTGGACCACACAGCCCGATTACAGAACATGGGCCAGTGGGGACCCATCTGTATGACTTGCTGAAATGGGAACATGTGCTCTTATTCTTTTTTTTTTTTTTCCATCTCAGGTCCATTAAACATAGGACTTTGTATCCATATATCCCAAAGGTTCATTTCAGTCTTTAGGATGTTGATGTGGAAAATAAGAGGAGCCCTGACAACTTCTCAAATCCTGCCTAGACTTTAGTGACCACTGCAGAAACCACAGACTGAAGTCACCCAAGCAGTGAGTTCAGTCTAAGTGAAGGCAGAGAGCTTTGCTGAGCACAAGAAGTGGTGTCATCAACTTGTTTCTCCTTCAGCTGCTACAAGTGTCGAAACACTCGCAATCTGAAAGCTTCCCCCACATTTTCAAATATTCCACCATTCACCTGGTGAACAAAATCAGCTCATTACCAAATATTATAAATTCTATTTCCTAAACAGATGCTGAATCCTCTTATCACTCCTTCTTCACTACTGTCACCTTAGTGCAAAACAGGTGTCCTCTCTTCTTTGGGCAACTCAGTTTGCTTCCCGCCTGGTCAACCTGCATTCTCAACAGATCATTTTGCAAAGAATATGTTTAGCTATCATACAAATGCATACATGCAAAGAGTGAATATATGTATATGGATAACTGAATCACTCCTTGTACACCTGAAACTAACACAACAGTATAAATAAACTATACTCCAATAGAATTAAATACATACATATATGGAAGAGATAGACTCAACAGAACACTATGTCAGGGTCAAGATTCGAGGCACCTAAGTGGACAGGTGAAGCAAAATGAAATAAATAACATACAAAGCAAATGCGTATGGCAGCAAGACATTCCTCTTTGGGTTTCCTATACATGTATTGTCCTTGATTCAGGGCTGCTGAATGAATGAAAATATATTTAAATTTAACTCAGGGTTTAAAAGAACATAATCCTTGTGCTCTATAACCATGTATGTTGGTCCTATTGACCATGTATGTTGGCCCTATCCCATTGGCATCCTACTCCTGTTCCGCACTTGGCCGGTATCATTTAGTTTACCTGGGCTTCAGATTCTTCTATGCAACGAAGAGGCAGCACCAGGCTATACAAACACCAAGGAGACCTCCAGTTGGAAGCACTCCTAGCTTTTGTATCTCTACCTTCTGTCATCTGGCTCAAACATAAATAGACAAATGACATCTTATTCTAGGAATGCTCTCTTGCACCCCAACATGCGGCCTCGCAGGTGGCGTGGCTGGACCTGTGGGCTGCAGACCACCCCGAGCAGACGGAAGGACGAGCTGAGTGTCTGGGTAGCGAGGATGTCCTGCCAGAGCTTGTGCCTGGAGCACGGGGACCACAGATGTCCCTCCCAGATAGCAGTCACAGCACATGCCTCTCCTCCTGGGAGGAGGTTGCTGGGCCCCTGTTCCCAGGAACAGGCTGGTTAGCCACGACCCTGCCCACCGTGTGCCGCACACGTTGGGGTGTAACAACAGCTTTGCTCCAAGTGAAAATTGTTCCGAGTCCTGTTCCACAGTGTACACGCTCTGCCATCTCCATCACCCCGGCCTTGCCGGATTCCACTGCAGGGATCAACAGGGGTTTCTTTCCATTTGTCCATTTGCCTTCCTGCTGGGGGAAAGTCAAGCAACTGGCACCAAATCATCTCCCTCCATTTGGCTGTGCGCCCAGGTATCCCTGGAGACCAGACCTGCTTCCTTCCGCGACATGTGCGCCTGCGCAGAACACTGCTACGGCTCCTCTTTGATTTTATGTAACGTGTGATCAGCTGATCAGAAATCAAGCTTGTCCAGACGGTTTAGGGCCCTTCCGCCAGGGGACATCTCAGCAAGATAGTGCCCCATGAACCACCAGAGTCTCGACAAATGTCAACTGGTTTCAACTGGGAGAAATTTAAGGTCTAAGTAGAACCAGCTTGATAAAGGTAGCCAGGTTTCCATGTACCTGTTTTCCAAGGGCAAGACACGAAAGCCATCTAGGGGACTTCCCTACTGGCTCAGGGGTAAAGAATCCACCTGTCAATGCCGGGGACACGGGTTCGATCCCTGGCCCCAAAAAAACTCCCACATGCCACAGAGCAACTAAGCTCGTGTGCCACAGCTATTGAGCTCTATACTCTAGAGCCCAAGCTTCGTAACAAGAGAAGCCACCACAATGAGAAGCCCTTGCCCCAGAACTGGAGAGGAGCCCCTGCCCTCAGCAACTAGAGAAAAAGCCCATGCAGCAACAAAGGTCCAACACAGTCAAGAAATAAATAAATACAACTCTATAAAGAAAAGAAAGCCATCTAGAGTGTCATATTTAAGAAAGTTCTTGCCCTAAGGGCTATGCCAGTGTAGGGTTAGAACCTGACAGTGAGAGCCACCTTAAATTTTGCAAGTGGAACTTTCCCTTGCCTCTCTGTCTAGTCTCTGTCGTGCTGTTTCCATAAAATGGGTATAATAAGCATATTTCAGAGTTGTTATGACAATACAAAGAAATCCTGCAAATAAAAGAGCTAGCACTCTTCTTGATATCTCTTTTCATGTCATTAGGGAAAATCATCAGGAATCTTGAATTCAGATTTATAGTAGCAGGAGAGAAGCTGCACTGAAAAAATCAAATTCTATACAGTAGAAGAAGTCAAGTTTCATTTACAAATTTAAGCCACCTATATGCACAAACCACATGAAACTGTGGCCTGGTGTTAATGCAAATATCTCACTAGGAACTGAAGGCAGTTCTCCACCATGTCCTGAGCAGGTGCTTTTTTATCTCTTTGAGCTGACTCTGTGTCATTCACTCATTTTCTTCAGCAACCCACTTTGGTGTGCATCTAGGGCCATTTTCCACTGTGGGTTCTCCTGCTTTGAATCAGGTCCCTGGGATGACTAGAATCCCCCTTCACTATTTTTGACAGTATTTCGCATTTAGGACTTTATAGAGTTACTCACCACAGTCTCAACTCCTTGCTTCCAATTCTTCTGATGCATGTCTTTGCATAATCCTGAAATTTAGGAAAGTTTGCCTTTCCAGAAACACACTGCAAAGGACCTGCCTTCCCCAGTGCCATAGTATATTGGGGAATAAGATATATCATGTAATCTTTTTTTACAATGATTCAAAATAACAGTCTCAGATTAAGTGTAACAGAAAAATTCCTTCTCTTGCAAAACATCCATTGACTATTATAGTCCAGCATCGCCTTGGCTGCAGAATCCTGGAGACTTGCCACTGAGCAGATTCATGCTCATCATATATGTAGCAGAGATGCATGATTTATGCTGAGTTCTACACAATTGTCAGTTACTAGGATATCTTTTTCTTTTGTGTGTCTGCCTCTACATTTTTGCAGAATCTCTCAATCTTATCTCCTCCTATGCATTTTGTCAAATTTCCACTGGAGTAAAACCTTAACAAGAGTCTTGTTACGTGGCCACTGTGGGCTTAAAACTGGGTCTGGTACATTGCAGACATCATCTCTCTAAGTTTCATGTCATTCTGACAAGCAGATGATTAGCCCCCTTGTACAAACGGCATGATTGAGACACAAAGAAGTTAACACTGGAATCAGAACCCAAGTGTATTTGAAGTTGAATGTGGTATTTGTTCCTGTGGCTCCACAAATATTTGGGCATTTAGGTGCTTTCTTCCTCCATGGTCTGGTTCATTTTGGTCTCCCCAAACTTAAGAAACCTTCAGGATTATTCCTCTCTTTCTCTGGATCTTTCTTAACCACTGCAGCTTGCAGTGGTTAAGCATCCATGGCTGGATGCTCTCACCCGCCATGAAAAAGTGGAAGTGTTAATCACTCAGTCGTGTCCAACTCTTTGCCACCCCATGGACTTCTGCAGCCCACCAGGCTCCTCTGTTCATGGAAATCTCTATGCAAGAATACTGGAGCGAGTTGCTATTCCCTTCTCCAGGAGGCCTTCCCTACACGGGCATCTGAACCTGGGTCTCCTGCACTATAGGCAGACTCTTTACTCTCTGAGCCACCAGAGTGGCATTTAACATTAGGATCGTTCAGGCATCCTTGCGAATTACAATGTATCTATATTAACAGGTCTTTCTGCCAAGCTTATTCTAAGGATGTTGTGTTTCTTGGACTTGGTGCATTTCCTTCAAATAACTTGAACCCTATGCATCCATTCTGAAGGGCATATGTCCAAAAGACATAGAGTTTTGAAAAACCTTAGAGCCTATACTCAGATGTCTAACGATTTACCTCTGTGGCTTTGGGGCCTCATTTGCCTCAGAATAAAAAGTAAGGTGAAATGTTTCTCTGAAGTTTTAATATGTGTTGGCTATTTAGTTTTACACTGGAGTAATTGCTTTGACACATATAACTTCCATAATGCACATTCAAATTTATGTCTACTTTGGGAAATTCAGAAGCTACCAGGACAGTATAAATGCTAACATTGGGAATTTAGTGTAAGTATTCTGAATTTAAAATAAATCTGCAAGCTAGATTATTTTCCATTGCACTCTGTCTTTGATACAGCTCAGAAAGTTCCTCCCTAACATGAATTCAGATTCCCTGGCTTCAGAGAAACCTGAAAATCAAGAGATACAGGCTCTGAACCAAGGAATGGCCAGTGGGATGGAAATGAGGTTGGAAGAAGGGTGAGCAAAGACAGAAAAGCAGAAGGGCAAATGATTATGGGGTTTGTAAGGCAAGGAGAAGCCACATGTAAAGATGCAAAAATTGGGAGAATCCAGTGGATTCATGTGAGTAGGTCTGGATTAATTTATGGATTAGCGAAGACCATGGGTTTTAGGATGAGGCCCGTGGAACCTTCAGCAAAGCAGTGTTAAGTGGAAGCCAGTAGTAAAGAGCATAGAGGTGGCAGTAGTGGCTTGAAGGGCCTGATACAGGTTGAATTGCTTCCTTTCCAAGTTCGCATGCTGAAGTCCTAACGTCAGAATCTGACTGTATTTGTACAAAATGTTTTTTAAGAGATAATCATGTTAAAAAGAAGTCGTGAAGGTGGGCGCTAATCCAATATGAATGGTGTCCTTATAAGAAGAGATTTAAATACAGGCACACTGAGGGAACATGATGTGAAGACACAAGAAGAAGGTCCCAGCCAGAGAAGAGAGTCCTCAGAGGAAACCAACCCTGTGGACACCTTGATCTTGAACTTCCCGCCTCCGGCATTGAGCCGTTACATTTTAGCTGTTTAAGCTACTTGGTCTGTGGTGCTTAGTTATGGCAGCTCTGGCCAGTTAACACATGACACATGCTGGATTAATTTTTGTAGTCGATCCCAAGTTTTGACAAATTGATGTCATGTTTTTTATAATTTAAATAACTGTTTGTTTCATGCCTGCTTTGTCTAGAATGTTGGATTCTCCTTCAACATTATAAAGATAATGTTCTCATTACATTATATTATATTCAATGCTTACACTTTTATATTTTTAAATAAACACATTTAAATAAATAAATGTATTCACAAATAAGAAAGGAAAGACCTCTTTCCGAATCAGGAGTCCCATTTTGTGATTCTGAAAAAGTAGGCATATAAACCAATAAGGGCTTCCCAGACACCGCTAGTGGTAAAGAATCAGCCTGTCAATGCAGGAGATGCAGGAGACAAAGGTTTGATCCCTGGGTTGGGAAGACCCCCTGGAGTAGGAACTAGCAACCTGCTCCAGTATTCTTGCCTGAAACATTCCATGGACAGAAGAGCCCAGCAGGCTACAACCATGGGGTTGCAAAGAGTTGGACGCGACTGAGCACACACAAATAAATCAATAAAGAATTTCATACCTTACAATGCTTGCAACATGGCAACTAGTGATTTCCAGCAAGGCTAGAGAAAATAGAAACTCTTTAATTAATAGAATTAATCAGATCGTCCCATATTCACAGCTCCAGAAAGCTGGTGGCTTTTAGTAGCAGGAGGCTATGTTCATTGGCAGAGAGTTTAGGAGGTAGTGTGTTATTCCTAAAGTGGCCAAAACATGTGACTGAGTTTACTTATTCCTGGACATTTGTCCAGGAGGAGCACTCTTTGTCCTTTGATGTGATCAGATCTTCGGACCTTTGGTCCCCAGTAACCACAGAAATACATATTTAAGATGTTCTTTTGGGTTGCTCCCCTCACCTCTCTTTTTAAATTGAAAGCATAAATACTTGTTTCTTTTCTACAACTGCCACCAAAGTCAAACTATTGGAAAGGAACAATAGAATGACAGATTGCTTGTTCCAAATAATTGGATCTACAGTGCAGCAAGCGGTGGGTTATGACAAAAATATTTCTCCGAGTGTGTCAAACTGCAGTAATTCACTGGACATAGACACTGAGTAGTATCTTCCAAGGAGAAGGCACTGCTTTAAAATCAGGATGAAATTTCCCATGCTTTTTTCAACACAAGCGAAAAATGAGAACTGGCTGGAATGCAGTCCAGTGATCTTGAAGGCAACCGCTGGGTTTGTCTCACCCTGGACACAAAGAGGAGGCAGGAGGGAGGTAGGGTCGGAGCTGAGATAAATGCTTGGATGGTTGTGCCCCAACCAAACCCTCACGGGGGTAAATGTGATTAAGCAATAGAGATGGGGTGATTCTCCCTATCTGGTGACTAAGTGGAGAACCTGGACTGGGATCCCTAAGAGATGTTTGCACAACCCATGGACCATTCTTAAGACTCAAAGTCTATGCCCAGGGTTTTGGCCAGAGTCCAAGGTCAGGTAGTAATGGGAATAACAGTCCCACGTATTTTGATCAGAGGAGGCTGAGAGTGGAGTCTAGGCCAGGGAGGGCGGCTGTGAGCTCCAGCTCACCCCACAGGGCGTGACTAACAAGAGTCAGGATTCAGCCCAACCCTCCCTTGATTTGGATGGAAGGGAATTCGAGACACTCACACCCCCCAAACCAGCCTGGGGCTCCTCTGATATTGGCAGGGGGTGAGCTTTATGACCCGTGAGGTCTTTTTCATGTCCAATGTCTGCATTAAAAGGCATAACTTTCAGATTGGTTTAAGCTGACAGTTTGAGGCTCTCACATGCAATGCTTAGTTGTTTTTTTTTTTTTTTTTAAGTATGTTTATTTCATTAACTTAAAACTCAAAGCAATATCAGAAAAAAAGAGAGAGAGAGAGAGAGCAACCGTTGAATTCATTGTCTCCATCGTCACTTGGCTGTTACATTTCTGAGGCACGGGGAAAGCTCCAAAACCCACCTACAGTCACACCAGGCTCATGTTAGTTTGGCAATGTGACAGTCACACATGACAGCAAACTGTTTGGGCAACCAAGTTGTAGCTGATGGGTTCGGGGATTCTGGCAATCCTCAGATTATTCCAGAAACAAATAACAGAAGACAGAAGATCTAGTGCATATACCTGCATGCTACCAGAATACCAACATAAAAACTCAACTTATAGTGGAGTTTTGACTTATGGTCACCATCTGGGGACACTGAGAACACACATCTTTTCCCTTCTCTCTAGGTTTTTGGGCTGTTGTCAGTGACCAAAACTTTGACAGCTGATGCAGAGGAGCCCAGCTAGTCCAGTAAATGACAATTAGAACAGTAGCCTGAGTGTAACTCCAGGCAGAGCATCTGGAAGCATGAACCTCTCTTGACCCCACAGTTTTGTTGGAAAAGCTATGAGTCTGTTGATGAAAGGATACAGTTCATTTAATTCCCCAATAGTCCAAAACCCCTGGAATCAGATCCCATAGCACGTAACCTTGATGGAGGAGGGCATGGCAACCCCCTCTAGTATGCCTGCCTGGAGAATCCCATGGACAGAGTCTGGTGGGCTACAGTCCATGGGGTCAGCAAGAGTCAGACACGAGTGAAGTGACTTAGCAGAGCACAGCACAGATGTGGCTTAGGAGAAGAGTTAGACACCCACATATGATCTGGTGCAGAAAGTGGACAAGCAATGGTTACTATAACATGGCTCATCTCTAGTTCTTTCATTTATCCACTCAGTCCATGGCCTCCATTTCTGTGCCTGGTGACCATCAGCTATCAGGGAACTGACTTTCTGAGAGATACTGTGGTCTAGCTGAAAGAGGACAAAGTCAGTGGCAGGAAAACTCTCCGTAACATCATCCTCGTTCATGGCTGAAAGATTCTGAAACTTCTCTAAGACGAAGACTCCTTATGTGTCTTAGTAATAAAATGTTCTTATTCTACAGAGAGATTTTTCAGAAATCAAATATAGGTTATAGACCAGATTAGAAAATCAAAAATTAATAATTAAATCATTATAAAGGGTGTAATCCCACAAAGAAGAAATCCCATAATCCAAATATTTTAAAATAATTCACCTCCATCTATACAACATGTAGAAAGAACAAGAGTGAAACACTATAGTGTTTTAAACGTAATGCTTATTGTAGGAGACTCTAGTCCAACTGAGAAATTGGGACAAAAATACAAGGAACGGAAACTAACAGTGTTACCAAATAACTAATTAGCTGTCAAATAAGTGATCATATTTTCTAGATCTAAGTTGAAATGTATATGGTCCCAAGAAAAAGATATATATTTTGATGTACATGTTTATTCATGAAAAATTCTTGCAGGGTTATAAAAATAAGTCTGTTTCTCCAAGAGTCTTCATTCAAAGAACAAAATGATAAGATGATGGTACTTTTCAAAGGAGAGAGGCTTTGTGGTTTCGTTTAGTGCACTTAATTTCTGAAAATGTCTTTGTGAACTTCATAATGATGGCAGACTTTTAATAGGAAATGATTTTGAAAGGATATAAGGTAATTACTGGGCTTCCCTGGTGGCTCAGATGGGAAAGAATCCACTTGAAATGCAGGAGATCCGGGGTCCAGTCCCTGGGTCAGGAAGATCCCCTGGAGAAGGGAATGGCAACCTACTCCAGTATCCTTGCCTGGAGAATTTCAAGGACAGAGGAGCCTGGCAGGGTATAGTTCACAGGGTTGCAAAGAGTTGGACACGATTGAGCAACTACAACTAACTAACTAAAGTAATTACTAGGATATCAAGGAATTAAAACAAGACTCCAAGGTTTTATATATTCTAAAGTGACTAGAACAGTCCAAGATACATCCTAAGCTTGAGCTAAACACTCACTAACAAAAAGAAATAGGAAAACATCAGAAAGGATATGGCATTTGAGAGATAAGAGTTTTCCTTTCTTTCTGGAGATGTGTATCAGTGCTTGTGATTTTCAAGAACAAACTTCTTTTGGGAGCATCCCAAGACTTGGGGTAGACATGAAACAACCTTCACTCTTCCTCCAAAATTACACCCCACTGTTCACACTCTTGCTTCACATAAGAATAACTTCTCATTCATCAATTCAGCTACCCAGAACTATCCTGTGGTAACAGAGGGACAAACAACCATACTGAGCAACTTAAATCGATACCTGAGGCCCTCATGGCTATGGACTCATTCTAGTGATTTCCTTGTTTTTAGCAAAAGTCCTGCAAAAGTAGCAGATATTGTGCAACTTTTCAGTTGAAGGGATAAAGCAATTACTCGGACCGGCTAAACTAATGGGGCTTTCTCTGCAGATACAAAGTGATAGCGTGTGTGTGTTTGTTGCTGTCGTGTCCAACTCTTTGTGACCCTATAGACTGTAGCCCACCAGGCTCCTCTGTCCATGAAATTCTCCAGGCAAGAATACTGGAGTGAGTATCCATTCTCTTCTCCAGGGGATCTTCCTGACCTAGGAATCAAACCCAGGTCTCCTGCATTGCAAGTAAGTTATTTACTATCTGAGCCACCACGGAAGCCTGAGCGGTGGTTTGAGGATTCAGAAAAAAACAAACAAGACATCTCAGAAAAAGTTATAATGTTAGCAGTTCTTGGAAGTCTATGCATTTCCTGGACCTCTCACTCAAGGTCCCAGTCATTATTTTAGCAACATGTCTAATTTTTTTTTCCCCTCACTCCTTCTTGATCAGCATCTTTCTCTTTTGTTTCAGATAATACCTTGAGAGTTTCCCCAGGCAGTGTGTACCCAGGACTTTTAGCTCAGATCCCTATAGCTTTTTGGCAATAGGCTCAGAATTCCACTTCTATAACCCTTGGCAAGAGATCTCCTCGAATCATCTCATCTTTCCCACTAATCCTAGGAGACTTGTTGTGGTCTCTGGCTAAAGCACACGTACCTTGAAGCTAATGAAGCTTAAGATTTATATCTTTACTAGCTTGGGTCCCTTGAAGAAGAGCCATAGAAATGTGTTCCTTCAGCCTTATGTCTTTGGAAATTCTTCCCTAGTAAGAAAGTTTATCCACGCTAGCGAAGACAGCTGTCTCTACTCTTTATCTCCTCCCAGGCAATCTTGGGGCAGCTGAAACATTTTTGGGTATCCAGAGAAGGGGAAAGTGGGGAGACGTTTAGTTTGGGGTTTGTACACTCACAGTTACTTCTCGTTGTTCAGTCACTAAGTCACGTGCAAATCTTTGTGACCCCATGGAATGCAGGACCCCAGGCTTCCCTGCCCTTCACTATCTCTCAGAGTTTGCTTAAACTCATGTCAATTGAGTCAGTGATGCCATCCAACCATCTCATCCTCTGTCGCTCCCTTCTCCTCCTGCCCTCAATCTTTCCAAGCATCAGGGTCTTTTCCACTGAGTTGGCTCTTCGCATCGGGTGGCCAAAGTATTGGAGCTTTAAGGCTCAGTGTCAGTCCATTCAATGAATGTTCAGTTTAGTCAGTTCAATTGCTCATTCATGTCTGACCCTTTGCAACCCCATGGACTACAGCATGCCAGGCTTCCCTGTCTATCACCAACTCCTGGAGCTTGCTCAAACTCATGATCATTGAGTCAGTGATGCCATCCATCTATCTCATCCTCTGTCATTCCCTTCTCCCCCTGCCTTCAGTCTTTCCCAGCATCAGGGTCTTTTCCAATATTCAGGGTTGATTTATTTCAGGATTGACTGGTTTGATCACAATGCCCATCCAAAGGACTCTCAAGAATCTTTTCCAGCACCGTAGTTAGAAACCATCAATTCTTCAGCACTCAGCTTCTTCATGGTCCAACTTTCACATCCACACATGACTAGTGGAAAAAACCACAGCTTTGACTAGACAGATCTTTGTCAGCAAAGTGATGTACTTTTAAGAAAAGCTAAATTCTGGTTGCTCTCCTTATGTAAATGATCTGGCTTCTGGAAACCATTTACTATCTGTGGTACTAAGTCACCTGCCCCGATAACAGGAAGGAGTGTGGCTGGAGATGGCGTTGGGATGTGAATGTGTTCTCAGTGCTTGGGCTTGGAGGTAGATGAGTAAAGAAGGAGACATACCAGAGACAGAAGCTATTTGTGGAAAGTTCTTCCACTTAGCAGATGCGTAATACTGTAGGAGAACCTTGGGTTTTCAGTAACACTTGGTAAAAATGGAAGTTCTGTTCCATCACAAATGTACTAGACTATGCAACATATTCAGGTATAAACACACAGTTCTTTTTAAAAGTGAAATTGGGTTTGTAGAACAAAAACCCCTATTAGAGTTAAAACAGCAGATATATATATATATATATATATATATATAGTGGGATATCAAGATCTATTTTTATTAAATTTTTTTGGAATAGGATTGCTTTGTAATATTGTATTGGTTTCTACTGACAGTGAAGTGAATCAGTTATTTGGATACATATATCCATTCTCTTTTGGATTCCTTCCCATTGAGGTCACCATAGAGCACTGAGTGAAGATCTCTGTGCTATCCAGTAGGCTCTAATTAGTTATCTGTTTTATACATAGTGTTCAATCCTAATCTCTCAGTTCATCCCACCCTCTTCCTCCTTTGGTATCCATCCATCCAGTCTCTATGTCTGTGTCTCTGTTTTGAAACAGCACATCTATATAAGAAATTTAACAATATTTTTGTACTTGGTCACATGTTAAAAGTCAACGTGACTAGCCAATATTCTGTGATGACTGTAAATGGAAAGTAACCTTTAAAAATTGCATGAAGTGAAGTGAAAGTCTCTCATTTGGGTCTGACTCTTTGCAACCCCATGGACTGTATAGTCCATGGAATTCTCCGGGCCAGAATACTGGAGTGGATAACCTTTCCTTTCTTAAGGGGATTTTCCCAACCCAGGGATTAAACCCAGGTCCCCATGTTGCAGGCAGGTTCTTTACCAGCTGAGTCACAAAAGAAGCCCAAGAATACTGGAGTGGGTAGCCTATCCCTTCTCCAGTGGATCTTCCCATCCCAGGAGTTTGATTCTGGGGTCTCCTGCATTGCAGATGTATTCTTTACCAGCTGAGCTATAAGGGAAGCCCTAAAAATTGTATAAAAATTATTTTTAAAAAAATATATAATGAGTTGTGAATAGTAATGAGTTGTGAATCGAAGCACTTCTTCAGACAATAATTTTTAAAAATCCCCTATGAATTATCTTTTTTTCTCTCTCTGGAGAAAATGGTATTTTAAAATTTAGTTATATGTACAAGCAGCCAAAAATGCAGGGGTAAAGAATCATTGAGATGTTTCAGGCGGTAAATGAATACAAGTTTATTTTGTTCTTCTGAATATCCATTAATTTTTAAAAATCTGTTGAAATGTATTTTCTGATTCTAAATATATATTTGATGCCATAAACAAGCTTTATACTTTTTTTTCATAAAGAGGATCTTCAAATAGCATGTGCTCAGGCTTCCTAAACCAGAAGCTCTGCTTCTGGTCAGAGGAATAGCTAGATGTGGGCTGACCTTGACTCAGATGACCACAGTCCGTTTCATAATCTGTGACAGAGTGGTCAGGGGTACAGAGCCCTGCTACATGATGTGGTGGAGGACCAGGGAACCGCTATTTAGCTAAAAGAGTGGTGAGAAAATCAAAAAAGGGAAGATGTACAGCTGTGCACCCAAAACATTAGATAAGCCACATATGATGTCTTTTGCTTCCTTTACTGATAAAATAAACTTGAGAACAAATTAGGTATTATTTTCATGCGTATGGATGATGTAATGAGAGACTAAAAAAGAGTTAACCCCATTTATTTAATAAATATATAATAACGCCAAAAAGCACTTTCAGTGCTTTACAAATATTCATTGATTTAATCTCCAGAACAACCCCATGCATTAGAAACAGTAATCATTTCTACTTTACAGAAGAGGAAACTGAGGCATAAAATACAGATTAGCAAGTTACCCAAGGTCACCTGGCTGGTAAGTGACAAGGCAGGAATTTGAACTTGGGCGTTCTGAGTGTTCCCAACCCCTATACCATTCAGAGGGAAGAAAGGTGAGCAGAGGAGGCTTCCTGGAGGAGGTAGCTCTACAATAAAGCCCAGCAAAACCCCTCCAGCTTCTGTCAGACACCAAGTCAAAGCAGGTGGGCACTCCATGCCTGAGGCTATTGCAGACGAGAAGTCTGACCCTGCGAGGAAAGACCTGTGGTCAGAAGTAACAGATGGCAGCCTGAGATCAAGGGGCAGAGAATTAATGGCATGACACAAGAATTCAAAAGCTCAAAAACCCAAGTCCTTTTATGTAGGATCAAATGATTCTATTTCCTCTCGGTAGCTCTGATTGGATCACCCCAATAGAACATGCATCCATATTCAGTCACTAAGTCATGTCCAAATCTTTGCAACCCCACGGACTGTAGCCCAACAGGCTACTCTGTCCATGGGATTTCCCAGGCAAGAACATTGGAGTGGGTTGTCATTTCCTTCTCCAGAGGACATTCCCGACCCAGAGATTAAATTTGCATTTCCTGTGCTGTCTCCTGCATTGTAAGGCAGATTCTTTACTACTGAGCCACCTAGAGTAATCAAAATCCCAAATAACAGCCTGTAGTCATTAAGAAGAATTAACGTGAAGCTTATTTCTTTTCCTGCCCAAGAAACTCATTTTAGAAGGACTTTAGGGCTGAAGAGGTACAAGTTGTTTGAGATGCTTAGAAAGATAAGCTTCAGTCATTGGTACGTAAACCAGCTTGATGGGTAAAACTCCAAGTGACTGGGGTGATACAGTTATTTGAAGCATTCTTCAAGAGTGTCAGAAGTGTGGAGGATGCTGACCAAAAAGACTACGTCCAGGATTTGCATACTGAAGGGAGGAGACAGAAAGGGGAGATCCTACTCTTGGAAAGGAGTAGTGAGACAGCCCAGAAAGTGTGACATTTAAGGATAGAATTGGGTGAACACACACTATCATATATTAAATAGATAACTGATAA
Organism: Muntiacus reevesi; assembly: GCF_963930625.1. Taxonomy (NCBI): domain Eukaryota; kingdom Metazoa; phylum Chordata; class Mammalia; order Artiodactyla; family Cervidae; genus Muntiacus; species Muntiacus reevesi. The sequence goes on along the minus strand of NC_089263.1, from coordinate 59,006,606 downwards.
AGACGTACTGTATAGCACAGGGAGCTCTGCCCAATATTCTGTCATGAGCTCTATGGTAAAGGAAGTTGGAAAAGAATTGATACACATATTTGTATAACTGAAGCCCTTTGCTGAACACTTGAATCTAACACAATATTGCAAATGAAGTACACTCTGATAGAAAATAAAAATTAAATGTTATAAAGCTTAAAAAAGAATAAAATTGGAGTAATGGAGGCCATGAAAAATAAGCTAGAAAAAGATCAACAATAAAATCAAGGAGAAGAGTCCAAGAGCCGATGCAGAGAGGTTGCTGCAAGTCAGAAAAGAGAATCCACCTCGATGTAGTGTGGTCTTCAGTGTTTGAGTAGGTCCCACAGTTCGTGAAGATACCCACTTGTTTTTAGATGAAAATATGGTGGTGCCCGTGATGAATCATGATTGAATGATTTTAAGCCTCCATTGCCTCCTCCTTTCTGGGGAAAAATTGGACCACTGGGCAAAAGTGAATCAACACATCCTTTGGTATTCCTTTGACTGCAAAGGCAAAAGGCTTTGTGAATCCTCTCTCACAATCTCCATACTTACTCCTCCTGTCTCCGCTTAATGCTCGCATCCTATCTAAATGTATCAGTTCTGTGTTTCTGACCATAAATTCTGGATAAGCTTCCTTGCTGAGGGAAGAGGTGTTAATTTTTAGAAACAATTATCATTATGACCTTGATGATTAAGTAGGATAATTAAATGGCATTGTGACTAATATGTTTTATATCATAAACACTGCTTTCTGATCTACTTACTGGGAGGGGGATGCCATTTTTGAAAAGAAATGAGTATTTTTTAACATGATTAGCAAGCCATCTGTTGACATTTCGGTGCAATCTCTCATGAAAGTCCCTAGCTTACAGTTTCAGTTTTATCATAGCAAGAACCCAAAATAGTACTGCCTTTTGCAGTTACATCAAAATAAGGTGATTTAGAAAGGGCGCTCTTTTAAAAATGCAAGCATGCATTTCAAGCTCACCTAGGCCATCTCTTAAGAGACCCTGGGAAGCTCCGTTTTGTTGATTGGGGAGTTAAGGAGAAAGTGTTTCTTCCTCCTTTGCCTACCTCTTTCCTTTCTTCCTTCTAGGGGAGTAGAGTGAACAGAGATGCTCTGGATTTAGGTGGCTGGGTACATATCCCATATTCACCAGGACTCTTGATTTAAGGTGGTAGAAGCTCCACTGGAATTAGCTAAAGCTGAAAGAGGGAAGTTATTAGTCATAAATCAAAGCACAAGATGGACAGGGTGGAGTTGGCCTCAGGGATAAATGAGTCTGTGATCTGGACCTTCCTTCTTACTGTGTCTTGATTCCCCTTCATGTCACCTTCAGACTCTCAGACCAGTCATTCTGTGTGGCCCAGGCCTGGCCATGGATAATGCCAGGTGGACGATCAGGAGAGTGAAGAGCTTTCTTTATGTTTTAAATCAGAAGGACCAGTGATGGGTCAGACTTGGGAACCATGACCAACTTTGAGCCCATTGCTGTGGCCTAAGGGCTGGGGAATTTTGATCTTCGTTCGTCCTAACAGGGGACATACATACTCAGTGGCCAAGACACTCATCCCCCAGTCTGGGGAATCCAACTTAGTGAACCTTCACTCCCTGGTCTATAAAACGGATAACCACTGTCACAGGACAACTCGTGAGACATGGCATGTGAAAAGTGTCAGCCCCTGATCCTGAACTGAGTTCCTACTGTGCATGCTGTTTCACACATGTCACTCAGTTTAGAGGAGGCGCCTTCATCCCCACTTTTACAGATGCGGAAACTAAACCAACAGAGGATAAGTGGCTTGAGTGGTTTATGTCTTTATGGAGTAGAAAAGGCAGGAATTAAGCTCAGGTCTGATACATAGTAAATCCTTAATATGTCTCTGCCTCATCCTCAAATTCAATGATCAAAAGCCCTGGGAAAAGAAGTGGGTGCAATTGGTTTGTGTTAAGTAAAAACAAGCCCAGATATGCCGGGAGTTTTTATGTCCACTGCTCTATGCTTCTGGGAGCTTCACAGTGTCCTCCTCTGGCTAGTCCCTTTGATGTGGCCTCTTGTGATTAGGATGAGCTAGGAGCACCAGCCCCTTCCCGTGGACCACACTGGGTCACCCATACCTGAACACAGGTGTTGTCATCACCTCTCTTGTCTTCCATCCGTTTTCTCCTACAGTTGGTCACGAGTCACGGAAGATGCTGCTATGATTTAACTCTGCTCTGGTCAATCAATTTCTGGGGATTTCCCCAGTGAGACAGCAGGAGTTACTTAAAGATTTGGTTTCTTGACCTTCCTCCGACTGTCAAGTAGGTATTGGCTAATTACTGAGCTGTAGGCTCCTTATGGATGAAATGAGAGGGTTCAGACAAATCTGAAATCCCTATTAGAACTAACTTTGTGCACGTACATTCTACAGGCAATTACTCTGTTTGTTCAAGGATTTTACCTTCTTGGTGTAGGTCTGAAACTCTCAGGGGCTTATTATATGGTCAGAGCAGCTGTGGGCAGGGATGTCAGCCTCTTGCTCACACTCCAACCTCCCACCTTGCCCTGGCTCTCAGCTTACTCACAGGAGGCTTCAGATCACCCCCCTCCCACCTCCACACACACACAATTCACCCTACACCATCTACTCAATCACTAGATCAATTCAGACCTTGGTTCACTCCTCAACCCTCTGCGCCGCTGTCATGGGCTCTGAATGACTCTTCTATCCTGCGCTGACTTTCTCCGGCTCACGAGTGCCTTGTCCTCCTTTTCCCTGCCGTCCTCACCCCTTGTGCTGGGATAGCAATGATAGGTCTGCTGTCAACGAAAATTCCAGAAGAGATGGATCATGTGGGTGGTTCCTCCTAACTCTTAGATCTCCCAAATTCAAAGTAGGGTGTCTGTGATCTTCTTCTGGAACAGAGGCTGGGAGCCCAGAAGGCAGGGTGCAGAGTCCTGCCTCCAACAAACCCTCACTCACACGCTCTCTCTCTTTTTCTCTGTCTTCCCCTTTGGTTCCAAGGACTTCAGAAGTTTGACAAGGAAGAAGGGACACTTTTTCCATCATACAGATGGAAAACTTTTCCAAACTTTCAGTCTCACATTTGAAGAGCAATTTTTTCAACTGAGAAGTTAAAATTTCATAGCTTTGAATTAGATTTTGGAGTTGAATCTGACCCTCTTCCTCAGCCCTCCACCCCCAGATGGTAGATGACCTATATCTGTCTGTCTGGATTTGGATGAAGTTCTTTGTGGAACAAAGATGAAAATTCAAAGAATATGTCCATGAGGGTGATGAACACTTTGCATGTCAATACACCCAATCAATGCCATATTGATAGGTATCTCTCTACCCTAAAAGACTAATGAAATTATTAAGGCACTTACCTTAAGAGCATAACTTGATATATGGTAAAATTTGTGTGCACAAACATGTTTTTAGCTGTTATGGAAAATATTAAAAAATATAAAAATTAGGGGGAAAATTATTTGATATGAAATTATCACTCAGTCAAATAATGATCTGTCAAATTGAAAAATGTTAGAAACTGATTAGAAAGAATGATTGGAACAAATATAGGCTTCTTTTACCATTATAAAACAAATCTTTTAAAAAAGAAAATGATGCTACAAAGTCACAGGTATTATATTATATATAATGTGCATATTATATTATATATATATCTTTATACTATGTGGTTGTGTGCTCAGCGTTTCAGATTCTTTGCAACCCTATGGACTGTAGCCCATCACACTCCTCTGTCCATGGGGTTCTCTAGGCAAGAATACTGGAGTGGTGTGCCATTTTCCCCTGCAGGGGATCTTCCAGACCAGAGATTGAACCTGCATCTCCTGCATTGATAGGCGTGTTCTTTACCATTGAGCTACCTGGGAAGCCCACACATATATACTAAATATTATATATATAAGCTGTCTTGCAAAGACAGTTGTGTATTGTATAGAGAATTGACAGGGATATGAAAGAACATCCTCATTGCTAGAGTGATGGATGACACATTTCTTCTTTATAATTCTTTTCACAATGAGATGCTTTTCTTTGTTTAATTGGAGAAGAGTATTGCTGACTCTTTCTCATTAATAGGAAGCGCGCACACCTTGTATTCCTGCTTCAAGGTGTACTTTGCTTCCCACCCCGCCCCCAGGACCCTTCTCCGGGGATCCCCCTCCCGCCTCCCCTAGTCCCTCCATCTGGAGCGGCTTTCCCCGGCTCGGGTATCGACGTCATTCCCCTTTGTGTTACACTTATTTATTTCTACGTCTTATACTCTCCCAACTCCCGTTTTAATAAGATCAGATCAACTATGTCTTGTTATTAAAAAAAAAAAAAAAAACTCAACTAATTACATCTGACTTATTCCTGGTCACTCGTGTAATCAGATGAGCGTGGAGGAAATAGGATTTGGAGGTGGCAGACAAGTTCAAGGACTAACCAGGGTGTCACTCCAGACTGCTCCTCACCAATTATGCTCTTTCCCTTTCTGAGTCAGGTGGCTTGTCCTAAACTATGTCCTACAGACAGCAAAGGCCCCGAAGAATTCTTTTTCAAGTTTTTAAAGACACAGAGCAGCATGAGGTGAAGGAGAAGTATCTTCTGGACCAACAGTCCACTGGCTACATCTTAAGAAACCCTGAGCTGAGGCATCCCCAGAAGAAAGCAAGTATGCCCACTGCTCAAAGGCAAAGCCCAGGATCTTCTTAGCATCCCTGGTGCCCTGACACACCACACACTACCTCTGGAGGCAAAGCTGACCTCTCATGTTCCAATTGACTCGGTGCTGAATCCTCTCCTCTGGATGCATCTGGCCCTCACTGTGTTCCACATGCCCTCAGGGTTTTGGAGCGCAGAGGACTCAGAGTGAATTCTTTTTCTCTCCTTTTAATGTGGTCTTTTGACTGAGGTCAGAAGCGATGCACTCCATCCACAAAATAGTTTAAATGCTTTCCATATTCATTGTGAGGCCACAACAATATCTCCTGATTAAAAAGCCGTATCAAAGCTGAAGGGTGGCTGGCGTAGCTTGCTTTGAAGGATGTTTCAATTATATTTCAGTGGTAGCAATAATATTAAAAAAGAAGAGCTAAAGGGAGCTTTCAATGACCCCCTTCTTTAATGCTTTGTCTCTTGATCATCATGGACACTTATCTTTGGCAGGAAACTACCCCCCACCTTGAAAAAAAATTCAATTATAACATTTGATTTTTGCACCCTCCTATGACACAGTGTCACTGAATGTGCTGTTTGCAAAAGGTTGGGGAGTTGGCTTGCCAGAAAATGAGAATTTTTAAGTTCACTGGGGACCAGGTAAACATATCCTGCCCAAAGGGATAATCGCTTTTGTGGTTTCTTTGTCACTCTTCTCTGAAAGACAGGATCATACATGCTTCATTCAATTAAAGAGCCAGCTGGCGATTGCCTTCTAGGAGAGGCAGTAAGCGTGATGGTTAGAGCATGACTCAGGGCTAGACTCTTCCAGTCCCAGCCTTTCTTTGTCTTCATAGGGATTTGGGGCACTTTGCTGGGTGTGTTTTGATACCTCCACTTCCTTGGCTGTAAAATAGGGATAAGATTAGCAGTGATCTCAGGGCCAGGCTCACAGTGAAGCCCCACACAGGCAGCTGCTCTCATCCTGATGATAATATAAGATCTCGGGGTGAGCACAGTGGGGATGAGATGGGACTCATTCATTCACTGAGGATGCTCTGGGTCCAGTGGTGTGGACAGACATCCCCGCATCCAGAAAAGTGGGTGATGGTTGCTATCTTAGAGGGACACGTTAAGCATGCTGGGAGCACACATTCTCCAATCCCCTAGTTAGGATGAGCAAAACCTCATGGATACTGTTGTCACATCAGCCAAAGATAAGAGCTGTGGTTTCAGGGCTGTGTCTCCTGCGGACAGCTAGGGGTTAGGCTCAGGAAGGTGAAGGCTGCCCCGGGCAGAGAGATGGCTGGCATTCTTCACCTTTGCCAGAGAGGCCAGCTTTAACGCATTCAGTTCACAAGGTCCAGGAGGTGGAGGTGAGATCCCAGAGGTGAAGGTCCAAGGGAAGCATTCCAGGAGCCAGAGAGCGAAGCGTGAGGTGGAAGAGGGGAGTATCCATAGCATCACCTCTGCTTGTGTGGTTATGATCACTATCATTCTCATCGGTGCTGTTGTAGTTGTTACTGCTGAAGTTACTGCCAGGTCTTTCTTAACTTTTCTTGCTGTACAGTTCTGAATCATTTCCTCACCATAGAACTCCCTTTTTCTTTGCTGGCTGACACTCATGTGCCCAGCCTGCCTGCTGGACTGTAGGGTTTAGAATGACTCACCCCCAGCATCAGCACACAAGAGAAGACGGGACGAGTCTATGGCCTCTGCTCCCATCTTGTCTCACAGGGTGAAGACACCTCTCTTATTTGCTCCCTTTTCCTGCCATTGGCATCTCTAATCCTAACTGTGCAGCTGGGTCTCTGGATAAATGTGTTTTCTCCCACTCTCTGATAAGGACATGCTCTCCTACCTCTCATGCCCCTTCTTCTGTCCTGTTTCACATGCCTTAAATGCTCTTTTCCTGGGCCACCCTGTGAATTTTGTTTACACAGAGAGAGAATATTTGGTCTTCCAGACCAGACTTCAGAGCTGTTTCCATCCAATAGAAGGCCATCTGGGGTCTGCTGACCCTCCCCATCCATCTTTGCCACCTTCTTGCAATCAACAGAGTCATTCCTATTTTTTTTCTGCAGACATTTCCAAGTGAAACTTCTTTGAAAAGATATTAGAAACACCATTATCAAGTCATGATGCTGTTGGTTGGGGAAATGTTGTAGTTTGTTAACCTAGCTTGCCTCGTTGACTCAAAGCTCCTACACCCACCTCAGTTGAGCGATCTTTGCCTGGCCTGCTGTGAGCTTCCCCAGGAGCTCAGCAGTAAGGAATCCACCCGTCAATGTAGGGTTTGATCCCTGGTTTGGGAAGATCTCCTAGAGAAGGTAATGACAACCCACTCCAGTATTCTAGCCTGAGAAATCACATGGACAGAGGAGCCTGGTGGTCTTCAGTCCATGGGGTTGCAAAGATTCGGATACAGCTTAGTGGTTAAATGACTATAGTGACATTACAGGTCAGCACCATTTGATAAGCAGGTTAGCACCCTAAAATAGTCCTTCCATAGTGGAAGTGATGTATTGAGCAGTTAAGAGCTGCAGACTTGAGCAGTTAAGAACTGCTAGCACTTACTTTTGATTTGAAGACATTAGGAATGTCAAGTCCACATGAGACAGTCATCTTTCCCTTCACTGTAAGGCAGGCTTTTGGCATAGATGGCATCTTTGGTATGCGAGTTTCCATGCAAATAATGTCATCTGAATCCTTTCAACAGGAGATAATGACACAAGAACTCTGGGGACCAAGGGAGAATTCTTGAAATGAGGACCTTCAAGTGACAAAAAGCAAGGTAAGCCTTCTTATTTGTGGCCTTCTAATTTCTGCTTTTTTTTTTTTTTCCTTGTTGTTGCTATTGTTGCTGTTTGGTCATTGAGTCATGTCCGACTCTTTGCAATCCCATGGACTGAAGTATGCCAGACCTCCCTGTCCCTCACTATCTCCTGGAGTTTGCCCAAGTTTGATTATGCGATGACATCTAAGAAATGAATCAGTTTGAGAATCAAGGCCTCCTTTCTCAAACAGCCGCAGTACTGTTGTAGAACTCCTTTGTGAACCCAAAACTAGGAGCTCTGACCTGCAAGAAAAGTCGAAATTATTATTATTTTTTCCATTCAGATTTTACAATTTGGGACACCGAGGCTAAGGGCAACGATACAGTCCCCAAACAATGACAGTGATAAAACTGATAATGAGAATGACAATCAGCATTTATTGCGCATTTATCACTGGCCACACCCTGCTCTTGTGTACTGATTCATTCAATCTTCACCAAAATCCAAAGGAGTAGGTTTTATTATTGCCCACAGCAGAGAGAGGTGATATAACTTATCCAGACCCATTGGCTAGGAGGCGAAAAGCCAGGGCTGGGGAAACTTTTCCTTCTGCCCGAATGCTTCATTATCATCTCCTTTAGAGAAATAATTTTATCTGAAGTCAAACACACACCTCTGTCTTTGGATCAGTCAGCATTTGGTTCAAATAAACTGAACACCCGATCTCAAGTAAGGCTTAAAAGCTGAACTGAGCATCCCTTGACTCCATCAGATACAGATGTCAGCAAGGGGGAAAACTGTCCCCCTCACCTGCCTCTTCTGACTCCAAAGTGAGTCCTCACGTCTCAGTTGAATGTGACAGCCTGATGAAGTGAATGGGAATAAAAACAACACAAAAACGTGGCTTTGGGAGTGTGTGTTGTGGGTGTACAGCTCCTGATCCTCCCACGGTACAGACCAGTCTTCTAAATAGCAGCGCTTTTGTGTCTTGCCCTGTGCAGACAGGCAGCCTCCAGCCCCCCGACCCCCACCCCTCCTGCCGGGGGATCAGCGGGGCACATGTGGCCTTGACCTCGGCTGTCTGGCAGCCGTCTCAGAGGAAAGACAGAGGCAGATGGAGGGCTCCTGATATTTAATAAGGGCTCGACATTCCCCACGGCGTGCCATGAAAGGGGACACAGGGCCTGAGGGGAAAGGCGAGTCTTAAAGCCAAGCCAGACCCCAGCACCTCCATGATGACAAAGCACCCCAGGGCATGAACCCTAGCTTCCCTATCCCTAAACTGACAGAGAGAGACAGAGTGGCTCAGGTCTCTGGAAAAGGGAGCAAGGATGTCCTCGGCCTCCCCCACTCTGCAATGGTCTGATGCTCTTGGCGACGCCAGGCAAGAAACAAAGGGGAAGACAGACTCTCTACAGTGGAAGAATCCTTAGAGAGGACCTGGTCCCCAGCACATTTTATATCCCTTTGGGATGAAGTCCTTGAGATCCAGAAGGAAGAACTGACATGGCTCAGGTCCAGAGAGGATCGAGAGGATCATGACATTGTCCTCGACCTGGACCCACGGACCTTTCCTATGTCTGCCTCTCTTTAATTCCTATTTATGACACTGGAGGTGATGGTTTAGTCGCTCAGTCGTGCCGTCTCCTGAGACCTCATGGACTGTAGCTCACCAGGCTGCCCTGTCCATGGGATTTTCCAGGCAAGAATACTGGAGTGGGTTGTCATTTCCTTCTCCAGGGGATCTTCCCGACCTGGGGATTGAACCTGGGTCTCCTCCACTGCAGGCAGATTCTTTACCGACTGAGTTACTAACACTAGAATATTAAATTTTTAAAAATTAGCAACCTAAAAAAAATGCAAAGTGCAGCAACCTTCATGTAGGAAATAAGACTGTTTTCTTCAAAGGCCATTCCAGGAGTGGGTGCCATGAGGGGCCCAGCAGGGTGCAGTGGGAGGAACTTGCAGGAAGGCAGGCCTGGGTGAGGGCTGCAGCTTGCAGCCACCTGGCTCGTCATTCTGGGAGCCTCAGTTTCTTCTGCTCCAAAGCAAGGTGATGAATATGCATCTTCAGCTTTGGTCTTGTGATTAAATGAGTTTATGAACTATTGAACACCCTCTAATATACAGTAGATGCTCCATAAGTGGTGTCCATTTCTATGACATATGTTTCATAATAAATGTCCTCCCTAGGGTCTTCCCAGGTGGCTCAGTGGTAAAGAATCCGCCTGCAGTGCAGGAGGTACAGGAGACATGGGTTCAATTCCTGGGTCAGGAACATCCACTGGAGGAGGGCATAGCAGCCCACTCCAGTATTCTTGCCTGGGGAATCCCAGGGACAGAGGGTACTAGCAGGTCACAGTCTATAGAGTCACAAAGACTCAGGAAGGACTGAAGTGACTGAACATGCATGCCTAAAAGAAAAAAATCAGTAGCCAGAAGATATACTTTAATAGAATAGCTCCAATCTATTAACTGAAGTGTTTTGTAGCATGTTTCTTAGAAGAGGAAAAGAAGTCTTTTTTGCTAAGATCCTAGTTTTTGTCAGAGGGAACTTAAGACCAAAACCTCCCTGATTATGATCTTTTATCTTCTTCAGTTCAGCTCAGTCGCTCTGTCGTGTCCAACTCTCTGCAACCCCATGAATCGAAGCACGCCAGGCCTCCCTGTCCATCACCAACTCCCAGAGTCTACCCAAACCCATGTCTATCGAGTCAGTGATGCCATCCAGCCATCTCATCCTCTGTCATCCCCTCCACCTCCTATCCTCAATACTTCCCAGGATCAGGGTCTTTTCCAATGAGTCAACTCTTGTGACTCATTTATCTTCTTATGAACTCACTAAAACCTAAAACTTACTCATATATCTAAAGCCTGAGGATCTTTTAACATGTAGAAATGAGATGTTTTCTCCTTCTGCACTTGAAGCAGAAAAAGCATGGGACTTGGGGTCCTTGCTTTCAGGGTGACCTTGGGTCTGACCCTTCAGGTGTCACATCACTTGAGACTGAATGCAGGTTTGCTTTTACCTAACCAGATATTAGTAACTTAGGGCAAACTTACTGAACTTTGTCACCAGCCAGTTTTAGGTACTCAGTCGCTCAGTTGTATCCAACTCTTTGCAGCCCCAGGGACTGGGGGAGCCCACTAGGCTCCTCTGTCCATGGGATTTCCAAAGCAAGAATACTGGAGTGAGATGCCACTACCTTCTCTAGGGGATCTTCCTGACCCAGGGATCCAACCCTCATCTCAAGTCTTCTGCACTGGAAGGCGAATTCTTCACCACTAGTAGCAGTTGGGAAGCCCCACTGTTTCCTGGTCTATAAAGTGGAAAGAGTCGAGTGTGGTGATATCTGAGAAGTCTGACCTAGCTCTGAACCTCGTGGTCCTTTTGCTCCTCTTCATCTTCCCTTCTTCTCTCTTCCCTAAATCTTCCCATCCTTCCAGGCTCAGCTCAGGTACTTACAACCCACTCTCCTAAAAGACCTTTGCCTCTTGACTATGCCCTGAGCCCTGAGCAGGACTATGTCCTGCCTTGCTCCCTACACCCTTACAGACTTTTAAGGCCAATGGGACTTCACTCATCTTACCTTCACTCTGTTGAAGCGATGCCCAAGTTCTTGGCTCCAACACCCAGATTTGGCTACTGATTGCTGTTCAGAGTCTGTCTCTGTGGATCCAAAGATGAATGAGTGTCAGCTGAGACCCGCCCTGGACTCTCCACCATTACCATCCATCTCAGGAGGCTGCGATGGATGTCAAGAAGATGAGGGCCCTTGATCCTTTGTAACAAGTGAGGTCACCGGTCCTGGGAATTTTCTTTCTTTTTTTTTTTAAATTTTCTTAATAAAACACAGGGCTACTCAAATCTATGAGTACATTGTTTAACATGTCAAAATCTTACAGGTTAGAAAGTTTAGACTTTACTTTTGCTAACATTTTAAGAACTTTGTATGGCCATGTAAGCTATTTCATGTTGCTCAGAAACTTGGATGTACTATTATACAGTTTTCTTGTATTAAGTCCCCCAAGTAGAGAAATACATTTATTATACTTTTAGTAAGTAAACCATATATATATAGATACACACACACATATATACATATATGCATATATATATATATATGTTATTTGCTCAGTCATGTCCTACTCTTTGCGACCCAAAGAGCCACACTGTAGCCCACCATCCTCCTCTGTCCATGGGATTCTTTAGGCAAGTATACTGGAGTGGGTTTCCATTTTCTTCTCTAGGGGATATTTCCCACCCAGGGATCAAATCCACATCTCCTGTTGCAGGCAGATTCTCTACCAACTGAGACACCAGGAAAGCCCATATATATACCTGCATTTTTTTTTTGAAGTTCTTTATTTCTGCCCAAAGGGCCCACTTTCTTGTTATTTAAGTCTGTGTTAGAAATGCATTTATTTGGATTTTGAAAATTTAGTTTTTCTGGACTTTCATGGCAGAAGTCCACTTGCAGTTTGAAATGCCACCAGCACCTCTCTTCCCTTTTCTCATAATTGATCTGCTTCCAAATTTAAAATGTAGTTGCAGCCACACCACCGTCTGGCGGGGGCCATGTGCCCTAAATCATGGGCATGTCTGTCATCTGACCCTTCCTCCCCCAGTCTGTTGGAAAGCCCATGCACGCTTCTTCCTCTAACCTGGGATCAAACGATGTTTCCCACCCAAATCTGATTAAACGCGCCCTCCCTCGCTGCAGTCCATATGGCATGGAAATGCAGGCTGCCTTTCTCATTTTTCCAGACTCCAGGGTCAGACAGTGCCCAGACACGCAAATAATAGTCAAATTATACAGGAAGTTGTCAGAGGAGCCCGAACACAGACCGAGGCAACCCCTGACCCCACAACTGGTCAAAGGTCTGGTTCAAGTTTCTCCTCCTTAATCTGTCACCACAGCAACATTAAAAACAGCCCTTTGAATGAAACCACTTATAGATTCTACTCTTTTTTTTCCCTTATTACCAAAGTTTTGCTTTTACTGCAACTTTGAATCTTACTACTTTCAAATGACACTAACAATTCTCATCTGAGAAGACATATTTATAATATTAAAAGATGAGAATTTTTTTTTCTCTCTCTCTTTCAGGAAAGGCCCCAACTTAGGATATTTTCTCCTCACTAAATTTAGATGTAGACCTTTTTTTTTTCTTTACAAGTCAGAAAAGGCACCAATAAATATGACTGTCTGCCTCACACACATCCAAACTTTGAGCATCTCCCGCAATCCTAAAAATATTTTAAGATCCACAGCAGGCTGCTAGAAAATGAACAAAAAATAATACAGTAGAATAAGGAGACACTGTCATCCAAGAAAGACAAGGAGGCAAGATGTAGGAGAATTCCCAACATCATATGTAAAGGCCAAAAAGAATTTGTTGAAATGCCACAGCGGTGAAGATGAAATCTGATGTTTTCTAAGCCTTCCTCTGTGGTAACAGACCTTTGCCTTCTTGGGTCCAGAGCAGAAGGGAATGCAGAAGGGAAAGCTGGTCATGTGAGTCCACGTTTTTTTCCTGTTTTCAGGATGATATCAAGATAGCCACACCAGTGATTGAAAATGCAAAACATTTGTGCTTTGTACGTCTTGTGTGGTTTTTAAATTGTGATTGATGACGTGTCAGTGGCACTCCCGGGGTCAGGCTCTGCTGGAGGAAATGGACGGCGATCTTGGCTCATGGACACTGAGAAATTTGGGGAAGGATGCTCGTGTGCTGTATGCGCTCCAGTGAGGATCTCTCAAATGCATAGAGGGGAAGGGGTAGGTGGGCCTTTACCCTCACAAGGAGAAGGATCTTGGTCCAGTTCATTTCCTGATAAGCCCCAAACACTGAAAACATTGGACTGATGCAGTCAATATTTGTTGGATAGACAAATCAATTAATATATTGCCCATTTAAAAATTCTTTTCAAGATTGTTTTTTTAATGTGGGCATTTTTAAAGTCTTCACTGAATTTGTTATAATATTGCTTCTGTTTTATGTGTTTGGTTTTTTGGCCACAAGATATGTGGGATCTTAGTTCTCCGACCAGGGATTGAATGAACACCCCATGCATTGGAAGGTGAAATCTTAACCACTGGACCACTGGGGAAGCCCCAAAACAATTTTTAAAAGTGTTAGGGGCTATAAACATTCAGGGAATTTTAAATCCCTCAGGCATATACCAAAAAGAGTGATCAAGCTTTATCAGGAAAGGATTCTGTAGATTATGAAAATCCAATAATTATTCAATGAAGCAATTAGGAAGTTGCTATTTTCCCCTTAAATTTCTAGATGTAAGCAGTGAAAGGCTGGAATAGTAGCAGCTTCACCATACCACTTAGCACTCAGATTCGTTGTATCTTTCTGCTATTCCATTACAGGTATTTCAACTACCGCAGTTTGGTAATAAGACTACTTTCTTAGAGCCAGTTATCACATCTGTATTTGAAGTGGAAAGAAGGAAAACTAACTGGGAGTAGCCACATTTGTCCCTTTTTTCAAAAGAAAAAAATACCTTTCCCTAAAGACCATCTAGGGAACCCCAGTCTCAGTCATGTCATTAGCATAAATTCAAATCTGATAAGAAGGGTTTCTTGCTAATGACAGAAACATAGTGCCCTAGCACTTAGGACATTCCAGTTGTTTCAGGAGCTGAGCTGAGAACAACAGGAACTAAGGATTAAGGCCAAGTAAATTATCATTTTTCATTACACCTTAGCATATGAGTAATTAACTGAAGATACAGGGAGAACAGACATCAAAATCTACTCCCCACTGAAAACTTTGGTGATCCAAATCCCTCTGATGTGACTTGGGCAGACCTTACTATATAGGCTGCAAAGGCCATGAGCTGGACTCTCTTTGAACCTGGATGTATGATACCTGGGTCCATCACTCTACTGCATGGAAATCTTACAAATAAGACAGAATCCAAATTCTAACATGTAGTATAGGACTTTTATGCTGTGGTTTCTGCCCATGCACAGAACCCTTTTCCTTGACTCTTGCCATCTTTCCAGCCTCCTCTTTAAACTCTCCCTCCTTTCAACCCCTGAATTTTTGCACATACCCGAACCTCAGCCAGCAATACCACCTCCTACCTTCTTATCAGTCCTTGAAATGTTGGCTCAGATGTCCTTTCCTTTAGAAGGCCTCCTCAGTATCCCAGACAGATGTGGGGCCCACCTCCCCTGCCACTGTCCAGTGATGTGCATCACCCTGCCCTCTCGTGACTCTCAGAACAACTTTCTCAGCACAGCGAATTCCCCTTTGGCCCTCTAGAGCCACTTGCACTGTCACTAGTAAGGTCTACAGGGGTGTCGTAGTACATAAAACAGAGAACATTCTCTGTTATCCTGAAGTTCATGCTCTAGTGAAGAAGATATTTCAAAATATAATATGCAAATTATATCATATATTCAATATTAGTAATTACTAAAAACTGGGCTTCCCAGGTGGCTTAGTGGTAAAGAATCTGCCTGCCAATGTAGGAGACATGGGATCAGTCTCTGGGTCAGAATGATCCCTGGAGAAGGAAATGGCAACCCACTCCAGTATTCTTGCCTGGGAAATCCCATGGACAGAGGAGCCTGCAGGCTACAGACCATGGATTCGCAGAGGAGTCAGACATGACTTAGCAACTAAAACAACAATAGAAGCAATAATCATAGAAAAAAAGTACAGCAGAGGATGAAAGGAATGTCAAGAGTGGGAAAAGTAGACACATTAGGTAAAAAACACCAGAAAAAAACTTCACTTAAACATTATGCTGAACTCATCTATCCAGTCATCCATTTACCCATCCATTCATCTATCCATCCATCCATCCCTCCAACCATCCATTCATCCATTCATCTACTCATCTATCTGTCCATCAATCCATTCATCTATTCATCAAGTCACTCATTCATTCATATTCCTTCATTCATCATCCTTCCATTCTACTAACCAACTAGCTATTCTTTCAGATATCCATCCAGTTATACAAAAGGAAGCATGCATTCAATATTTTACTTGCTCATCCTTTGATCATCCATCTATCCATCAAATTATTCAGAAGTTAGTTGGTTCATTTGCTCATTCATTTATTCACCAATTCATTTATTCATCCATCCATTTAATTTATTTACTTAATTTTTTTCAAATATCCATTCACATAACAGATATTCATTATCTATCATGATCATAACTCTTTCATTATCCTTCAGCATGAGGAAAGACAAAGGGGGTGTGAGTGAGGCAGTCAGAGGGAGAATTTCCCAGGTCATCCCGATCGTAAATGTTCAAATGTGTTTTATCTAAGCAACTGTGTCCTTGCCGGAGCCTCTGCTTGGCCCCTAAGTGCTGGCAGTGAGCCTCTGGGATGTCAGATACAGGGACAGCAGTAGCAAGTGCCTTATCATAGCCTAATACTACTAAAAGAATGTTATCAGGCTTAACCTGCCACTTTGAACCGTAAATAAATAATGCACACCTTTCACAGTTAATATTCATCTAGATTGTCTCCATATATTATCTACCAAAAAGTGTAGCTTCTCCCTAGGTCCAAGAGCCTTGGTTCCACAGTAAAGGCTGCCTTGGTTCCACAGTAAAGGCCATGGTGATTTCAGGGAAAATATTAGGGTACATTCACACTTTGAAGCTGAGTTTACCCAATGTTGTTGTTCAGTTGCCAAGTCATGCACGGCTCTTTGCAACCCCATGAATTGCAGCACACCAGGTCTTCCTGTCCTTCCCCATTTTCTGCAGTTTACCTACCCAACCTCGAAACATAGAGTGGGATAGACAGATCAGTAAAAGAGAAAAGTAAAGAGCACATGGCAATAATTAAAAGCAAGATCAACATGCACATGGATCAGAAATCCAGTGCATAAATGAAAGTAATCCCACAGGCTACCAGAGTTTAAGTTTGGGAGCAAGCATAGAAGTTAGGGCTTTCTATCCCAAGGGACAGCATTTTTTCTTTAACCTACTATATCTGCAGTATTATCATTTTAACATGTAATCAATGTAAAATATATTGATGAGGTAATTTATATTAGTTTCTTTGTACTAAAACTTGAGGTGCCAATGTGTGAATTTTACACATATGTGTGGGTGCATGCTCAGTCACTCAGTGGTCTGACTCTTTCTGATTCCATGGGCTGTAGCCCATCAGGCTCCTCTGTCCATAGGATTTTCCAGGCAAGAATACTGGAGTGGGTTGCCATTTCCTTCTCCAGGGGATCTTCCCAACCTAGCGACTGAACCCGCTTCTCTTGTGTCTCCAATATTGGCAGGCAAAATTTTTCACGCACGGCACATTTCTTTTCAGACTAGCCATGTTCAGATTCTCAATAACTCTATGATGCACTGGTTATTAATTGGATATCATAGGTCTGAGAGTTGAGGGCCAGTGAGAGTAAAATGTGGGGAGGGAGATGATGGATGCTTTTTCTCATTGAACAGTAGAGGACCACTGGGCATTGACACAGAAATAGTCAATTAATATCCTAGTGACCTTCTGAAGTAAGCATTTTTATCCCATTTGTAAGCGTAGGGATGCCTAGGTACAGACAGATTCAGTGACCCGCCCACAATGGCAGGGTCAGGAGGCAGTTGCTTGTGAACTAGAATCCAGGATGCTGAAGTTGTGCAGCAGCATGGACCTGCTGCCTCCCTGGATACTAAGCTGTGAGCAAAGGAAGCGTATGCTCTATGTGCCTCTCAGCCCAGGACATGTGCCCTCTCTCTCTGCAATGACTTCCTGCCTTGCACAGTGGCAGGGGATCTACTCCTTGCATTGTTGCCACTTAGCCAGCTGGTGCCATCACCTCTTCCCCTTTCCTTTCCCTGGTTTCTCTGCTCCAGGAACCACTGATCTACATGTCCACTGCTCCACCCTCGTCTCCTCTCAATTCTCAACAGCCCTGGGTGGGGAGAGCCTCATTTCTCCAGCATCTAGTGCATAATGACAGATAAATGGATCTTTGGAGCTGCCAACCAGGAAACCAAGATGCAGACATTAAAATAAATTAAGAAAAAAGTACTATGTCATTTCCCTTGTTTGCTTCATCAACACTCCAGTAAATCACCAGAAAGCACTTAGCAAGGACACAAGCTTGCAGTGTAAATAATAAGACCCTTTTGTCACTGGCAGAGCTTTGGAAGCTGCTTAGGCAAGAGGTGAGGGGTAGGTTTCCAGGTGGTGTTAGTGGTAAAGAACTGACCTGTCAATGCAGGAGACATAAGAGAAGTGGATTTGATCCCTGCATCGGGAAGATACTCTGGAGGAGGGCATGGCAATCCACTCCAGTATTCTTGTCTGGAGAGTCCCATGGACAGAGGAGCCTGGGGGGCTACTGTCCAAGGGGTCAAAAAGAGTCGGACTTGACCAAAGTGCCTTAGCTCACAAACATGAGGGGTAGGTAGGAATGCAGAGCTTGGAGCTCAATTTCTGGTCTTGGCTTCTCTTCCTGCTTCCTCCCAGCATGCATTCACCCCCACTTGAGTTTCCTCATCAGGAAGCAGAAAAATAATTCCCATGTATTAAATAGTTTACATACAAAGGTAATACATTACTTTGCTTTATAGAAGAGTCACTTTATGCATATGTTATTTTATTTGTTTATCCATTCATTCAAAAAGCACCTATTGAGTACTTCCAATATGGGAATTTTGCCTAGAGATTCAGTAATGTGAGATCTCAATCTGTTTATCCTCCCAGCCTTGAGCATGTAAACTCTATAGAAGCAGAGACTGAGTTCAGTAGGTTCTGCCTAGGACAGTGGTGTCTGAATTTTGCTGATCAAAACTTATTAAGAGAACAAAATCCCTGGCTTCAAATTGCTCATGTTCCAAATGAGGAAGTAAAAAGATGACATGGAGCTAGACTATTGTTAAATTCTCATTTTTGTGGGTGGAGAGATACCAGATGTCAGATGTCATGGGAGACAAACAAAGGGCACCAAATTTGGATTTTCAGTGTCAAAGCAGGCTTCAGGGAAGATGAATTTTCTAAGCTGAAATTAGAAGCATAGATAGGAGTAAGCCCAGTGAGGAGAGGATGTGGCTAGCTGCATAAGGATGATGGCAAGCTTCCAGGAAAGGAACAAACCTGTAGAATGGATCAGCTGCCCCAGAAGGGCTGGGGCTGGAGAGGATTCTGACCCAGGGCTCCAGGGTCCATAGACTCAGGATAGACAGCTGGGAGGTAATAGAGAAAGAATACTTAGGCACCAAAACTTTGGCCACCTGATGCAAAGAGCTGACTCATTGGAAAAGACACTGATGCTTGAAAAGATTGAAGGTAAAAGGACAAGGGGAAGGCAGAGGATGAGATGATAGGATAGCATCATGGGATCAATGGACATGAGTTTGGGCAAATTCCAGGAGAGCGTGAAGGACAGGGAAACCTGGCATTCTGCAGTCCATGGGGTCGCAGAGTCAGACACAACTTAGCGACTGAACAACAAGATTTGGGCACACACAGACTGTTTCTGCCTTTCTTTCTGCTTTAGGCACAATGGTCATGGAAAAGTCATTGTCACTTCTCTGAGCCTCAGGGTTTTTTTTGTTTTTGTTTTTCCTATAAAACGGGACTAATAGAAAACAAACAAACAAACAAACCAAAAAAAACGGGACTAATAATCCATACAACTGAAAGGTATTTTGGAGTCCAGTCCAGCATATGGAGCTTGCTAAATCAGTGTCATGCCCCAAATATGTGTGTGTGTATGCTCAGTCACCCCAGCCATGTCCAACTCTTCGAGACCCTATGTACTATCACCCACCAGGCTCCTCTGTCCATGGGATTCTCCAAGGCAAGAACACTGGAGTTGGTTGCCATGGAGTTCTTCCTGACAAGGGATTGAACAAGCATCTCTTATGTCTCCTGCATCAGCAGAGAGGTTCTTTACCGTCAGCACTACCTGGGAAGTCCTGCCTGGTGTAGTATTGAGTTATACTAAGCCAGATTTATGCCCAAGCTGAAAAGACAAGTCAAGGGATGCCTGTCTCACTTTTCACAATCATTGTGGCAAAAATATCTTCTTTGGGTCTCACACCAGATATATGACAACAGAAAGTAACACTCATACATGTGCATCCACGTTGTTTGAATTTTGATCAGTGTGTTTGGAAGAAGTAAATGAAACTTTTGAGTGCCTTGTAGAGAATAAAGAAGAAAATATAGATAATGGAATATGTTGAGAGTGTATGTCCATGGAATGGAGGTCAGAGTCAGAAAAAGACCGAATGTTTCAGGATTCCACTGGAAACTTGGAATGTTTATACATGGGTATTGAACAGTGGTCACTGGATGGACATTACAGTGAGAGCTGGAGTGGTAAATTTCAGCAGCTGATAGTAGTACACCATCCTTCAATTTAGTGATTTACTAAAATGTTAAAAGACAAAAAGCAAATCAATGAACAAGTTATCACTCGGGGTCTTCATAGTCACACTCAAATACAGACACCAACTTCACAATGATGTCAACAAAGTCAAACTTGTATAACTGATATTAACAGATATAGCAAATATAAAGCTAATAGTCAGGTTGATATGTACCTGAGAGCCATTGTTTATTCATTCATTTGAGAGTAACCCTGCCAAACTTCATGATAAGGAAGAACAAAATAAATGTGTGGTTCAAAATTGACCATGAATTATAATAAAATAAAGTAATACAATTTAAATAAAGTTAAGTGCTTGCTTTACTTAATGAATGTCAAATGTCTCAAAGGATATTTCAAACAGGACCAAATTGCAAGAACTTTTCTGGCATGGACCAAATTTCTCAGACTGCACCAAATTTTAAGGATCTTATCAACATGGACAAAATGTCTCCATGAAAATTTTGGACAGGAGCAAATACCAAGAACTTTTAGGGATGAACCAAGTGTCTCAATAGATGTTTTGAGCAGGACCAATGTCCTGCAAGGCCACGGGCTTTTAAGGTGACTTTTAGACAATTATCTACAGTAGGGCTAGAAGAATGAGGATTATTTGGTATTTATATTAAAAATGCTTAACACATAGTAAAGCACTTAAACATTAGCTATTGTTTATCATATGGTTCTTTAGAGGAATTGCCACTATCTAATTTAGCATAATTCTAAGTAATGGAGCTTTTGAGAACTGACTGTTTTTATCCAACTTCAAATTTTATGGGAATAAGATAATTACTAGAATATTCTAATGTTATCTATCATCCATATTAAAAATGTCTTGGACAGAGGAGGCTCTTTGAAGCTGCCTTTGGACTTCACTCCCTGACACATTGGTCTGCATCCTGGATCAGGAGTCCAAAGCCAGTATCCCCAAGAGACACATGAGAATGTCTAGGCTTCTTCACTGGACTTTTCTCCTGGTAAAAAAAAAAAAAAAAAAAAAAAAACTCTGACACTTGGCGAGGTCAAAAGTCCATCTAGAACCAAAGAAGGGGCTTCTCTTTGCTGAATGGTCTGTGTGGATTAATCAGAAGTTCTGGGGCTTAGCTCAGACTGGCTTCTGCCCTGTTCTGATCACCTAGGGTATCACTATCCTGATGCTTTGATGGTAAGTGCAGAGAAATAAAGGAAGAGGGGAGAGGAGATGCGGGGAGGGAGGAAGAGGAAAGTAGAAAGGGAATGAGGAGGCAATGAGGGATGGATTAAGGGGGGAGGTAATAGAAGTGTGGGCTTAGTGGTAAAGAATCTGCCTGCCAGTACAGGAGACACAGGAGATGTGGGTTCAATCCCTGGACCAGGAAGATTCCCTGGAGGAGGAAATGACAACCCACTCTGGTACACTGACCTGGAGAATTCCACGGACAGAGGAGTCTGGTGGTCTACAGTCCATGGGGTTACAAAGAGTCAGACATGACTGACTACCTGAAAGTGCACACACGCAGTAGAAATGAAAGAACTCAGGGAGAGAGAATAAAAGAAAGAGTGAACAAGAGAAGGGATGAGAAAGATCAAAAGGAAACAAGAATGAATCTAGGGAGACTGTGGGATTGTTCTTGATTATCCAGCTTTTTTTTTTTTCTTGTTTTTTTAAATCCCAATTCAGTTCTCTCATGATATTTCTGCCTTGCTGGTAATTTATTGGACCAATATCATCCCCTCTCTCATATAAGAAAATATCTTTTCTTCCAAGTTATAGAGAAAATGAATATAGTTCAGAAGTTATTTTAGATGATATACCAAAAACAATTTACCTTTGTTTTCATCAGGGAAGATGCTTATATATTAACAACAACAACAAAAAAAATGAGAATTTACCTGGCCTCTGCTCACCTTTCTGTGTGTGCACATGGATGGATGTGTACTGAAAAAGGGGAAGTGGAGGCCCCAGGTAACATTTGATGGGTACTGTCTGTCTAACTAGCATGCTCTAAATCTGAGATACTGCAGATCCAATAGTGTAATCAGCAACCCCCTAAACAAGTCCATATCCTGCTTGTAAAGATCCTATATTGGAATCTGGAATTTAAATGTACTAAACTTTACATTTGGACCTTAAAACTGGGTCAACACCAAGAATGCCGTCTTTTCAGTGCCATCCGAGATTTGCCAATTAACTTTTTTTTTTAAATCTAAATTTGGAAGCAGGTCATTAGCATATCATTATTGATGCCACATGCAAGCTACTTTTTTTCCCCTCCAAGAAAAAAAATAAATAAATCACAGCATTTCCAGCACACATTTGTTAATATAAAAATTTCCATATCAATAATGCATCATTATTTGATAGGCACTGTCCCTCTCAAAAGATTTCAAACTATTGTTTCATCCAAAAGCACATGCTCTTGGTGGTAGGTTTTCTGGCAGCTCTGGGTAGTAGCTAAATCCAGAGAAGTTTTATTATTTTTATTATTACCATTATTATTAATTTGTTAGCCCTAGGTTCTACCAGTGTAGTCGCTATCCCCACCAGGGCTGACCATGTCCCTCCCACTCTTCCCGAGGTCCCCGCAGTCCCACGCTCCTTAACAGTGATCTTTTGACAGGTCTGTGCACTCAGGCAGGGAGAAACAAAGGAATATATTTTCTGATGAAGAGCCATCTTGAAGCCGGGCAGATGGATCTCTGATATAAGCTCTTAATTGGGGCCGCGGCTGCTTGACCTCTCAGGAGACAAAAGGTGTGTTCTCAGAGCCTCTGGGCTCACCTGCTCCTACACACATCACCCATCAATCGGGTGCCTTTCAGAGTCCACCTTGAGCATGCAGAGATTGGGGCGGGCCGGGGGCTGTCTTTATTTCTGAGAGAGAAAAAACAGCAGTTTAGCATGAAATATTCTCAGCTGGCAGATGGAAGGGGGCGGGTTGTCACTTCAATAGAATCTGATCTGATGCTTAGGTAAGACCAGGGGACAAAGATGGAACTGTTCCAGCATCAACCAGCCGATACAGTAATGTGATGATCTCTTGTTTTGAGGGTGAACAAATCTCTTGTTTTGAGGAGAGATGAGGAAGCCAACCTTGTCCAGTTCAGTTCAGTCGCTCAGTCATGTCTGACTATTTGTGATCCCCTGGACTGCAGCACTCCAGGCTTCCCTGTCCATCACCAACTCCCAGAGCTTGCTCAAACTCATATCCATTGCATCGGTGATGCCATCCAACCATCTCATCCTCTCTCATCCCCTTCTTCTGTCTTCAATCTTTCTCAGCATCAGGGTCTTTCCCAATGAGTCAGTTCTTCACATCAGGTGGCCAAAGTATTGGAGTTTCAGCTTCAGCATCCAACCTTCCAATGAGTATTTGAGTCTGATTTCCTTTCAGATAGACTGAACCTTACCCAAGTGCTTATTTATTCTGGAGCATCTGCATCTGCCACTGTCTTCAAACCTCCAGCTACCCAGGCAGACTGTAGTGTCTTCACTTTCCAGATAAGGAAACCAAGGCTCAATGAGTGAAAAAGTGAAAGTGTGAAAGTGTTAGTCCCTCAGTTATGTCCAATAGCCTGCCAGGCTCCTCCATTCATGGAGTTCTCCAAGCAAGGATACTGGAATGAGTAGCCACTCCCTTCTCCAGGGGAATCTTCCCAACCCAGGGATTGAACCTGTGTCTCCTGCATTGCTACTGGATTCTTTACTGTCTGAGCCAACAGGAAAACCCTTCAGAGAGTAAAGTAATTACCAAATAGCAGATGGAGGGGCGCAAACCCATATTTGCCGACTTCAAAACTTGCACCACCACTAACCTGTTTTCATTTGTCTTATGTCCCAAAACAACCTCTCCCACCTCCCAGTTCAGGATCTCCCAGTTCAGGTCTTGTTCAGTGAATGACCAAGCAGTGTATGAGTGCAGCCCAGCACTGGTGCCTTGCTTCCAGAGATGCAGACATTGAGACTCAGAGAGGTGACAGTTCTCCAAAACTGTGCAATTAATACTTGCTGGGGTCAGGATGCAAAGCCCAGGTGTTCCAGTCTGGGGTTTAATGTCCTCCCCAACACCTCTCCAGGCTGTCTTGCTCTCTTCATTTCAGTTAGCATGGTGATCTGGCCCAGGAAGGGTCTACCCTGCCGCTTCAGCTGTTCTGATCAAAAGAAAGCCTGTGACTTCATGGAGATTTCACTGCTAAAGTCCAACTCCCAAGCCCAATAAAACTGGGCAACCACAAACTCAGAAAAGGTTAGGGATTCACTCTGGGACATACTGCTTCTTAATCACTGGGTTGGGGCCAGATTCCTAATGTTCCAGCCCCCAGATCAGGGCTCTCCTCACATACTAACTGCTGAGCTGAAGACCCCAAGAGTCAGAGCTCAGGCCACGGGGTCCACCATGGACTGGCTCCTGATGAAGCCCTTCCCACCCTTGATGAGAGTCGCTGGAGAAAAAATCAGGTTGTTCCTCATTCTCTTCTTTATGCTCTCCTCCCTCCCTCTCTCCTTTCTTCTTCCCCCTCCTTTCTTCCTTCCCTTTTATCTCTCCTTCCTTTTGTTTTTATTAAAAAATACATTTGGATTTGAAACAAAGCTTACAACAAAAGTAAAAAGAATTTCTGTATACTCTTAAACCAGTTTCGCTAAGTTAATATTTACCACCATCTCTACAGATTGATGGATAGGTAGACAGATAGGTAAATCAATGGGCATAGATTTGCACACACACACACGCTCAATACTATTTGTTTTCCTGAGTCATTTGAGAGTGAATTGAACTCTCCTTTTCCCATAAATACTTCAAGGTGTGTTTTCTAGAAACAAGGATACTCTCTTACATCCCCATAGTACAACGATCAAACCAGGAATCCAGCACCAACACAGCATTACAATCCAACTCATGGGTCGGATGCAAATTTTGCCAATTATCTCAGTATTGTTCTTTATAGCAAAATAGATTTTCAGGCCCAGGATTGAGTCCGTGATCCACACTAGATTCCGCTGTCCTGTGTCTTCAGCCTCCCTTATCTGAACCATCTCGCAGTCTCCCTTTACCTGTCATGAACCTGCCACTTGTGAGGAGCACGAGACACATATTTTGCAGAATCTCCTTTCATTTGAGCGTGTCTGCTGCTTCCTGGTGATTCAGTTCAGGAACTCTGCAGGAACACCCCAGAAGCAACGGCATGTCCTCCTGGACACATCATGTCAAGAGGCAAGTGGTGGTTATCGGTCCCATTATTGCTGACCACTTGGTTAAGGTGCATCCACCAGGTGTCTGCACCGTAAAGCTGCCTGTGTCCTCCTTCTAAAGGAGAAGTATCCCATTGGAAGATACGTGGAAGCTCTGTATCCTTTCTTCATCATCCTTTGGAGCCTGGGTCAGTTTTCACTATGACGCTTGCCCAGTGGTGTTTGGCTGAGTCCTTGTTTCCTTCTGTGTCTGTTAGCTGGCACCTTAGGGTAAGAAAGAGCTTTCTATTCTTGCCGGTCTGCTCACTCATTCATTTGTTCTTTCATTTATATTGATGCAGGCTTAGGGATTTGTACTCATTCAACTGTTTACTTTCCTTCTTCCTTCTTCCTCTCCTCTCTCTCTCTCTCTCTCTCTCTCTCACACACACACACACACACACACACACACACACACACACGGAACACAGATGCTGGGAGAGTGGCAAGGAGAGCAGAGACTAAAACAGCTTGGTGAGTTTTGAAAATCTGACCTCCGGATAGAGTCCTGCTGGGAGGAGGCTGGTGGGGAAGGCAGGGGCCCGAGTCCTGCTAAAAGGCTCTGTGATAGGGTTCGCTGTCTCTCCTGCCCTCAGCAGAGAGGCTTAAATATCTCCTTCTTGGACAAACAGATCAATACAAGCTTTTTAACATCTTCAATGAGAGCTCATTAATGCTCTCTGGGTGTCCTCCTGCAGCCGGGCTGACCTGCGAGGAGCAGGGAAACTGAACTGCAGACAGATAATTATCCCAGGGGTAACACTTCAGATCAGCTCCTGGCAGAATGTGAATTGTTTTCCTAATTATTTAGGACAGCAGCTAGTAGGAGTGCAAACTAATTGAAAATACATTATGATTTATCTGCGTTAGCAAAGCCAAGCCTGTGTGTTGGGTTAAATGCTCAAGGATGGGGGTGCTGGGTTCTTCCTCTTTGTGGCCCACCCCCTGGTCCCGCAGACTAACACAGAGGCCTCCTGGGCCTGATGATGTAAGGAGGAGGGACAACATAAAAAAAAAAAATTATCAGAAGGAGATGATAACAATGAAGGCGTTTTCAAAAGACTCATAGACAACCTATCTTTTGGGGAATTCATCCTTTGAGCAGCTGATACTCAGTCCACATCACTTTTGCTCATGGAACTGCTCTCATCAAATGTCTTTGGCTTTTTTTTTTCTTTTTCATTTATTTTTATTAGTTGGAGGCTAATTACTTCACAACATTGCCGTGGGTTTTGTCATACATTGACATGAATCAGCCATGGAATTACATGTAATCCCCATCCCGATCCCCCCTCCCACCTCCCTCTCCACCCGACTCCTCTGGGTCTTCCGAGTGCACCAGGCCCGAGCGCTTGTCTCATGCATCCCACCTGGGCTGGTGATCTGTTTCACTATAGATAATATACATGCTGTTCTCTCGAAACATCCCACCCTCGCCTTCTCCCACAGAGTCCAAATCTCAGCTTCTCCTGAGAGCAGACTGTCCTGCAAAAAGGTGAGGTATTGTTGGGGGCACTATACATGTCCCTTCACAAAATCTCATAAAACAATAGTTCTTTTCAGGGGATTAGGCCAGGCAATAGTGTGTTTTGCATGATAAACTTTATTATTCTGGGACCATGAGAATCATAAACACTTTGTCCTTTTTTAAAACTTTTTAGTTCACATTGGGGTATAGCCGATTAACAATGTTGTGATAGTTTCAGGTGAACGGAAAAGGACTCAGCCATACTCAGCCGTACTCAGCCGTGCATGTATCCACTCTCCCCCCAACTCCCCTCAACTAGAGTACTATAGTACTATGTACTATACAGAGAAGGTCCTTGTCGGTGATCCATTTCAAATACAGCAGTGTATGCGTGTCCATCCCAAACTCCCTAACCATTCCTCCAGCCCCCATCCTTCCTCCTGGCAACCAGAACTTCATTTTCTAAGTCTGTGAGTTTCTTTCTGTTTTGTGAGTACGCTCGCTTGTGTCATTTCCTTTTAGATTCCACATGTAAGGGATGCCGCATGATATTTCTCCTTCTCTGGATTACTTCACTCAGTGTGACAATCTCTAGGCCCATCCATGTTGCTGCAAATGGCATGATTTCATTCTTTTCAGTAGCTGAGCATATATATGCCACATCTTCTTTACCCATCCCTCTGTCAATGGCCACTCAGGTCGCTTTCCTGTTGTAGACAGTGCTGCAATGAACACTGGGGCGCATGCATCCTTTCAAATCATGTTTTTCTCAGGATATGTGCCCAGGAGTGGGATTGCACGGTCATATGGTAGCTCATTTTTTAACTATTATTGAAGCATAATTGATTTACAATGCTGTGCCGATCTCTGTCTTATAGCAGTGACTCAGTTATACACATATAGACATTCTTTTTTATAAACTTTCTCATTATGATGTATCACAAGATATCAAATATAGTTACTTGTGCTATACAGTAGAATCTTGTTGTTTATCCATCCTGTATATGATAGTTACACCTGCTCACCCCAAATTACCTGTCCCTCCGTCCATCTTTTCCTTTTTTGATCAAGTTACCAGGAAGCTCAAGGCTAAAGTTTCAGTTCAACTTGATCAGGCAGATCTTATACCCTACATTTTCACAGCAGTGCTACCAGAAGTGGAGTCTGGCTGCTCACTGCTCTAAAGCCAGTAGTTGAGAGGCAAGGTTGGTAGGAGGGAAAGTTTGCTTTATTTGGGAGACTGGCAGCTGGAGTGGGTTGGAGGGGAGGGCGGACTCGGCCCAGAGGCTGGCCCCACCGCTGCCCGTCCGTGGGCACGGGCCGCTAGGGGCAGTCTCGGGTGCGCGGGCAGAGGCGGGGACCACACACAGGAACAGCGCATCCGCCCCGCAGTCATCTCGAAACGTGTCCCCAGTGGTCTGACCGGTGTCATCTCGTTTGTTTCAATCTTTGGTTCCAGGGTCAGTCCAGGGTCTAATTTGCAGCCAAATTGCGACAGCTTATGTTGTGGCTACAGTCTGGTCACCAAGCAGTTAACTCCTTCCACCTGGTGGGGCTTCAGTATCTGCAAGACAGCTCAGTGGATGTGGCTCAGAGTATTATTATCCATAGCCCTTAAGGGGGAACTAAAGGTTCTTGACTGTGTTTAATGACTAAACTATTATTACTTAGTCTTGTTTGACCATTTTCCTTCACTTCTACATGCTCTCATTTCTCCGATTAGAGCTCTTCTGTGACTAAAGCTTTTCTACAGACAGAAGGCAGACTGAGGACGTGGTGGGGAAGGAGCGTAGGGTCCGGCTCTGTTTCAGTAATAATAATCTTTAAATGCTGTTGGTCCCTTTTATGATGCAAATCCTATTTCTCCAGCTCAGAGGTTGAGGCGACAGCAAGTGTCAGAGCAAACTCCAGGGCCCAGGCTCATGTTGGGTTACAACATAAATCCACGCCTGGGTCTCCAGGGGCAGCCTCTTTACCAGGGCATGGTCTAGCACAGAGGTTGGCAAACTTTCTCAGTAAAGGACGGGGTAGTAAATATTTCAGGCTCTGGGAACCATATGTCTCTGTCACAAATACTCAGTTCTGTCACTGTAGCATGAAAGTGCCCAGAGACAACACCTCCGTGAACGAGTGCAGATATGTTCCAATATAACTTTATTTATGGACACTAACATTTGAATTTACCATCATTTTCATGTGTCATAGAATATTCGTATTCTTTTGATTTTTTCATATGATCCCCTAAAAGATGCAAAAATCATTCTTTGCTTGTGGGCCACACAAAAATAGGCAGTAGACTCCTGCATTGACAGGCAGGCTCTTTATCACTAGTGCCACCTGAGCTCACCAGAATTACAAGTTAACTTGTTTTCTCCATGAAACAAGTGACTTTACAAGCATACGATCACAGCAAGACTGAGGTCAACCCCATGTACTAAGGTAGAGTATGGGTCTTCACACAGACTGCCTTTTATG
The DNA here is from genome assembly GCF_963930625.1 of Muntiacus reevesi. Classification (NCBI taxonomy): domain Eukaryota; kingdom Metazoa; phylum Chordata; class Mammalia; order Artiodactyla; family Cervidae; genus Muntiacus; species Muntiacus reevesi. The sequence goes on along the minus strand of NC_089263.1, from coordinate 58,977,632 downwards.
GTGGTGTCCAACAAACTTATTTTTCCTATTATTTTTGTCATCCCAGACAAACAAAGGACTCCTCCCATTTCAACAATGTTTTTTTACCGATAACATGTTTTTAACTCAACTGAATTTGGCAGGTTGTTGAGAAGTAAAAGAGAGAAAAATCTCCCCAGCCCTACTTACTGTTGCATTTCCATTAGAAAATGTACATCACCATCAGCATTCACCATCAACAAAACCATCACTACCATCACCTCTGCCAAGACGTCACACCCACCACCATCACTACCTCATCCACCACCACCGTCTCCCTGCCCCCACCACCATCTCCACCGTTATCATCCCTGCAGCCTCCAACCACCACGCCCCATCATCACCATGGCAACCACCATCATTGCCTTCAAATCTTCTTCACCCTTTCCATAATCACTGCCACCATGGCCAGCTCCACATGTCATCTTCCACTCAAGATTCAGAGAGAAATGTGGTTCTGGAGATCTTTTTCACGTGTACAAAATTCTCCTTGCCCTTCCTTGTCTTCATTTATATACAAGCCTAAAAGTGTACATTCCACTGACTAATTCCATTTTCATTTGTCATTCTGAGAGTCCAAATGTGAATATTTTTTTTAAGAAGGCATTTCCTGACTCCTTACCCATGATAAAGAAAAAACTTGCAGATATAAATATCAAGTGATTTTGAAATGGTCAAGTAAATTATGGAATTAGTGATGGTCTAGATACAATTATTAAAAATATTTTCTGAGAATTTTTAATGTAGAAAATTCATGATTTATACTATTAATTAAAATCTATAGAATACATAGATGATAGCTCCAGTTATGAGCAAATATATAGAAAGAAAAAAAAAACTAATACTGGAATAAAACATATACCATCATGCTCATGGCAGTTTCAACTAGGTGTGATAAATTTATGATAGGTTTTAATATTTTTATACTTGTCTGCATTTTCTAATTTTTCTCTAAAGAGAAAATATTTTGCCTATTATTTTGAAAATATTTTAAGGAAAGCATAAATGATCATCTTTCACATTTCAAAGCACAATAAAAAAAAAAAAATCACATCATCTGAGAAGGTTTCCCTGACTCTGTTTGGAATTAGTTCCACCTCTGTCATCTTTAGGTCACCAAGAATACTGTTCGTACCTCTCTCTATCAGACATACTTTACATCCTAACCTATACTGCTGCTATTTCTATACCCGCCTGTGTCCATTCAGGTGAATTCAGACTAACTGCATACTGGGAACTTCGTTCCCTTCTCTCCTCTCTCTTCCTCCTTTTCTTTCTTCCTTCTCTCCTTTCTTCCTTCCCTTCTCCCTCTTCCATCCATTCTCTCTTCCTCTCATAATATTTATTGAGCACCTATTATAAGCCAAATACTATTCTGCGCTTGAAGGAGGAGAGTGAAAAAGTTGACTTAAAATTCAACATTCAGAAAACTAAGACCATGGCATCTGGTCCCATCCCTTCATGATAAATAGATGGGGAAACAATGGAAACAGTGACGGACTTTATTTGGGGGGGCTCCAAAATCACTGCAGATGATGACTGCAGCCATAAAATTAAAAGACGCTTACTCCTTGGAAGAAAAGTTATGACCAAACTAAGCAGCATATTAAAAACCAGAAACATTACTTTGCCAACAAAGGTCCCTCTAGTCAAAGCTATGGTTTTTCCAGTAGTCATGTATGGATGTGAGGGTTGAACTATAAAGAAAGCTGAGCGCCGAAGAATTGATGCTTTTGAACTGTGGTGTTGGAGAAGACTCTTGAGAGTCCCTTGGACAGCAATGAGATCCAACCAGTCCATCCTAAAGGAAATCAGTCCTGAATATTCATTGGAAGGACTGATATTGAAACTGAAACTCCAATACTTTGGCCACCTGATGCAAAGAACTGACTCATTTGAAAAGACCTTGATTCTGGGAAAGATTGAAGGTGGGAGAAGAAGGGGATGACAGAGGATGAGATGGTTGGATGGCATCACCGGCTCAATGGACATGAATTTGAGTAAACTCTGGGAGTTGGTGATGGACAGGGAGGCCTGGCATGCATGGGGACACAAAGTGTTGGATGTGACTGAGTGAGTGAACTAAACTGACCTATTCTGGGCATTTGGGAAGTACTGGTGAACCAGATAGACAAATGTTATCCCCCCACAGAGCATATTGAACTCTGTGCTGCACTGTCTGGTAGGGCTACAGGAGATAAACAAATACAACAGAATAAAATGCTACTATTGCTGAGCAGTTTGCTTTTCCCTGTAATCCTCTCTCTTTCCCCAACACACACACACCATGGGCACCACACAGACCCCAGCTGGAAGGGTGGCCACAGACGAGGCCTGAGCCCCACTCCCTTGCCATGGAGCTTAGGTTTCATGGGTTCAAAGGGACACCCATGAGAACACCTGATCCCTTTTTCCTTAGTAGCTCCCTGGGGAGCGGGGGAGCGGGGAGCAGGACTGAGGCATGAACACCTGTTCACCAGCAACTGAGCCAGATTCCCACCTCTGAGTCCAGACAGGCCACTTCCCTGCCGGAGGACAGCCTGGGGCCAGCTCTCCCCAAGCCTATTAACAAGCTGTGATCGGCCAGCCCTCTGGTGCAGCCCTTTGACTACTTTGAGAACTAGGGGAGTTCTCCAGCCACTTGGAGGGAAACTTAACAGGATGTGTCTTTGGTCCACAGAAAATTCACCTACAACCTTTCCTGCTCACAGCAAAAACAAAACAAAACAAAAGAAAACTTATATCTTAGCCTTGGACAAGAAACAAGACAATAGAGAAAGTTACTCTCACCCAACTGAACCATCAAATCTGATCCTTAAAACTTTAAAAGCCATCAATATTTAATTTTACTATTTATATGTATCCTGGCCCCCAAAAACTGGCAAAAAAAAAAAAAATGTACCTGAAACAGCCAAATAGATATAAGTAAAAAATTTAGGAAAATTGGGAAATATTTCAGGATCTTCTGCTGGAAGGAAGTGAGTTCCCAAGATGAGAGTCTTTTTTAGAAGTCACATATGGTCTTGGGTTTCCTCAGGATTGGAGAAACAGGATTATTTACCTGAGTCTCTGCATCCATAACATAAAACAAACCATTTCCTCCAGAGTAGTCTTGTTCTTTCTGAAAAAAGAACCTAGAAATTGCTTGTAAGGCTCTTCAACAGTGCCCTCCGCCCCCAAATCTGCCAGCAGTGACCGCAGCCTCATTCTTAGGGTGTGGCTTTTCACATGACCCTGAGAGAGGGCTGAGGCTTGGTGTCAATGCTGGTCCAGAGGACTGATGGTCAAATCAACTCAAAGCAACTTCCTACAGAGTCGTGACTCTTAGATGGGTTGACCTACGACAGGAATGAATTCCAGAGTCTCCTGGAGAAATGTCTGGGCAATGATTCTCCCAGCTCTATTTAAGTGGGAATAAGGGGCAGAGAAATGAAGGGTGGACTCCTCACAAATTCTGGACAGCTCTTCAAGGTCATGAGCAAAAGTACTGCCTACTATACTTCTGAAACATGAGGGAAAGGGCAGGGCACGACCTCTAAAAGAATGATATAGCCCTTAAGGATAGGACCCAAACTGGTTGGAACAAACTAGGTCCAAGATGGCAGAAGATTCAGCTTCCAGTGGACCTTGAATCTCATTAAGTGCTCACTATAATACATTAGCTAAAGGGCATACCAGAAGGTGTCCTGTCAGCTCCAAGGCTAACCATAAAAGGCCAAATGAAAGTGAAAGTCACTCAGTCATGTCTGACTCTTTGCAACCGCATGGACTATACACTTCATTCCAGGCCAGAATACTGGAGTGGGTAACCATTTCCTTCACTAGGATATCTTCTCAAACTAGAGATCGAACCCAGGTCTCCCACATTGCAGGCGGATTCTTTATCAGCTGAGCCACCAGAGAAGCCCATAAAAGGCCAAAGGTGGCCCAATTCCTGGATATCTCTGCCCCTTCACCAAAATACTTGGAATAATGCTCCCACTCATTAGCCTATGACATTACTCAGCCCATAAAATCTAACTACTAAAAATGTCAGGGCATTCTGTCTATGGAATGTGAGTCTCTCCAAATCTGCTTCTTACCTATCACTTTTCTTTTACTGAATTATTTCTGTGATGAGACATAAGAACCCTGAGCTTCATTAAGTCCTGAGATCTGTGATTTCAATTAAAAGACAGGGAGTTTAAGTCTTCATCTGAGTTGTGTGGTTTCACTTCCATCACATGGCAGTAATGTCAGTGGAGTCTGTGTGATGTAGGCTCAGTAAGGACTTCTTCTTGGGTACTGGGGAAGTCCAAGAGCAAATGCCTGGACTGTATCTTTTTGTAGGCATGTAATGTGAGGACTGGATTTCCCCAGTGACTCAGAGTTAAAGAACCTGCCTGCCAAAGCAAGAGATGCGAGCTAGATCTGTGGGTTGGGACGATCCCTTGGAGAAGGAAATGACAACCTACTCCAGTATTCTTGCCTGGGAAATACCATGGAGAGAGAAGCCTGGTGGGCCATTGGGTCACAACAGAGTAGGACATGACTTAACAACTAAATAACAACATCATTATGAAGACTTGTTCTCAGGCAGAGACCCTAAAGCAAGTCTACCTGAACTCAGGTCACAGACAGCCACTTACCAGCTTGGGTAAATCACTTAAGTCTCTTAGGTGAGTTTTGTCATCTGTCAAACTGGGGTAATGGAATCTTCCTTGTGCCATTGTATGTTTCAGAGAATTACTACATATTAGAAGAGTCTGGAATACATTGTGATTTCTTAATCATTTATATGCATATCTGTGGGCATGTGTTTGGGTCCTGAGAACAAATAAGGGACTCTTTTGAAAGATACTTGAAGACCTTTCTATTCCAATGGTGGGTAGGCAAAATTAACCTTCAGGAGAAGACTGCTTTTATATTTGAGAAATTAACAACTTTGTTGGTTATAAAGGCTGAAATCCTAGGTTTAAAGGATTGATTTGAGATAATAAGGAGATACAGTTCTCTGTATAAGAATATTATTTCTCCCCCTTCCTTCCTTCCTTCCTTTTCTCCTTCTATCCTTTTTTTCTACCACTTATAAGCATATCCGTATCGTCAACCAAAAAAAATGCACCACCTAAAAGTTGAGAATTATGTTTTATTTGGTGAACTTTCTGAGGACTTAAGTCCAGGAGTTAGCCTCTCAGATAGCTCTAAGGGATTGTTCTTAAGACGTAAGGGCAGAGACAGGATAGAGTTTTGTACAACAAAAAACAGGTAATTGAAACATTAAAAGATCACCACTATTTAAAGTAAAAACAGACATCTCAAGTTAAAGACTTTAGCACTCTTCTATATATGGGAAGATGTGAGAGTCTGGGTTCATTGAAATCATTCCTTTGATGTGCACCTTAATTATCTAGGTCCCCTATGTTCCTTTTTGCGTCATCCTGAATCCCCTCAACTGGTACAGTCAGTTGGCTTGATGGCCTCAACATCTTTTTTTTACTGATATGGCAGGTGACGTTCTTTGTCCATAGTGTGAAGTAAATTGATGTTTTATTTCCTCTAAGAGTGAAGAATTGATTAGGGATGTTTCCAGTAACTCCCTGGACCATGAGAGAGGAGAAGTCCCTGATAGGAGCACGAGATGGGCTCCAGGCCCATGCAGGCTGCAGGGGCTAAGAAGAAGCATTTCAGAGGACACCACACTGGGGATGGTCAGTTTACTCTGTGCGGTGTGTCTGATACACTGTGTGAGATCCAACTCCAGACTTTCCCAGGGGGCTCAGTGGTAAAGAATCTGCCTCCCAATGCAGGAGGCACGGGTTCAGCCCCGGGGTGGGGAAGATTCTCTGAAGAAGGAAATAGCAACCCACTGCAGTGTTCTCGCGTGAGAAATCTCATGGGCAGAGGAGTCTGCACGACACAGTCCACAGGGTCACAGAGTCAGATACGCCTGAGCAACTGAGCATGCACAGGGGAAGCCAGCTTTGAGTGGTCCTTCCTTGGGTTGCAATCCTCTTGGTACCTCCTTGGCATTTCCATAAAAATGGTTTGCCATTAGCGATTGGCCTTTCATTGGCATTGCCTTGGAAAATGAGAGGAAGATGGTGTCTGCCTTGCAGATGAGCAGCGGGGAAACAGGTGAAAGGCTACGGGAAGGCGGTGAGGACTGAGTGGTCAGAGAAGAAAGAGCATGAGGCAGTGGCTGTCGTAGTGACTGGCCAGTTGAGACAGAGAATTCTAGGGTAAGGGGAGCCCTGGTTTCCACCAAAAGCACTCTTGATACGGCAAGGTTGGGGATCCTGAGAACACTTCAAGTGAGGTTAGAGAACACACAATTTCTGGAACGTAGCATATGATGCACTCAAGCTGTGTTGGCTGAGTTGATTTGCGCTGAATTGAAGGAAATGGGACATGTCACTTTATCTTTAAACAAACATATCCATTCATTTGTCTGTCTCATTTGAAGATGTTCACAGGTACTTAGGAAAAAAGAATAAAGTTCTTCTAGTGCCAGGAAGAAGTGCCCCACACAACTCTAGTTGAATGCACACAGCTATGTTTTGAGTGTGCTGGGAGATGCAGGCAACTGGAAGGACCAAGCCCCCAGGGAATGAATGGCACTGGCGACTGTTAAGAAGCTCAGAGATGGAAGAGGTAACTTGGACTCATGGACCATCTGACACCCATTCTAAAGATGAGATGTGTTGGATTCAGAGAGAGCAACTGGATGGCCCAAAGCTGCACAGCAGGCCAAAGGAAAGCGGCACCTTCTTCAAGTCGTCTTGAGGTCTCCTCGCCCAGGCCAGGCTCCTTGTAAGAGAAGGGGGGATGGCCAAGTCCTGTCCTTCCACTCGTGTTTGGAACAGGCTGGGCATTTTCCATGTTTGTTTCACTCATTTGTTCCTTAAGAGAAGCCTGGAAACTGAGGCTCAGAAAGACTAGGTTGAGTTGCACAGCTCAGATGAGTCCATTTGCACATGGCGGAGGTGGGGATGGACACATGCCAGTCAGTGTAGTGAGTCAGAGTTGAGAATATTTACTCCCAGCACTCAGAGTATGATTATTTCTGCGCCCATTCTTCCTTTGTGCAAAGGACTCAGGAATCCAGGTTGATAATCAGAATATTCCTCAGTGAGTTGATGACCAGGGGAGTTGGTCATGGACCATGTCCAGGGAAAGCCTTCTCTCCACTGAGAACACCGCTCCAAGGACCAGAATGTTCTCATTCCTAAACCCAAGACTATTAAATAAACTCTTTCTTTCTCTTTTTCTTTCATTCTTCCAGTTCCACTGTCCCACTCTCTGCATAGGCTCCCAGCAGTCCAAGCCCCTTCCTTGGGGAGTTGGTGTTTCTTCAGGGAGGGGAGCAAAGGAACACTGATGAGGTATCAGTTTTCTAAGATTTAACCCCCTCCTGTGTTCCCTGATGGTTCAACAGGTAAAGAATCTGCCTGCAAAGCAGGAGACACAGGAGATGTGGGTTCAGTCCCTGGGTCAAGAAGATCTGCTAGAGAAAGGAAAGGCTACCCACTCCAGTATCTTTGCCTGGAGAATTCCAGGGACAGAGGAGCCTGTGGACTACCGTCTATGGGGCTGCAAAGAGTCGGACACGGCGGAAGTGACTCCACACAGAGGCCAACACCATTTGGTGTGACTTCTCCAGGAGGCCGGGGAGGGCAGTTTCCTTAAAGCTCTTCCTTGGTGCCCTTTGGCAAAGATCTTGTCCAGGTTGAGTTTTTAAGAAGCAGATGCCAACACAGATTTTGAAAGGTAAATGCTCATAGAAGGATCCTTACCTGGAGAGGAAGGGGGAGGAGACAGGTGAGCAGACAGAGGAGCTGCACCATGATGGGGGCCCAGCAAAGCCACAGCCAACCCAGCTCTGGAAGAAACTCTGCTACCCCTGGACCAGTGGGCCCCTGTCCGATGAGAGGCCGAGGTATGCCTCACCAATCTCAGTCACCAGCTCAGGGCTCCCTCTGGAAATGGTGCGGGTCTGAGAATTGGGGGCTGCCTTCTGGCCACTTCCTGGGCAGCCCATCTCCACATCTACTCCAGGCCTTTATACACATTTTATTATTTACCTGTCACCACAATTCTTGGAGAGAAGTAACATCATTCTCAACTTACCTACAAGAAAATTGAGTCCTAAGGTCAGTAAGTTGTACCCAGGGTCACACAAACTAGGCAGCAAAACCAAGGTTTGGCTCTTGGTCTGTCACCAAAGCCTGCCCTTAAACTGATGCTCCAGGACACCCTGATCCCACATTTATGGAGCAGCTCTTGATGCACAAAGACACAGGTCCTATTCACCTAGTGCTTATGAACAACTCAGTTCCCTTCAGAGGAGCATCTGCTCCCCACAAGAAGCATCACCCCTTTAAGAAAGGCCTTCCTTTTGCCTCCTTGGAGGGCAGTGTGAGAGCATCACCATTCATGGGAATAAAACAGGCAGAAAGCCTCAGAAAGCAATCTCTTAAATGACCCAACATACCCCTCAGATCAGATAAACCAAAAATATTGGCCTCATGACACTTCATCTCCAGGGATCAGAAAAGGGCTGTTCCCTTTCAATCCCCAATGGAGAAGATGCTCCCCAGGGTCGGAGTCCCCCGAGGGTCTGAGGAAGCCCCAAGGTCCTCCTTCTTGAGGGCACACAGGTGACTTGGTCATCAAGACTTTGTTGACTCGGGGGACCTGCCCGAGGGACTCGGCCACGCTTCAGATCGGGTGAACAGGGTGCATTCTGATCAAATCCGAGTCCATCGCCTCATCAGTCTGTAGGGTCGTGCCCAGGGCCACCTCTGTGCCACGCTGGGAGCCAAAGTGAATAAAGAAATTAAATACTCCTCTCGGTATCGCCCCCGTGTAGAATAATTGTGCATTTATTTGCGATGTTGGCTTCTCCCAGCACCTGTCTCTAGCAGCTTTATCGCTCTGTGAGAACCACCCTGTCCAGCTGTCATACACACAGCCTGCGGCATCTCCATGTGAAAATAAGGCAGGCGACACATGATTGGGGGGGAATTTTTAATCTCGACAATTTGTGTCTAATTTTGGGAGTGACCAGGCTGTCAGCACCAGCTACCCATTCGTCTTCGAGGTCGACACAGGTGGCAGCTGCCACAGCCTCAACACGTCTTTTTTGCATTATTATTATTATTTTTCCGAAGGAAAGTGGAAGGAGGGGATCGGGGAGGGAGGGGAAGAAAGAGTAAAAGGAAAAATGCCGTGCTGCTATTTCGGTTGCATTTTCGAATCCTGTTTCAGCGCAAGAATTTAATTATACATATTTTCATCATTTCTTATATTCTGACATATTAATTAAGGATGCTCTAATTCAGTTTCCGTAGCACCATTGGCTCAGCCTGTAAAAACATTTTCCCGTTTTTGTACAAATAATAAGTGAAAAGGTAAAGGTAGCAACACTCTCCATTGTCGATACGCGTGCACACCCTCCCTCCGTCATCCTCCTGTTTATCACGGAGAATTGAGCTCATCGCTATTTTATACATAGAGGCATGGAAGCTGGCCCCAGTTCCCATAATGCGTGAGTCCATGATGCTCAGCAAACTGACCTCCCAATGCTGCCTCTTCATTGAAGTGGCTGAGGGTCCATCCCCAGGGGTGGATGTAGGAAGTAAGGACACAAGGACTGGAGTCCTCTGGGGACCATCTGACGAACAGGCTGGCAGGGCTGACCCCACATGATGGATATATTTTGCACTCTGGGATGGCCCCAAGCCTTTTCTCACCCTTTATCTCTAAACCCCAAACCATGCCAGGTCAGTATCATTATTCCCACTCTGCTCAAAGGTTGCCTTGAAGGAACAACCGAGTCCTCAGAATGACACCCCTGAGACCTGGCCCTGGGGAGGAGGGGCAACAGAAGGCACCCTGGACAAGAAAGATCTAAACTGGGAGCTGGGGGACATGGAGGATCTCCTGAGTGCAAAGAAGGGAGTTCAGACAGAGACTCGATGGTTTGAGTGGGGGAAGAACAGACACTGCCCATAGGCTGGGTGGAAGTTGAGACGTACATGGGAGAGATGAGGGTGGGATGTGCATGAGATGAAAAACAATACAAGGCCCCTCAAGAATGCTAGTCTTTCCCAAAGAGCACGGTCAAGTCACCTGGATGCCTTAGGTAGGCAGGACATGATCAAACAGAACCTGGATGCTTCAGTCACTGGGGACTCGGTCAAACAGGTGCTTCACAAAGGTCATTCTGCTGCTGTTCAAAATCATGTCTACAGGACAGACGTCATTTTAAACCATCAGCCCCAGCAATTTATTGACATTTCTTGGTGTGTATTGACATATGTGAGTTTTTTTTTCAGACCTGTGTCCTGAACATCTGCTTAAGGGATTTGCTCACAATAAAGACATTGGGATGTCTCAGACCAAAACTGAAATTTGTTTGTAATCTACAGGAGGGCTCCAGAGTTAGAGGCAAGGAGTCAGAAGTGAAAGCATCATCCAGAGGGGAAGGAGAGAGATGAAATGAGAAGCAGAGCCAAGAGACCAAACCTGGGCAGCAAGGGAGCAGACCCAGAACCCCCCAGACTTGACATGGACACCAGTGGAGATTTATCCCCACTCTTGGGCTCCCACAGCGCGCCAGTGGGTCTGAAGGCCAGAGGTACAAGGTGGGGTCTTAGTGGGGTGGGGAAATCAAGGCAGCAAAACCCCAGATGCCCTGACTTGAGAGAGAGGCAGTTGTCGGCTGCCTTTGGTTTGAACACAAACCTCAGAGAGAGACAACCTGAAAGCCGGTTGCCTTGCCCCTTGGCCACTGGCAAGGCAGTTCTGAATTATTCCCTCACTGGGAAATCTGCAGTCATCTCGACTCTTTCAGACTTCCCTAATATACTTTGATTCAAAGCCGAAATGAGGTTTAAGCTGCTGATAGCATGCCCTGAACCTCTCTGGGAAAGCAGCGCTCTGTGCTGGTGCCGGAACGCGGGGAGAGGATTAGCAGGTCTCGGTTCAGTTCTACTGCGGCAGCGCTGTGTTACTATTAAGAGGGACGGATTAATATCAAGTTTCGGGGATCTGGTTGCCTGCTGATACTGCTTAATTATCCAGATAACTGATCGGTATCCAAGCCTGAGTGGCAGAATACATCTCAGAGCCATCATCTTTTTTTTTTTCCCCTTTCTCTCTCCCTCCCTCTCTCTTTTTTTTTTTTTTTTCAGAAAAAAAATTATTCATTTAAGTATGGCTGAGATACAGTTTTGAAGCTCTCATTAAATGTTAAGCGCTAACATCAGCCTTTGGCTGTGTCTTGTTTAGTTTGACACATCAGAAGGAAGAAGGAGGCTTCCCTGGTGGGTTTAGTAGTAAAGAATCCACCTGCCAATGCGGGGAAGCAGATTCGATCCCTGGGTCAGGAAGATCCCCCGGAGAAGGAAATGGCAACCCACTCCAGTATCCTTGCCTGGAGAATCCCATTAAAGAGGAGCCTGGAGGGGCCACAGCCCACAGGGCCTCAAAAGAGTCAAGACATGGCTGAGCAGCTAAACAAGAAGAGGGAGGGAAGATGGGGTAGGTTTTCAGTGACCAAGGCAGCCATGGATCTCTTTCTCTTGCCCTGCCCATTGAGTCCAGATTCTTCCTCTGCGTTCAGAAAGCCCCTGTCTCAGACCCTGACCTTCGCCCCACTGTAAGTTGTGGGCAGGCCTTCTCCATAGGCTCCCATCACAGACTGGAAGCATCTGCCGGCCTGGCCGGGGTGGAGACCGGGGTGGCCAGGACAGACTCCTGGGCGGGGGAGCCCGCCCCAGCGGCTCCGAGCCTTCTGTCTTGCCTGGTAATTTTATCCCATGAAGACGCTTTTTTTCCCTCTTCTCTCTTGCTCTCTCTGTCTTCCTGACCCTGCTCCGCTTGTGTTCATTGTATGACTGCTGTCACCCTGATTAGTGCTGTCTGGCTCTGGGGACACCCACCTGAGGCAGGGATTAAGGATCAAAGCATCCAAATGGGGCTGCGGAGCGGCGCCTTCCTGGCCTGTAAACACCACTTAGGTCTCCGTCTTCGACCCATCTGCTGCCCAGTCGTGTCGGATTCGTTGTCTCTTAATTAGGTGCTAGCTGTTGGAGGAGGGCATGGCAACCCACTCCAGTATGCTTGCCTGGAGAAGCCCATGGACAGAGGAGCCTGATGGGCTACAGTCCACGGGGTCGCAAAGAGTCAGACACGACTGAAGCGACTTAGCACATGTGTCCATCAGGCACCCTGCCAGCTAGGCACCCACTGCCTGGCCTTCGAGAGAAGCCCCCACCCACCTCTGCACCAGGGGCGCCTGATCTTCTCTGGCTGAGATGACTGCCACCTCCGTTTGGATGTCCGGCAGCTCCAGCCAACTTCCAGCACCCAATAAGGCAGGAGGCTTCTCACTGCTGGGCTTTCCCAGAAGCTAAGACCTCGGCCTGGAAGGTCCATCCTCTTTTAGTTGGCAGCTCCTACTCATGCTTCAAGGGCAGCCAGTGTTCTCAGCCTGGGGCTCACCTGATGGTATTCAAGACTTCCGGTGCCCGGATTGTACCCTGGAAGGTCTCAATTCAGATGGTCTGGTCCTGGAATCCAGGCATCCCCTTCCCTCCACGCTTCCCAGGTGTCTCAGAGGAGGGGTCACCCTCTCTCCCTGGTCAGACTGAGCTCCTCTGGGGGTCCCTGGCAGAGCCCTGCCCACACCCCCAAAGATCTAAACAATCATCCCAGCTGGTGCTGTGGGTTGAGGCCAGAGCTCTGTGTAAATTACATCCTTTCTTCTCGGCTACGACTTTGTGCAAGTGTCTCCCTGTTTATAAGGAGGAAAGTGAGACTCAGAGAGGTGGGGTGAGAAAGCCATTGCCTATTCAGGAGTGTGCCCCTCTCTGGACCCTGTGATGTTCATAGGCAAGGATTGTGCTGGAAATTTTTCTTTATCCTTGTACTGGCTTAAATTGTGGTCTCTAAAACCTATGTCTACCCAGAACCTCAAAATGTGTCCTCCTTTGGAAAGTCTTAGCAGATACAATTAAGGTGAACTCTAGGTGAGTTCATCCTGGATTAGAAGGGCCCTAACTCCTATCTCAAGTCCTTGTGGGAAAAAAAGAAGCCACAGACACAGAAACCCACAGAGGGAAAGACCATGTGATGATGAGTGGAGAAAAAGATTAGAGTGATGCATCTAGAAAGCAAGAACTGCCAAGGAAGTCACCAGAGGCTGGGAGAGAGACATGAGGGATTCTCTATCAGAACCTCCAGAAGGATCTACTTCCTGTCAACACCCTGGTTTTGGACTTCCAGCCTCCAGAAGAATGAGCACATGTATTTCTATTGTTTGAAGCCATCCAATTGTGATGATTGGCTATGGCAACCCTGGCAAATGAATGCCATCCTACAGCACATAGTGGATGGTCCCCGAGAGAGTGTCAGCAAGGCCCCGAGTGAGGAATCAATGCCAACACAGTGTTGCTCGTCTCCAGACCCACAGCCCCGTCCTTTGGTGCTGGGGTTGGGAGGACAGCTCGGGGGTCCTGAGGGACTTGCCCAAGGGAGACACAGAAGCAGGAGGAAGCCTTCCTTCATCTTGAGCGTGCCTCTGAAACCCCAGATCTGGAGGCCATTCCAACAGAGCATGTCATGTCTTCCTTAAGAATATGAGGGTAAGGTCAAGACAGAGGCTGAATGCCACAGTCAACTTTTCTTAGTTTAGGCCAGCCTATGTTCCCTCATCTCTCCATGAGATTACAGATTTCAGGTTGCCTCACTGCCTCTTCCCTGGAGAAGGAAATGGCAAACCACTCCAGTATCTTTGCCTGGAAAATCTCATGGACAGAGAAGCCTGGTGGGCGGCAGGCCATGGGGTCTGAAAGAGTCGGGCACAGCCGAGCAATTAACACACACACTGCTTCCTAGAGTTCTGCTGACACATCCTGCTCCAGCTACAGGGTTTGGGGACAAGGTAGGGATAACCTAGGTCCCCTGCTCCCCTTTCTGCAAAATCAACTTCACTGTGTCTGGTTCATACATTAAAATTTTCTATATACTATTATTGGGGGGGAAAGATGAAAGGTTTGCATTCCACTACTCAAAATAAATGATCAAGATGCCTTCCAGGGAGGCCTGGCATTCCATGAACTGGAACAGGGAAAAAGACCCTCAGAACCTGCACTGACTGTCCAGGTGCCCTCTTGGGTACTGCTTGTCCTTCTCAGTGCAGATCAAAGGATGAACAGGGTTAGGACGCCCTCTCCATGGAGAAACTCTTACAACGGGCCCTTCACTCCATGCTGGGCTGGTCTGTTTAAAACCAGCTTCTGGGGGGAAGAGTCTACTTAAACAAGGAGGAAGAGTTGGGCTCCTCCCTCTGTGTATTGGCCCTATGGGATGCCTCGTTCTCCACAGCAGCTTGGTTTGGAGGCAAGAAGCCATGATCATTCTGGGTTCTTCTTTTGGGCCATCTGTCCCAGACCTGTCCTAGGATGCAGAGAAAGAGATGCACAGCTCTTTCCTGAGCCACACTTATCCAAGTTTGTTCCCAGGGATGTTTTATTCCTGTAGTGTTTTAGAGGCTGGACCCAAATCAAGTCAAAAGAAACAGGTATTTTGATTTCTTTTTTTTTTTTTGATGGTTTAGTATGGTTTATTAAGTTGTGCCTTAGTACAGACGCCGGGGCTTGCCCATGGTACTCTTAATGTACAAGGCCCTGACGTTCTGCCAAATTTTCTTGAGCAATGACACCAGGAAGTTGACAGCTAAGTGGATGTTGTACACAAGCTCATCATCTGTCATTTTCACGTGGCCAACAGCCACTGCCAGACACAGCACCTTCTTCATCTGGAACTTGATCGTGGACTTCATCAACTTTGGCCACCATGTTCTCATTGTGGATCGGCAAGGAAGGGAACTTGCCAGCCTTGTTCAGGCCTGGGCCTGGATTCGGGGGATCTGCTTGATCAGAGACTCTGAAGCCAAAAAGGCATCATATTTCTTGGCCAGCTTCTTGACCAGTTTCTTATTCTTGTTGAGTTTCTTCAGCGCCTCAATGTCCATCTGGGGGATATCCACAGCCTTGGCCTCATCAAAGTGCTGCTGGTCCCCCAAGACACACATGGAGAACTTGGGGCGGGGAGTGGACTTAAGCCTGATGGTGCCCGAGAAGCATTTGTCCTTCTGAGGGTCATAGTTCTGCAGGTTGATCTGAAGCTCCGCTGTCTCCAAAAACTTCCTGCACGTGCACTGGTTTCCGTGCAGGACTTCCCACACCGCCTCGTAGAGTGTGTCGCGGGAGACTTTGCTGTTCATGGTTCCCTACACCGTGATAACCAGAAAAGTTTAATTTCTTAATCCTTGGTTACTTAGAGAGGAATGCTCAGATCATAGGTCCGTGGCTTCTGGTCATGTCAATCAGTCCCCTCATGTCCCCTGTGATAGGCCAATGGAACTCCCTGCTTCAAAGTCTTCAGTGGGCTCCCAACCCTGAGGATAACAACCCCAGCCCCCACCCCAGCCTCTCCCTCCTCTGCCCTCTGCAAGTTGTCCGCCTTCCCTCCCAGTGTCTGCTCAGCCTCACTGCTGGTCCTTTCTTAAAGCATCTCATGTCCCCAGAGCCTTTGCTCACACTGAACTCTGCCAGGAATGTCTCTCCCATCCATTTTTCTTCTCTGGCCTCTTCTTGGTCTTCAGATCTTAGTTCAATTGTTACAGACCCAAGAAAGCTGTGCTTCCCAGGGTCAGTTCCCTTATTACAGGGACTGCGTTTCTCTCCACCTTCTTACATTGGCAGGAATCCAGGGCTCTTCCTGAGGTGGACTACTGTCTGTCTCTCGCTCCCTGTGAGCCCCAGAGGATGGGGGTCATGTCTGCTGTGTGAGCCTTGGGGTCCCAGATCCAGCTATGAGCCCAGCAGGTCACACACATGGGAAGGTTAGCGACGGACAGCAAGCAGGCCAGGGCTGGTCATCACAGCGGGGAGAGGCTGGTCGGCTCCCTGCACCTTGGAACACACGATCTTACTGAAGCTTGGCATTATCTTCACAGGAAGGCACTGACCTCCCTCTTTACTGACCGGGAAACGGAAACGCATAGAACCTGGTCATTTTGAGAAGGCCACAGATGAGAAAACAAATATACGAGTGAGTGGCCAGGAAAAAGGAAGATCAAGGGGCCACTGAGTACCATCTTTAACTCATGGCACAACCCTGAATAAGGAAAGCAGCCTGATTCCATCCTGCGTGCCCAGGATGGTGGGCATTAGGATGGTGGCAGATACATGGGGCCTTGCAAATAGGAAGCCCCTGCTTTTGGTTTAACAATCTGTCACCATCTTGGAATTCTTAAATATTTTATATTGGAGTATAATTGCTTTACAATGTTGTATTCATTTCTGCTGTATAACGAAGTGAATCAGCATATTCCCTCCTGCTTGGACCACGCCCCCCTCAACCCCACCCATCCAGGTTATCCAGAGCATCAAGCTGAATTTCTTGCGCTTTACAGAAGCTTCCCACTAGGTATCTGTTTTACATACTATAGTTTATATAAGTCGATGTTACACTCCCAATTTGTCCCACTGTCCCCTTCTTGTGTGTTTATTTTCACTGGGATCCACCAGTTACGTAGTCAATCCTAATAAGAGGAGATGGCCACTTTGACCAGGGTTGGAGATTCAAGTGGCTTCCCTGGTGGCTAAGATGGTAAAGAGTATGCCTGCAATGCGGGAGACCCAGGGAGATTTGAGAAGAGACAGAACGAAGATGAATGTCAGCCTGACTTGGTGGTGGATGGACTCTGAGGTGAAGGATGGGTAGGTGTGTTTTTACCTTTAGCGTTGCCAGCAGGAAATCAGTTCAGAGATACAAAGTGAGACTCCAAGCCTCTCTCAATAAGTGTCGAAAACGACACACACTAATTTTTTTTTAATCAATCTGCCTTAGTATAAGGTCTCCAAACCAGGATACTACCAAGAGTTAATTCCAACTTGGACCATAAAGAGAGATCTGAACCATAAAGAAGGCTGAGCACCAATGAATGGATGCTTTCGAACTGTGGTGTTGGAGAAGACTCCTGAGAGTCTCTTGGCCAGCAAGGAGATCAAACCAGTCAATCCTAAAGGGTATCAACCCTGACTATTCATTGGAAGGACTGATGCTGAAGCTGAAGCTCCAATGCTTTGGCCACATGATGTGAAGAGCTGACTCATTTGAAAAGACCCTGATGCTGGGAAAGATTGAAGGCAGAGGAGAAGCGGGCAACAGAGAATGAGATGGTTGGATGGCATCACCGACTCACTGGACATGAATATGAGTGAACTCCGGGAGATAGTAAAGGTCAGGGGAGCCTAGCGTGTTGCAGTCCTTAGGGCCTCAAAGAGTTGGACACAACTTAACAACTGAACAACAGTAACAAGCCCAACTTAGCTGACAACTGCATAAAGCAGGCCTGTCCTGGGCATGCCAGAGTGTGTGCAGTTGACTCAGACTCATAAAATGTTATACACATGTACATTATTATGGCTATTGCAAGGAAAATACAATTAGAATGATAATAATTTACACATAATTTTGTGACTAATAATATTCTGCCTTTATATTGCTTGCTTATTGTGACTTTACAATTTTATTCATTTTTATCATCACTAGTTCATCAAAAATGATTTCTGAAAACAGCTCACAGGCATCAGAGGCATGGAAAATGTCACATTCATGCTAATCTTCTGGTTTTTTTCCTCTCTCTTGTTAAGCTACCAGCCCAGGATATTTGCAGGGGGGGTTCTTTACAATGACACAGATTACAGAGCCACAATGACAATCTCCTCTTCTTTTACAGTCCTTACCACCTCTGACGATGGGCAGGTTAGGTTTTGAAGCATCTGCATGCATCACCACACAAGTTAAGCCACATATTTGTGTATTTGTTTTTCAAATCTTGAACTGCCTAAGAATTTAGAAAACTATTCCATTTGACCACATTTGGTAACATAAAGGAGTTGAAGTTTTATCCCTTGAAGAATCTGCTCTCAAAAGTCGAGTCTTCTTATCCAGGTGAGCTCATGGTAACATAGTTACAAGACGTCCAGTAAAGAATGACCGGACTTCCCCTGCTGCCCAGTGGTTAAGAATCCTCCTAACTATGCAAGGGACATGAGTTCGATCCCTGGTCAGGGAAGATTCCACACACTACGGGGCAACTAGGTCCATATGCCACAACTACTGAGCTTGCTCACTCTAGAGCTGGTGTTCTGCAACAAAGAAGCAACTGCAGTGAGAAGCTCGCACACTGCAACTGAAGAGTAGCCCTCACTTCCTGTAGCCAGAGAAAATCCACTCACAGCAAGGAAGACCCAGCACAACCAAAACTAAATAAATATTAAAAATAAAAGAAGAGTGAAGAGCCATCACTTGAGGCAGAGGAAATGGAAATTAGAATCGGAAAAAGGATTTTTCATAGGCTTTTTATGGAGAGAAACTCTTTGTGACCCCACGGTCTGTCCATGGAATTCTCCAGGCAAGAATACTGGAGTGGGTTGCCATTTCCTTCTCCAGGGGATCTTCCCGACCCAGGGATTGAACCCAGGTCTCCTGCACTGCTGGCAGATTCTTTACCATCTAAACTACTAGGGAAGTCCCTAAATAAAAAAGTAAATAAATATTAATAATAAAAGGATAGTCAAGAGCCATCACTTGAGACAGAAGAAGTGGAAATTAGAATTGGAAAAAAGGATTTTTTCATAGGCTTCTTATGGAGGAGAAACCTATGGTTTAGTCACAAAGTCATGTCCGACTCTCACCACCTTATGGACTAGCCTGCAAGCCTCCTCTGTCCATGGGATTCTCCAGGCAAGAATACTGGAGTGGGTTGCCATTTCCTTCTCTAGGGGATCTTCCCAACCCAGGAATCCAGCCAGGGTCTCCTGCATTGCAGACAGATTCTTTACGGACTGATCTACGAGGTGATGCCTGAATAGATCAAAGAAGTTTTTCTGAACTTTTTTTTTTTAATATTAAATTTTTTTAATTATAAGCTATATTTAGCATATAGCAAGTGATGGCAAATAATATAAAGAACAACACTGTCCCCAATCATCCGTACATTCATCTATTGATACGTAGTAGTCTCTATGTCTAACGAATCTTTATGTCTCATTTTGTAAATAAATTCATGATTACCAATAAAGGCCTCTTGTTCACTCCTTTCCCAAACATATCCTGCCTTCTCTCCATAAAATGAACCAGTTACCAAGTTAAATGTATTACTTACCCTTCTCATATGAATTGTACATTTTTCCCTTTTATCTATAATCACACTATATACTATTTGCTTCATATTCAACTTTATATTGTTTGCATCGTATAATACATAACATCCAGTAAATCTTCTTTTTTTCCCTTAAACAGCAATTTTGAGATTTCTATCCTGTTGTTACACCTATCTCCACTTCTTTTATTGTCACTGTTGTATGGTATTTGAGTGTATGAATATAACAGAATTTTAATAGTCTCCCCTGTTGATAGAGCTTCATATTGTTTCTATGTTCTTTTGTTAAAAATAAAGCCAGTGAAAATTCCTTTACTTGGTTCCCTCATATGGTGAGAGCTGCTATACAGTATAGACTTGGAAATGGAATTGCTGGGTTATAGAAATTTAATTTGCTGTTGAGTCTATTAAATTGTGTCCAACTCTTCTCTGACGCCATGGACTATAGCCTGCCAGGTTCCTTTGTCCATGAGATTTCCCAAGCAATAGTCCTGGAGTGGGTTGGCATGTCCTTCTGCAGGGGATCTTTGTGACCCTAGATGGAACCTATGTCTCCTCCACAAGCGGGTGGGTTCTTTACTGCTGAGCCACTAGAAAAGCCTTATAGAACAAAAATATCTTCAACCTAACTAAATATTGATATTTATTTTCCAAAGTATGTGTACCAATTTATACTGCCACAGCTGTGTATAAGAGATCCCACTTACAGATTCTTGTCAATTCTTACTGTGATCGATTTGTTTTAAAAAATGGACATTTTCACAGTATTTTGTCTCCCTGATTTATAGTGATATTACACATTTTTTGATGTCTTCAACACTCCAGATTTCCTCTTTACTGAACTGCTTATTCGTACCGTTGCCAAATTTTTCTCTACAATTGCTTACATTTTTCTTATTGTTTTATAGGTTTTCTTTGTGTGTTCTGAATACTGATGCCTTGGTTACATTTATTGCTCCACATTTTCAGTTTTTTATTCCGTGATTAGTAAATTTAGTAAAATTTATTTATGTCTTTCCATTTTTATTTGAGAAGTATATGTCCTGCATTAAAAAGAGAGAGAGAGAGAGATCTCTTACCTAACTTTAGACCATAAAAACATTGTTTTTCACTGTCTTCTGAGGTTGTGCTTTTACGCTCAGGTGCTTAACCCACTTAGAAGGCACTTTTGTGAACGGTGTTAAGTAGAACTCTAATTTTCTTTTATTCTCAAAGCAAAACCAATTATCTTGCACCATTCATCAAATAGAATATGATTTCCAATCTGTGGCAAGGACTAATATACTATTCATCAAACCTTATTTCTCTTCCTCCTTCCAGCAAACTGGACTTCACTCCCCTCCCCGTCCCACCCCCACCCCATGCACTCATGAGTTTTGACTGTTGAGTAGGACTGAGTCCAATCCAACAGACTATGGATGATCATGATGTTCACACTTCCAAGTCTGGTTCACAAAAATACTCCCACAAGTGGTACCTCATGTTTCTTTCTTCACTAGCTTAAGTTGGTTGATTGAGGTGGACAGGGACACCATATAGGGAAGATGTTAAAGTCACAATATTGAAAACACAGGTCCTGGAATTACAACTTTTAGGAGAGGCACCTGACAATCAGTGCTTCTCATGAAGTAGTAATGAATAATTTCTATTGTGTCAAAATGCTGTGATATTTACCTGATTAAGGCAGTTGGCATTTTCTGAGAAAATATACTTATTAATCTTTTTCACCACCTCTGCCATAAATACTTTCCGTATGTATTAACACATGGGTTAGCTTCTGAATTTTCTGTTCTATTCCACTGATCTTTATTTCCTCCCTATTATACCCATTAACACACTCTTATTGTTAATGTTACTTTATAGTAAATATTTGTCAGAGAGGTTAAGTCCCACCACATTGATCTTGCCCTTTGCTCTATCATATAAATTTTAGTGAGTTATCAAGACCCATACAATTCTCACTGAGATTTTGATCAAAATAACATTGGGTTTACAGACTGAATTGAGTAGAATTAACATCTTATCATTATTGCATCATTGCAACATGAACACTGGGCACAACTACATGCACACACGTGTAGTCATAGTTAAGGCTGTCAAACTAAAAGTTCCTATTGAATTGCAAAGTTTTAGTTGGATTTGTTTTATGATGCTTTGCATTTTTGTTGTTATTGTATTAATAAACAGTATGAGAAACTTTTGCAATCATGTCTCTTTATAGAAATATAATGGATTAAATAAAGTGTACATGTATCCAGCTAACTTGCTGAAATCTTGCCAATAATGTTGCTGATAATGCTTGTTTAGTCTCTCCTTTGATAGCCCTTGTCCTTTTATCAATTTGTCTTGTTTTCTGTTGTAGTTAGTCCAACACAGTGCTAGTCTGAGCAGTGATGTGAGAGCCACTAGTCTTAATTTAACTACTAACGGAATATCAATGTGTTACTAGTGAGTATGCTCTTAGACTCGAAAAATTAACAGAGTTAGTCTATAGCTTGTTAGGAGACTTTTTAAGATGATAAATAATTTTTGAATTCCATCAACAGTTCTGCATCTACGGTCAAGATGATTTTATTCCTTTATTCTGTTAATATGGTTGTTGGTGTTGTTCAGTGGCAATCCCATCCAGCTCTTTGCAACCCCATGGACTGCAAGAGGCCAGGCTTCCCTGTCCTTCTCTATCTCCCAGAGTTAGATCAAACTCATGCCCATTGAGTCAGTGATGCCATCACACCATCTCATCCTCTGTCACTCCCTTCTCCTCTTGCCTTCAATCCTTCCCAGCATCAGAGTCTTTTCCAATGAGTTGACCCTTAGCATCAGGTAGCCAAAGTATTGGAATTTCAGCTTCAGCATCAGTCCTTCCAGCAAATATTCAGGACTGATTTCCCTTAGGATTGACTGGTTGGATCTCCTTGCTGTACAAGGAAGAGACTCTCAGGAGTCTTCTCCAACAGTACAGTTCAAAAGCATCAATTCTTCAGCACTCAGCCTTCTTTATGGTCCAATTCTCACATCCATACATGACTACTGGAAAAACCATAGCTTTGACTACATGGACTTTTGGCAACAAGATGATGTCTTTGCTTTTTAATATGCTGTCTAGGTTTGTCATAGCTTTTCTTCCAAGGAGGAAGCATCTGCTAATTTCATGGCTGCTAATTTCATCACTGTCCACAGTGATGTTGGAGCCCAAGAAAATAAATTCCGCCACTTTTCCCCCTTCTATTTGCCATGAAGGGATGGGATTAGATGCCATAATCTTAGGTTTTTGAATGTTGAGTTTTAAGCCAGCTTTTTCACTCTCCTCCTTAACATGGTAAGCCATATTAACTTGTCTTTAAAAATTATCCTTCCATTTCTGGGTTGATCTAAACTTGATTATTTTGCACATTGTTTAATTCATTTTGTAGTATTTTATTTCAGATTATTTTACTTACAGTCATAAATTATATTTATTAACAAGTAGCATTGCCATAATTTTTTTTCTCATAGTATATGTCTCTAGTTTTGGTAAGAATGTTATTCTAGAGTCACAAAATAAAGTGTATTCTCTCACTTTTTTTCTTCTGTTGGTCAGATAAGAGAAAGAAAATATTATGTCTTGCCTGACATGAACTTTCATGTAAAATACAGTTCATTTTTTTAAGTAGTCATTAATTGGTAATTCAATTACTTTATCTCTATTTATGTTGTCTAGGAGAAGGAAATGGCAACCCACTCCAGTGCTCTTGCCTGGAGAATCCCAGGGCCGGGGGAGCCTGGTGGGCGGCCGTCTATGGGGTCGCACAGAGTTGGACACGACTGAAGCGACTTAGCAGCAGTAGCAGCTTTTTCATAAAGCACGTTTTGCAAATGTAGTATTTCCAACTATTTTCACATTTATGTTTTTCACATCTATTGCATTAAGTTGCTTATAATTTCCTCTTATAATTTCTATCTCTTCTCTGTCTGCAATTGTATTCCTTCATATTACAGTATTTTTTAGCTTTTCTCTGTTTGCTTGATATGTGTCATCAGATATAAATATATTATTTGCAAAGAGTTTGGTTCATTTTTCTCTATTGTTCATTTAGTTTTATTAATTTATTTCTCCTCCTACTTTTTATTATCATTTTTATTTGTTTAAGGTTTGTTTTTATGTTCTTTTAAAAATGTCTTTATTTGTACTCAAAGGTCACTGCTTTTGTTTTGAGGGAGTTTTGTTTGTTTGTTTCTAATAAAGCTGATTAAAGTTATAAATCTCCCTTTAAATCTTGCTTTAGCTGCATCTAGCAACTTTTGATTACAGTGTGTTGATTATAAATGTGTTAGTCGCACAGTCCTGTCCAACTCTTAGCGACCCCACGGACTATAACCCTCCAGGCTCCTCTGTCCATGGGATTCCCCAGGCAAAAACACTGGAGTGGGTTGCCATTTCCTTCTCCAGAAGATCTTCTCAACCCAGGGATCGAACTCTGGTCTCCTGCATCACAGGCATATTCTTTACCATCTGAGCCACCAGGGAAGCCCCATAGGGTGGTCACTAGTGTGTTCATAGTGTGTTCCTATAATTCCATAGGATGGAATTATAAAAATAATTATTTTCAGTTGTCACTATGATTTATTCTTTGATGTTTAAGTTATTTTTAGTTGTGCTTTACATTTTCAAACATACGTGTACTATTCAGGTTCTCATCAGAAAAGCAGAACGACATTATACATTTCAAGAAGGGATTTAAGTAATCACACAAGTACTGAAAAATCGAAGTGTACAAAGCAAAAGCTTAGATAACTCTGAAATAAGAACTAAAAGAACAGTTGCCACCTTAGGACTGAGAATTAAAAAAAAAAAAAAGAAAGGAAGAATGAGCTGGTACCAGACTTCTGTTAAGTAGCTGGTGTTCTATTGCTCTGGTGTCCTAGAGCAGGCTCTGGGGATCAATTCTGGGAGTGCTAAGAATAGCCTTAGGCTGGAAAAAAGTTATTGCTCTT
Organism: Muntiacus reevesi; assembly: GCF_963930625.1. Classification (NCBI taxonomy): domain Eukaryota; kingdom Metazoa; phylum Chordata; class Mammalia; order Artiodactyla; family Cervidae; genus Muntiacus; species Muntiacus reevesi. The sequence goes on along the minus strand of NC_089263.1, from coordinate 58,953,415 downwards.
GGGGTGAGGTTGATAGGAATAGGAAGACAGAGAAAAAGTTTTCTCTTTCTCCCCACTCCCCACCTTCCAACCTTCTTCTATTGGCCAGCTCTGTGTGTGCTAAGTCCCTTCAGCCATGTCTGACTCCTTGTGACCCCATGGACTGTAGCCCGCCAGGCCCCTCCGTCCATGGGATTCTCCAGGCAAGAATACTGGAGTGGGCTGCCGTGCCCTCCTCCAGGGCATCTTCCCCACCCAGGGGTCGAACCAGCTCCTGTTACGTCTCCTGCATTGGCAGGTGGGTTCTTTACCACTAGTGCCGCCTAGGAAGATTGGCCAGAGCTTATGGGAAGCCAAATGATCAGAGAGTTTGGAAAAAGAGTTGTAAAATCCCAGCCCCAGTCTTTCAGATCGGAGTTTAGTAGTGGTTTTTGGGCCTAAAGTCAGTAAATAATTTACCTTGGTGCACTTAAAAGGCAGAATTTGCATAGGGGAAGTTCAAACTGAGGCTGATCATTACTATCTACTTTGGAATAGATAAGATCCAGCATCTGCTATCTAGAGCTGCCCTGTGCAGCAGAAATAGAAAGCAAACCATATTAGCAATTCAAAATTTCCTAGTAACCACATTAAAATAAGTAAAAAAAAAAAAGCTATAAAATTATTTTAGTGATATATTTTACTCAATACATCAAAAATATAAACTTTTCAATTTGTAATGTATGAGTTATTAATATGATATTTTATGGGTTTTAGCTCTAAATTTTTGAAATCCCACATGTATTTATACTTTCAGGTACTAAATTTTCATCTGAAATACATTATCTGTATTTAGACTTCTTAAATTTACAGTTGGAAGAATTGATTTCCATATCCAAGTTGTTTCAAGCATGAAGTTTTCCATGAACTAAATAAAGCATCAGCTTTTAACTAAAAATTGAAATTAATTGCAATCAAATAAGATATAAAATTCATGGTCTCAGTCCAGGTAGCTGCATCTCAAATTGTCAATAGCCACATGTGGATAGTGGCTACCTTATTGATGAGTACAGGACTAGAAGATGCTAGTAAGGGCAGGCTAATATTTCAAAGACTCTTCAGCTGGGGAAAGATATCTTCGTCCTTGGATTTAGGGACTGAATAAAACACAATTTCCTTAATAACAACACACAAAGATATGCTTCAGTTCAGTTCAGTCGCTCAGTCATGTCTGACTCTTTGCAACCCCATGGACAAAAGCACGCCAGCCCTCCCTGTTCATCACCAACTCTCGGAGTTTACTCAAACTCATGTCCATGGAGTCGGTGATGCCATCCAAACATCCTATCCTCTGTCGCCCCCTTCTCCTCCCACCCTCAATCTTTCCCAGCATCAGGGTCTTTTCCAATGAGTCAGCTCTTTGCATCAGGTGACCAAAGTATTGGAGTTTCAGCTTCAACATCAGTCCTTCCAATGAATATTCAGGACTGATTTCTTTTATGATTGACTGGTTGGATCTCCTTGCTGTCCAAAGAACTCTCAAGTGTCTTCTCCAACACCACAATTCAAAAGCATCAATTCTTCGGCACTCAGCTTTCTTTATAGTCCAACTCTCTCTCCATACGTGACTACTGGAAAAACCATAGCTTTGACTAGATGAACCTTTGTTGGCAAAGTAACGTCTCTGCTTTTTAATAAGTTGTCTAGGTTGGTCATAACTTTTCTTCCAAGGAGCAAGCATCTTTTAATTTCATGGCTGCAGTCACCATCTGCAGTGATTTTGGAGCCCCCCTAAAATAAAGTATGTCACTGTTTCCACTGTTTCCCCATCTGCTTGCCATGAAGTGATGGGACCAGATGCCATGATCTTAGTTTTCTGAATGTTGAGTTTTAAGCCAACTTTTTCACTCTCCTCATCAAGAGGCTCTTTAGTTCTTCTTCACTTATTGCCATAAGGGTGGTGTCATCTGCATATCTGAGGTTATTGATATTTCTCCCAGCAATCTTGATTCCAACTTGTGTTTCATCCAGTCCAGCATTTTTCATGATGTACACTGCATATAAGTTAAATAAGCAGGGTGACAATATACAGCTTAAAGATATGCTTAAAGAACTTTTAATGTGTGCTTACACTTTTAGTCTATGACTACAGATCTGTGGGATAACATCAGTCATTCATCCATCCACCCATTTTTCTTCTGGTAGATGTTCTCTGAGCACCCACCTACTATATATACTAGACATAGTAATAGGCTCAAAGGGCAAAGATTAACTTTAAAAAAAAAATCTCTATAGTCCAGCATGCATTAGCTATTTAAACAAGCTAGGTTTTGCAATTTGAGAAGATATTATAACAGAAGTGTAAAAAAGAGTATATACAAATGGCTTTTTACTAAACAGTGGTTCAACTTACAAGTGAAATGATACACATTCAGTAGAAATTGCACTTTGAATTTGGAAATTTGATACTTTCCTGGGCTAAGTTTGTGTGGTAGGGTGACTATTTCCTGATGCTGGGCAGTGACCGCATGTCACAGCTCCCAGTTGGCCACATGATCACAAATGTAAATAACCCATATACTCACAATCATTCTGTATCCATGCAATCATTGTTTTTCATTTTCTGCACAGTAGTCAATAAATTACATTAGATACTCTACACTTAATTATGAAGTGGAGTTTTGTTAGCTGATTCTGCCTGATGGAAGTCTAATGTAAATATTCCAGGCATGATACAGGAGGCTAGCCTGAGCTATGATGTTTGGTAACTTAGATGAATTAAATGCATTTCGACTCTGATCTTTTCAACTTACAATGAATATCAGGAAGTAACCCCATTGTGTGCTAAGGAAGAACTGTAAAAGGAATACGTATAGGAAGTGACAATTTTGGGTGGTTAGAAAAAGGGGTATTTCTTGGAGAAGGAGCAACAAGTATAAACTCAGGCTAAAACACTAGAATATGCTTAGATAATTAGGAGTGGTGTGAGTGAAGATGTGGGTGTGTAGAGGAAAGAGAGTGGGTGTGTAGAGGGGGTAGGGCCATAATCTTGAGCTCGGGACAAGCCCTAATGGCCTAGGCAAGGTGTTTGAGCTCCTTCTCATGGGTGGCATGGAGCTGCTGCAGTCTGGTAAGTGAGAGATAGCAAGATCAGACTGTGTTTGGTAAAAATCATTCTTCAGGGTAGTGATAGAAAGCAGAAATAACAAACAGCTGAGTCCTCACTTAGCTGTTCCATTCTCTTGGCATGAGATGTGCTCTCTTATATGCTTTTCTCTGATCTTTTCTTTTAGTATTTCAATTAATGATTGATTCCCGATATCGTGGATCCATCTCTCTTTTTAATGGAAGTATAGTTGATTTACAATGTCGTGTTATGTTCAGGTGTATAGCAAAGTGGTTCAGTTATACATTTGCATTTATGTATTCTTTTTTTAAGTTCTTTTTACATGTAGGTTATTACAAAATATGGACTGGAGTTTCCTATGCTGTACAGTAAGTCCTCTTTGTTATCTATTAGATAGATAGATAGATAGATAGATAGATAGATAGATAGATAGATAGATAGATCAGGGTGTATATAGATCAGTTTGTATCTGTAAATCACAAGCTCCTAATTGATCCCTCCTTCCCTTTTCCACTTTGATAATTATAAATTCATTTTCTATACTTGGGATGCAGCTATCTTAAAACAAGAGATCCCTTTGTATAGTCTTTGGAAAAAAAAAAAAAACAGCTTACTTAAATTTACTTCTGAGAACCTCTGGCTTCAGTGATGAGGGAATGGACTGTAAATTACTCACAGGGTGGAAGCCATGGATTAAATCTGGAAAAAGCATGGTACTGTTTTTGGTACACTGCCATAGACATTTCATTTGTTTCAAGTTCTATCATTTTCCATAACTGTCCATTCTGACCCCAGATTGCAGGCAGTGTTTCCGTGCACCCGCAGTGTGCCTCTCAGGGCCTCCTAGGCAGTGCAGTAGTAGAGAATCCCCCTGCCAGTGCCGGAGACACAAGAGATGCGGGCTCAAATCCTGGATTTGGAAGATTCCCCTGGAGAAGGGAGTGGCTACCAACTCCGGTATTCTTGTCTGGGAAATTCCATCGACAGAGGAGCCTGGTGGGCTTGAGTCCATGGGGTCACAAAGAGCTGGACATGACTGAGCGACTGGGCACGCACACAGGATGTGCCTCTCAGAAGCTCCTGAGAGCTTTGCAACCCAGCTGCCTGCAGTGATAATCTGATCACTAGCTCGCTTCTCACTGGAGTTCTTCCTTTTCTTGCCTCCTGTTCCCACACCCACAGAGTATTTCCTGGGTCATTTCCCAAATAAATACTTGCACCTAATCCATGTCTCAAAGACCGCTTTGATAAGAACCAAACTTTGACAGCGAACACACCCAGACTCAGTGCCCTGGCTGGCACAGACCCACGCCTGCGAGGCTTGTTGTGGTGGGTGTTGCGTCACTGCCCCTCGTGTTCTGCACTCTGCTTCATGTGTCTTCTGAGCCAACACATGAGAACCTTCCAAGAGTTTACCCGGATAACTTCTTAATGAACAAATACGGAGAGATGTGGGGTGGAGTTTTACATGCCATTTATTTTGTTTCAGGAGATGAAACGTACATTTAGCTACACACTCTGCATATCGCAAAGCCCACAGAAGGATGTCATGGTCTTAACACAGCATTTCATTTTGAATTTGCTCCATACGGAGTGAAGACAGGGAAATATCTCTGATGAGAAGAGTCTGCCATGACTTGAAGGCCAAGAATATCTCAACTCTGGGCTTCGCTGGTGGCACAGTAGTAAAGCATCTGCCTGACAATGCAAGAGATGAAGCTTTGATCCTTGGGTCTGGAAGATCCCCTGGAATAAGAAATGGCAACCCAGTATTCTTGACTAGGAAATCCCAGGGACAGAGGGGCCTGGCAGGATACAGTCTACGGGGCTGCAAAGAACTGAACGCAACTGAGCACTCACACATACACATATCAACTCTACTCACATCATAAAAGCAAGAGGAACTCATCTTACTTTATTTCAAAGTAAATCAAAAAAGAAGAAAGAAAGAAGAAGATAAAGGGGAAAAAGTTGAATTTAAACTTGGAGGGTTATGCATTTTTACTTTGAGTGGATTTTTAGACTAAATGCTAAGTTCTCTTCTATAAACTGTTTAGCAAATTTAGTTTCTATCTTCATTTCCATTAAAATGTCAAATTACAGGGGTACCCAGACCTGTATGTCTTCAACACGAGTTACGGGAACTCCAGAAAGCTGAGGATCCAGGGAAGAGGTCCTTCTTCTTCCTTTAACTAAGCCATCTTCCTTCTTCCTAAACCATCCTGTCTAGGGATGAGAACTCGGTGGGTTCAGATCACGTTGTACACTGTGTAATCCCATGTCTTCTGCCATGTGGACATAATTGGGAAACTAAGATATAGAGATGAGGATGCACACAAGCATTCCATGACTTCTGCTGCATCTCCCAGGCCCCTTGTAATCAGATATATGAACTGTGAGCACAAGTGACCTGAGCCTTTTCCAGGCCCAGGCAGTGAGGAAATGGCACACGTTCTTCAGCTGTTTCCCCTTTTATTGCAGCTAGGGAAGCTGTGCCTTTGGAAGGTATGATTCCAAATGGGGGAACCCTTTTAGCACCTGCTTCCCAACTGATGGTTTGGGGCATATCCCCAGTAGATGTATTGTATGACAGGCAACAAACCTATTAAGCCACTGAGATTCGGGGCTTATTTGTTACTGAAGCATCAGTCAGTCAGTCAGTTCAGTTGCTCACTCGTGTCTGACTCTTTGCGACCCCATGAATCGCAGTACGCCAGGCCTCCCTGTCCATCACCAATTCCCGGAGGAGTCTACCCAAACCCATGCCCATCAAGTCGGTGATGCCATCCAGCTATCTCATCCTCTGTTGTCCTCTTCTCCTCCTGCCCCCAATCCCTCCCAGCATCAGGGTCTTTTCCAATGAGTCAACTCCTCACATGAGGTGGCCAAAGTATTGGAGTTTCAGCTTCAGCTCAGCTTATTATTTTTACTAATATATCGACAAGTAATTTGTTTGCCTAAATCCACTCAGGATATGGAAGAACCTAGGATCAAACTATTGACTGTTTGCCTCCAAAATCCTCTCTAATTCCACTCAAAAAACTGCAAGAATTACCTTTGTGTAGCACAATGTATGACTTCCCAGGTGATGCGAGTGGTAAAGAACTTGCATGTCAATGCAGGAGATGTTAAGAGACACAGGTTCGATCCCTGGGTCGGGAAGATCCCCTAGAGCAGAGAATGGTGACTCACTCCAGTATTCTCGCCTGAGGAATCTCATAGACAGAGAAGCCCGGCAGGCTTCAGTCCGTAGGGTTGCAAAGAATTGGACATGATTAAAGCAACTGAGCACACGTGCACACACATGTAGCACAATTTATAATGCAATTCTGTATCCATTTCCTCTAGCTGACGTTCACAGTTGAGCTCACCTAAATCTGTCTGGGGGTATCTCATACCATCATGGGTTGTTTAGTTGATAAATCATGTTCAACTCTTCTGTGATCCCTTGAACTGTAGCCCACTAGGCTCCACTATCCTTGGAATTTCCTGAGAAAGAGTACTGGGATACAAGAATGCCATTTCCTTCTCTAGGAGAGCTTCCTGGCCCAGGGATCAAACCAGCATCTCTTGCCTCTCCTGCACTGGCAGTTGGATTCTTCACCACGAGCCACGAGGGAAGCCCCATGTTATCACAATCCTCCTAAATGTTCAGCCTCTCCATAATTAATTTCAACATGGAAGCTCATAGGTTTTAAGAATCAGTGAACAAATCATACATCTCAGAAGGCTGTTAGTTCCACTGGTCTCATTCAGAAATAGAAATGTCAAGCCTAAAGTCCAAAATTCTTTCCCCATAATCCCATATCTAGACCTTGAAAAATGAAGTTTTTCCTCTCAATATAAAGTTGTTACTATGTCTTTAAGGATGGTCTCATTCTACTGGAAAACTAAGCTATGTATTCCCACTTTCTTAGACCAATACTGCAAATTACAATTATCTCTGTATCAAAAAAAGTAAAATATCTAGGACAGGGCAGTGCTTCAAAATGAAGCTATGACCATGCACACATCTAGTATATAGACTAGGGTAAAATGAAATAAATTCAAAGGAAATTCTGGGAATACTTGAAGAGACCCCCACCTTTGATCTTCCTTGACTATATTATATTTCATATCTAGATCCTGCCTCTGGTTCAAGATGCATTCTTGTGAACATTTACCTTGGATTTTTTTTTTTTTTTTGTCTCTAATGAAAAAATATATAAACACACCTTCTTAAAAAATAGTTTAAAAGAGGGCATCCTGCTATGTTATACACTGGGTTTCCAAAATTTTCTAAACCAGTTGTTTGTGACTCTTATAAGCAAGTGAAATAATACTGCTGGTATGAGATTAAATTCTGTCCACATTGGGTAAAACTGGAGTTCTAGAAGGAACATGAGTTCATCAAACCTCAGTGTTCCAACCTCAACTTGCCAAGTCCATAGTTTGGCTTTAAGCAAACCTAGGCAGACACTTGACAATACATAATACTTACAGGTAGGTACCTGAGTCTGCATCTCTTTGATTTGCATATCAAGATTCTAGTATATGGCAAACTGGATGAAGATCCATTTTATCAGCTAAAAAGTTTTAAAAATGTTTTATCAGTTGTCTTCTGAGCCTCAACAGGATAAATCCGTCTTCAAATTTATCTTCATTGCTTTCAATGTCTAATTTGAGTGTTCAGCCTCTGGAATCAATTTCAGATGTCTCTAGGGAACTGGGACAAATAGCTCGCCAGCACTGTATTAAGTCTGAGCTGGGGTGGAGAAAGATTTTTCCTTTCGTATATCTATCAGTAACATGAGAATGACAGAAAAAAGAGAAAGAGATATAAACCTGACATGTTGGGGGGAACATTAGCATCTTTTAACTATTAATATTATTTAGCAATCATCATTCACAGAACAGGACAGCCTGACTTTGACCTCACTTTTGACAAAATGCATTGATTAACATGAGGATGACAGTGAAATTAGCCAGAGGCATGTTAGAACCCCTGAAACTGAGAGACTGGGTCCCTGCACCCCTTTAGCTGAACTTTATATTAATTGACTGAAGGCTAGAAATACATAGGCTTCAGGAACCAGAAATCGCAGGTGAAGAGAACTGAGGATTCCTCCTCTGCCAACACTTCAGTGGGCTAATAAAAAACAAGTCCTATTGCTCCTGGGGACAGCAGCAAAGGGATGACTTCCCCGGTGCTGGGATCTATTAACTGTCTTGGAAGAAGGACATTTACCCATCACTGTCAGCAAGGATAATTCGCACCAACAGAACACAGAGTTTGCTGTTAAGGAACACAAACTTTAGCAACATGAAAAATACAGTGTTCCATCCCAGGAACACATAGCCAGGGAGAAAGTTTCTTATTATTTTGCAAACAGTTGATGCTTTATTGATAAGAGTTTTTGGTCCAGGAAAGAAGGGAAAACAACAACAACAAACTACTGTTGTAATAAAATTGTTTCAGTGCAAAATGGTGGGGAAAGTCTGAGTTCAGAGCTTAAGAAGCTCAGATTTGAAAACTCTCCATTCTATTTCAGAGCCTGTAGTCATCCTAGGGGCTTCCCAGGTAGCTCAGCTGGTAATGAATCCACCTGCAATGCAGGAGAATTGGGTTCAATCCCCTGGGTTGGGACAGTCCCCTGGAGGAGGGCATGGCAACCCACTCCAGTATTCTTGCCTGGAGAATCCCTATGGACAGAGGAGTCTGGTGGGCTACGGTCTATGAGGTCGCAAAGAGTCAGACATGACTGAGCTCCTAAGCATAGCACAGCACAGCCATCCTGGGTGGTTTCTCGAAGGTGGTTTCAGTACTGGATACAATATGGTGCTTAAATAGCATAGTCAACTCAATGGAATGAATTTGAGCAAATTCCAGGAGGTAGTGAAGGACAAGGAAGCCTGCCATGCTGTAATCCATGGAGTCACAAAAAGTCAGGCATGACTTAGTGACTGAACACAAAATGTGGCTTAATATCCCTACCTTCCAAGTCTTAGTACGGTAGTTATGCTAGCAGCCACACGAAGCTGGAAGAGGTGAAAAGGAATTGTTCAGAGCTTTCAGAAGGAGCATTTTAGCCCAGCGGTACCGATTTCAGACCTCTGACTTCCAAAACTATGAGGATAACTTTCTGTTGCTTTTAGTCGGCAAATCTGTGGTCATGTATTACAGCAACCACGGAAGACTAGTATCAGCATGTGTTAGTCCCTCAGTCTTGCCCGACTCTTCATGATCCCATGGACTCTAGCCCGCCAGGCTCCTCTGTCCACGGGATTCTCCAGGCAAGAATACTGGAGTGGGTTGCCATTTCTTTCTCCAGGGGATCTTCCTGACCCAAGAATCAAACCCAAGTCTCCTGCATTGCAGGCAGATTTTTTACCATCTGGGCCGCCAGGGAAGCCCCAATATATAGGAGTATATTTTAATACTACAAATGAGCCTTTTGAATGATGTCACTAATGACTTTTCACATAGAATCTATTCCAACTAATCAGAGTTTCTAGGAAAATCGTGTTAGCTGAAGATCTGGGTCCACTTCTCACTTCCTTTCGCCCAGTCTCTACCACCATGAAAATCTGTTCATGGCTCTCATTTCATATCTTTGAATCTGAAAATTGGGTACAATAATTCCCATCCTACTTCCCTCAAAATGATATTACAAAAAAGTGTTGAAGTCAGCTGGGACGTTTTCCTTGAGGAAGTGACACTTGATGTCAGCTATAAAATTCAGACTATCAGTAAAGGACAGGTACCTTTGCAGATGAAATGTATTCTCTTGATTTCTCTATTTTTGCAGGATACTTAGCCTCACCTTTGTGGTATATACATCTGATGGTTAATATCTGATTATTTATGTACAATCTGTCCCATCTCAGGAAGCAATTTGCTCCAAAACAACTCTTTGTCTATTTTATTCACCAATGAAATTCCAGCACCTAGATTATGATAGGTGCTCAATAAACATTGGCTGAATAGCTGAATGGACTGAATCATCTTCAGTTTCCATCAAAACTGCAAGTATTCATAATTCTTCTTTTCCTCTGATTTTACTTTCTTTCTTAAAAATCATTAGCCCCTACATTTGTTCCTTATGTCTGTGTCTCTATTTCTGATTTGCAAATAGTTTCATCTGTATCATTTTTCTAGATCCCACATGTATGTGTTAATGTATTTGTTTTTCTCTTTCATTTACTTCACTCCCTATGACAGTCTCTAGGTCCATCCATGTCTCTGCAATTGGTACAATTTCATTCCTTTTCATGTCTGAGTAATATTCCATTGTAGATATGTGCCACATCTGATCTAAATGGGAAAGAAATCCTACAAACAGGGGATGTATGTATACACATGACTGATTCACTTTGCTGAACAGCAGAAAATAACATAAAATTGTAAAGCAAGCATACTCCAATACAATTTTTTTTTTAAAGCAACTTTAATTCAGTGGTGAGCTCCATGCTGGACCCTAGGGTTACAAGATTGTATGTCTGCTCTTGAAATATCACAGTTGAGTGGGAAAGAAAGCGAAAGAGATATAAACAACAGCAATAAAAATATTATGAAATTGGAGAGTGGGCAATGAATATTGACAAAATACTTCCCTGGGGAAGGTGTGGATAGAGCAGTTTGGAAGGCTGAAAGGGAGTATGGCAAAGAAGAGGAGGAAGGCAGACCAGGCAGAGGAATGTGCAAAAGAGGAGATGCTCACAAGCAGGTCAAGCCGGGGAGAATGGAATGGCTCACATCACACATGGTGACCTGTAAGCGGCTCTATAGGAACTGCTAAGAGCTGCCAGCTGGAACCACATGATGGAAAGACTTGTCAGGACTGGGAGGGTAGAAGTTAGAAACATGGACTATGGGATGATAAAGTACTTACACCCCAGGTTGTCCACTTCCAGTTACAAAGACACACAAAAGCCCTGGTTATACTTCTTGTCCCACCAAAACTATCAAAACACCCCTGACCCTATCTAAACAACACCAGTTAGGATGACAGATTATGTGGTCACCCATTCCCAGGTGTATGCCTAAACTAGTTAGCTTCTATGACCCTTTAGTTTCTTTACTGTGAAATCATCAAAATAAATAATACTGCTCTACAGAATAACTGTGAGGTTTAAATGAGACACTTTGTTTTAGAAAACAGTGAATTACTTGTAGCATATAGTACATGAACAGTAAGTGGTAGTGTTATTGTATACTATTTGGAAGAATCTTTATTATTATTATTTTTTATCTCCAGACAATGTCGAATCATTTCAGACTTCAAACAGAAGAGGTACATGACCAGGTCACCCCTATGTGGCTTGTGGGTGATTCATCTGTCCAAACCTCATCAGAGGCTTATCTAGTTAATTTCCTCATTGCTTCATCCATCCATTCATTCATCCACTGGTGGAATCAGAAAGTAATATGTCTTCACAGCTTTTTATTAACCTGTTGACCTTGAAACAGCCATTGACCTACTCTGAGCAACCCTTTCCTCATCAATAAAACTACTAAACTTCCTATCACACAATGTTGTTGAAAAGATTAAATGAATTAATAATAAAAGTACTAAAACTAAAAGCTGTTTGATACATGTTTCCTATTATTATTATTATTAATTTTTTTAGAATAAGGACTCACATTTGCTACTTGCTGGATGCCAAAAACATGGATTAGTTGCAGACTTTGTGAGCTCCAACTGATTCATCTGCAAAGATGGAGGTGACAACCAAAATCGTGGCAGGTTTGATCATTCCATGAAAAAAGCATGGAGACTTTAGAAACAGAATAACTATTCCTTTTCATTGCATACATGCTAAATTGTTTCAGTTGTGTCCAATTCTATGCAACCCTATGGACTGCAGCCCACCAGGCTCCTCTGTCCATGGGGATTCTCCAGGCAAGCATACTGGAGTGGGTCGCCATGCCGTCCTCCAGAGGATCTTCCTGATCCAGGGATCGAACCCACATCTCTTACATCTCCTGCATTGGCAGATGGGTTCATTTCCATTAGTGGCCCCTGGGAAGACTCTCCTTTTCATTAGTAAGCCTTCATTCACTAGTAGATTTGCAAGTTGCCTTTATATCATTCCTCCCCAAGTTACTTAGACTTGACTTTAGCGATAATTTATATGTATTTTTAATGTATTTAATAGAAGCCACCCAATCCACTTCGTAGTTTCAAACATGGTACCACGTGTAAAGAGGTGAAGCCACTAGTCTCAATGGGCACAGAAATTCAGCTCCTAGGCTAGGTCTAGAGCCCAGGTCCCCTTGTCCACAGTCTACGATGCTTCCTCTCTTTCTCACAATTTTACCTAAGATTTTACAGACAGGACCCCTTCCATAAATAACATGTACTTGTCAGAAGCTGGATCAGAGAACACATTTGAAACACAGCCATTTGTGAATATCCATTTCTCCAAAGTATGTGGAGGTCAACCATCCAGTCTTAAACTTAGAGAGAGCTCTCAAGTCTAGGTACTGCAAAGCAAGCTAAAAAAAAAAAAAAAAAAAAAAAAAAGAAGTGCATAGGGTTCTTTCCACCACTCAGAATCACCCAACTCTATGTGAAAACACTTTTATTTTTGGCTCCAGAAGTCTCTCTGGCTTCTAAATGCTGCAAATCACCTCCCTCCTGGATTTCTAGCTTACTTGGTCAATACAAACAGAACAACTGCCTAAGTGATGTGGAAACTTTGATGTTTTCTGTCATTGTTAGCACACAAAAGCACTTGGATTGACCTACTTACATGTGCCTTCCCTCTCTGCTCCCCAATAAGACTCTGGCTGTATTTACAGTTTCTGCAAAAAAAAAAAAAAAAAAAAGCCCTGGATTTAGATAGTGCTTCCCTGGGGAGAAATTATTAGCACTAATCCTCGTCTTGGAACAAAGCAGCCCGTCGATGGGATAATGGAGCTCAGATACCTCCCGCACCAGATCTGCCTTCCAGCCGTGGGTCCCAGCACAACAGCCACGTGTAAATCCATACTGCTCCCTGGCAAGGGTCAATGTACTAGTATCGTAATTTATGACACTTTGCCAAGTATGTTATTTTATAGCTCCTCATTTCGTTACAAAGAGATTAAGGATTATTTTTCTACTAATCATGTACGGATGTGAGAGCTGGACCCTAAAGAAGGTTGAGCACCAAAGAACTGATGCTTTGGAATTGTGGTGTTGGAGAAGACTTTTGAAAGTCCCTTGGACTGCAAGGAGCTCAAACCAGCCAATCTTAAAGGGAGTCAACCCTGAATATTTATTGGAAGGACTGATGCTGAAACTGATGAGCTGACTTCCCAGATGTTCTGGGTCAGCTCTCCTCTGCACTCACACCCCAGGTCTCCCAGACTTCTGTTGCAGGCCCTTTGTCAGCCTGGGGTCTTCATTCAAGCTCTTCCTCTTTCCCCACTCCTCCAGCTTTTCTGCTCATTTCTTACCAATGCTTAAAGTCACAGGAGTCATTCCCCAAAAAATCTTCTCTGACACTCTGCCAACTCATACCCACATACCTTGACTGTAACAACCAATACTTACGCGTGCTTGTTTTATCTAAGCATCCCCAGAGAAATAAAATTATTTAATCCTAAAGTGACCTAAAAATTATTTAGGTCTAAATAATTATTTATTTAGGATTAAAATTATTTAATCCTAAAATGAAGAAACTGAGGCACATTGATTAAACCTTGCCTGTGCTCACACAGGTAGTAGAAGTGGAGCTGGATCCTCGCTCCTAATTGCTACACTATTTTTATACTCACTGTTATCTCCTCTTATAGCCCTCATCTTCTGTCTCTCCACAGTAGTGTCATAATAATGTGAATCAGCTGGTACCTGCATTTATTTATTTATTGAAATATCCATTCAATCCATTCATTGTTGTTGTTGTTCAGTTGCTAAGTTGTGGCTGACTCCACAATCCCACAGACTGCTGCACACCAGACTCCTCTGTCCTTCACTATCTCCTGGAGCTTGCTCAAACCCATGTCCGTTGAGTCAGTGATGATATTTAACCATCTCATTTGTTTTCAATTTGCCTTCAATCTTTTCCAGCATCAGGGTCTTTTCCAGTGAGTCAGCTCTTTGTATCACGTGACCAAAGTATTGGAGCTTCAGCATCAGTCCTTCCAATAAATATTCAGGGTTGATTTCCTTTAGGATTGACTGGTTTGATCCCCTTGCAGTCCAAGTGACTCTCAGGAGTCTTCTCCAGCACCATAATTTGAAAGCATCAGTTCTTCAGTGCTCAGCCTTCATTCATATATTCAATATATATATCCATCAAATATAACCATCCACCCAATACATCCATCCAATCCATATATTCATTCAATCTATCCATCTATCCATCCATCCATCCAATCCATCCATGCATCCCAACCATCCATCCACTCATCTCTCTAATCCATTCCTGTCTATTGTCCATCTGTCTATCAAGTATCTATTTATCACCTATTTATATTCTGACTTCCTCCAGAACTACGAACTCCATCCAGAGAAGGCTCCTACCTGTTTTGTTTACAGCTATAGACTCATAGTTACTGCAGTTCCTGGCTCAGCGCAGGCACTGGATAAATATGTGCAGTGTGGTCCAGTGAATGAATGGATGTCCATGCTCCTGTTAAGCACTGGGTATTCAGGGAAAAGCTGAAGAAGGTCCCTGGGCTTGAGGAAGTTGAAGAGGGCTGAGGAAAGGGAACCCATCATCATAGCATGCTGAGAGACAGGCTTCTGTGGGAGTCAGACGTGGGGAGGGGAGAATCTTGTGTCTGTTGAGGTGGTTAGGAGGGATTCCTGATGAAAAAGCTTCTTCACAGTCGAGTTGTGTCTGCTGACCAATGCTGCTGACTGATATTGACTAGAGCCCCCAGTCTTTTTCACACATCTATCTGAAAAAGGAAGGGTTCAGGGGACACATGGCCTGTCTTCCCATATTGGGAGGGCTGTCATTTATACGAAGGAGCTGACTCAGGCTGCCTGGCCCCAGGAGGCAGAAATCACAGATTTTGTCTCAGCACACACTCCACTTCTGAGTAGCACAGCGGTGGGAGCTTCTCATTGGCTTGTGGGGGCTCCCAGGCCCTGAGAAAGCTCAGAAGAAGGTTAGGGGTCCCTTGTCAAGGTGGAAAACTTGGAGACACCCACACTGGAGACCAGTGGGGAGGTTATCCTCAGAGTTTCCTTCCAACCACTCTAAACCACTGTTCTTCTGTGCTATAAAAGGTTTACAGGTCACTGAGGTGCTATCAAAAATTACCTTTGTGTGTAATCTACATGGAGAAAGATCAGGTTCCCAAGGGGTCCACTGCATTTGGGAAAAGAAGTCACTATTTGTGTTGACCTACCATAGAGAACCCAACATGACCTACTTATGTCGTCATCTTCAAAGGAACAAGAAAACCTTTCATGATTTTAAAAGTTGTAATGACATCTGTTGTGTTCTCAAACACAAACAGATATGTAATTTATAAAACATAAAAAAGTCACAAGCCAGAAATAAATTTGTCCATAATCATCTTACCTTGATAATTCTATAAACTTTTTCACATATTTTATCCATGTATTTTATTCCAGTCTTCCTTTCTATGGTCATACATGCATAAATTTATTTTATTCCTGCTTTTTCTCTTTAAAAACACCATGAACATGTTACATGTCATTAGGTAACCTTCTGAAACATGATTTTTAATGGCTGCTTAGTATTCCATTTTATGAATTCTTCATGAACAAGTTAACTACTCCATTACTGGTGAGTATTTAATGTGCTCCCAAGTTTCAAGAGCATAATTAATGTAATAAAATTGCTTGGATACAGATCTTTGCTTGTCTATGATTATTTTTTTAAGAAAAAAATCCCTAGAATTAAAGTTGTTAAGTCAAAAGGAAAGTCCATCTATAAGGCATTTGAGGGGCATATATCACCAAATTATCCTCAGAAAAAACCTTAGCAATTCACAGTCCTGACAGCAATATTTGAAAAGGTTTATTTAGGCTCTCACACAGAAATTTTTGCCTGGAAACTTATTCTAGCTCCTAAGTTGACAAGGAAAGTAGACACTGATGCTGTTTCAGTATACAGCTGATGCAGTATACAGACATTGATGCAGAGAAGGAAAATCTGGAAACAGAAGGTCTGGAATCAACTCATAGCTCAGTTACCTCCATAAGCCACTCAGCACTTCTGGGAGCCAGTTCCATCATCTGGAAACAATCATAAAAGGAACATCACTGGAAAAAAATAAAAGACTTGCTTCTCCTAGTAGGACTTCTAATGTGTTAGATGGTTCGGAGATTTCCTGCATCAAGGGAGCTAATGGTAAATGAGTCATCAGTCAAACAAGTAGAACTGACTGGTGATAAGAGGAAGAACTCTGGACTCCAGGTCCCACCCCAGATGTAACCATGAACCTAATGTTTAGCCTTCCCATGATCAGTTTCCTCACCTGTAAAATGGGTCCATAATGAGGATAAAATCAACTGGTACCTATACAGGCGTCGACAGAGTGGCTAGTACACAATAAGCACAGTATTAGTGTTTAAAGAAATAAAGTAAAACACTCTATGCAACATACCTTAAGTTAAGGTCTTTACATTTTACGACTGATATCTCACAATCAGTGAGATTGTGGTGATTGAAGCACCACCATTTTATTTTCATTTTCTGATTGAAGAACTTCAGATAGTTCAAGCAAATTGTCCAGAGTTGCAAAGCTAATACATGGAAGAGCTAACATTGAACTTAGGGCTTGCTACTTCAGAGAAAATCCTCTTTGCTTTGAATAGATGAAAAAATTCTAGCAGGATTCCCACTGGGTGCTGGGCATTATGACAGACCCTTTCACAGAGATCATCTCCTTAAGTCCTTTGCAGTCTTTCTGTTTCCTCACTTGTTTATTTATTAGGGTAAAATTTGCATTCAGTAAAATTTATCCCTTGAAGTTACACTGTCCTATTTTTTTTTGCAAAAACATCCAGCCGTTAACCACTCACCTATCAGGACAGAGAATATTTCCACTCATCAGCATTTCTTCCATCCTTAGCCTGAACTTCTGGCATCCACTGATCCAATTTCATTCCCTAAAGTATTGCATTTTCTTAAGTATCATATAAATGGAACCATATAGTATGTTGCTTTCTGAGTCTGGTTATTTTCACATATTGTAATGCACATGGCATGTTGCAGTTTGTTGCATGCATCAATAATTTGTACCTTTTCTTTTCTGGCACAGCAATATTTTAAGGTAAACACCATTTCTACTTGACAGCTGAAGAAACCAAGGTTCATGGACATTGAGTCCCTTCCAACAGATCATGCAGCCGTGGTGAAGCCTAGGTCTCCTCCTTCCATATCCTGCAGTTTATTTACTTAGTATTTGTCTGTGTTGGGTCCTAGTTGTGCACACAAGAGCTTTTGTTGTGGCCCGTGGTCTTCTCTGGGTTTCCTATGTGTCTCAGTGGTGAAGAATCTGCCTGCCAATGTAGGAGATTCAGGTTCCATCCCTGGGACAGAAAGATCCTCTGGAGAAGGAAACAGCAGCTCACTCTAATATTCTTACCCGGAAAATTCCACAGACAGAGGAGCTTGGGGGGCCACAGCCTGTGGGGGCGCAAAAGGTCAAACACGACTGACTGCAAACACAATTGGGCTTCTCTAGTTGAGGCTCTTGGACTTCGTTGTCCTGTGGCGTGCGAGATCTTAGTCCCTCAACCAGGGATCAAACCCATATCCCCTGCATTGGAAGGTGGATTTTAACCTCTGAACCACCAGGGAAGTCCCATTATATCCTTCAGTTTAATGCAGTTTAATACCACATCTACAGCAAATGGGTAAACAAACCTAGACAGCATGTTAAAAAGCAGAGACATCACTTTCCCAGCAAAGGTCCATATCCTCAAAGCTATGGTTTTTCCAGTAGTCATGTATGGATGTGAGCGTTGGACCACAAAGAAGGCTGAGTGCCGAATAACTGATGCTTTCTAATTGTAGTGCTGGAGAAGACACTTGAGAATCCCTTGGACTATGAGTGGATCAAACTAGTCAATCCTAAAGGAAATCAAATCTGAATATTCACTGGAAGGACTGATGCAGAAGCTGAAGTTCCAATACTTTTGGCCACCTGATGCAATGAGCCAACTCGTTGGAAAAGCCCCTGATGCTGGGAAAGACTGACGGCAGGAGAAGTAGGAGTTGACAGAGGATGAGACGGTTGGATGGCATCACTGACTCAATGGACATGCATTTGAGCAAACTCTGGGAGATAGAGAAAGACAGGGAAGCCTAGCGTGTTGTAGCCTTGGAGTTGGATGTGAATGAGAGACCGAACAACAAGATTGCCTCTGGGCATGCCCCCGCTCCCTACACAGCGAGTTCTTGGAGACAGAGTCTCCGCTCAGCTCATCACTCTTTCCCATATCATGACAAGACACCCAACCTGGGTGTACATTCTCAGGAAGTATTTGCTAAATTCAAGGACATGTGCAGACAAGAAGACATTTCAGAAAGTTTAAAAAAATGGTAACAAGACAGCCTTGCAATGCATGTGTCAAAGCACTCTCACTTTTCATTGTGATGCACAGAGAACAGTAACACGAGTGGAGCCAAAGACAGGAATTCATAACCCACATGCCTTCCTGTTACCTTATCAAAACTATTTGCAGACCCCAGCAATGAAGGGGAAAAACAAACGTTTCTCCTCAAGAGCCAAGAAAGTCCTCCCTGAGTGATGGGGTGCCTCAGAAAAGGAGAACCCCAGGATGAGGGAATGTCACAATCGCCCAGAATGATAAGAGTATTGGATGCCACTTATCTGGTGTGTCAGGGCCCCATTTGATCACAATAAATGGCCCCAGTGTCTTGCAGTCACCTGGTCAGGTAGGCATCCTTACCCCCAAATAGAAATCAAAGGGCTGAAGTTCCATGGGGGTGAGATATCATGACCTGAAGGTACAGATATAGTAAAAACAGAACTGAAATTCAAACCAAGGTCAACCTTATTCCTCTCTTATTGAGGAGAAGGGGAGAGGATTCCTGAAAATGTCTGCTATGAATCTTAATCAATCCAGAAATAGTCATTTCACTGGAAGCAACCCAAATATTTATTGACAAATGAATGGATAAACAAAATGGAATACTAGTCAGCAAAAAAATTAAAAAGTGAAATTCTGACACACAGGCTGCAACATAGATGAACCTTGAAGGTGTTATGCTAAATGAATTAAGTTGATTAAAAAGGGACAAATATTCTATAACTCCATTTATATGAGGAAGCTAGAATAGTCAAATTCATGGAATCAGAAAGTAGAATGGTGGGTGCCAGTGGCTTGGCAGGGGTTATGGAGAGACATTGTTTTAATGGAGTTAATGCTTGATGTTTTGCAAAATGAAAAAAGTCTGGAGATGAGCTGTGGTGATCACTTTGGTCGCTCAGTTGTGTCTGACTCTTTGTGACCCCATGTACTGCAGCACACCAGGCTTCCCTGTCCATCACCAACTCCCAAAGCTTGCTCAAACTCATGTCCATCAAGTTGGTGATGCCATCCAACAATCTCATCCTCTGTCATCCCCTTCTCCTGCCTTCAGTCGTTCCCAGCATTGGGCTGTTTACTAATGAGTGAGCTCTTCTTATCAGGTGGCCAAAGTATTGGAGCTTCAGCATCAGTCCTTCCAATGAATATTCAGGATTGATTTCCTTTAGGATTGACTGGTTTGATTTCCTTGCAGTTCAAGGGACTCTCAAGAGTCTTCACCAACACCACAGTTCAGAAACATCAGTTCTTCAGTGCTCAACTTTCCTTATGATCCAACTCTCACATCAGTACATGACTACTGGAAAAGCCATCAGTCAGTTCAGTCACTCAGTCGTGTCCGACTCTTTGCGACCCCATGAACTGCAGCACACACAGGCTTCCCTGTGCATCACCAACTCCCAGAGCCTGCTCAAACTCATGTCCATCAAGTCAGTGATGCCATCCAACCATCTCATCCTCTGTCATCCCCTTCTCCTTCTGCCTTCAATCTTTCCCAGCATCAGGGTTTGTCCACTGAGTCAGTTCTTCATATCAGGTGGCCGAGGTATTGGAGTTTCAGCTTCAGCATCAGTCCTTCATTGAAAGGACTGATTTTCTTTATGATGGAATGGTTGATCTCCTTGCAATCGAAGGGACTCTCAAGAGTCTTCTCCAACACCACAGTTCAAAAGCATCAATTCTTCATTGCTCAGCCTCCTTTATGGTCCAACTCTAACACCCATACATGACTACTGGAAAAACCATAGTTTTGACTAGATAGATCTTTGTTGACAAAGTAATGTCTCTCCTTTTAACATGCTGTCTAGGTTGGTCATAGCTTTTCTTCCAAGGAGCAAGCATCTTTTAATTTCATGGCTTCAGTCACCAGCTACAGGGGTGATGGCTGCACGGTAATGTGAATATATGTTGATGCCACTTACAGATAGTTCAGATGATAACTTTTATGTCATTCATATATTGCTGTAACTAAGAATAACTGTACAGTGCATGAGGTCGTGAAGAGTTGGACCCAACTGAGCGACTTTTACAATCAAACTCACAAGAATAACTTAAGTCAACTCAGACCATTGTACATTTATTTTTTTTCCTACTAATACATTTGCCCAGAGAAAAGGTTCAAGTCCTTGAACAGATAATATAGGATAGGAAAGGTAAGTAAAGATGGAGGACCAAAAAATCATTTTTAAAAAGGTTTAGAATTAAAAATGAATCAAGAAAGTGAGGGACAAATGAGAATATGGGGTTAATAGATAGAAATTACTATACATAAAATAAACAAGCAATAGGATTTACTGTATAGTATAGGGAACTAGACTTAATATCATGTGATAGGGCTTTCCTGGTGTCTCAGTGATAAAGAATCCACTTGTCGGATGCAGGCTCGATCCCTGATCAGGAAGATCTCCCAGAGAAGGAAATAAGAA
The DNA here is from genome assembly GCF_963930625.1 of Muntiacus reevesi. Lineage (NCBI taxonomy): Eukaryota > Metazoa > Chordata > Mammalia > Artiodactyla > Cervidae > Muntiacus > Muntiacus reevesi. The sequence continues at coordinate 58,932,395 of NC_089263.1, read as the reverse complement.
CCCACTCCAGTAATCTTGCCCGGAAAATCCCATGGACAGAGGAGCCTGGTGGGCTACAGTCCACAGCATCACAAAGAGTTGGACATGACTAAACAGTAGCAACAATTTTGTAAGACTCTATAATAGAAGGTAATCTGAATAAAACTGAATCTCTATGCAGTATATCTGAAACTAATGCAATATTATAAATCAATCATCCTTTAAAAATTTAAAAAAAAACCTAATCATACCAGGGCTTGCAAGTGAGTCCTGTGATTCAGTGGCAGATGGAGGGCATTCTCTGAGAGTGAACAACACACTGCACACTTTCCCATGTATGATCACATTGTCTTCATAAGAATACACTGGAATCTGCACACTTAGCCTCCTTTACAGATTCAGAGAGCAACTCTGAATTTAAGTAAATTGAAAAGTTTCCAAGGTTGCCCAGCATCCTGGTGGCAGTGCCCAAAGAGCCATGAGGTGGTACCTTTCCAGATGTTGGTGGGCCCTCATCAGGTATTTAATGAAGATCATTTGAAGTGATTCACAAATCCTGCCACGTTCCAGGCATCATGCTGGGGCCTGAAGCAGAGGAGCTGGAGGTACACATTTCAATACCAAGAGGTCCCTGCTTGCAGAAAATTCATACTCTACTGGGAGAGGAGCTATCACTCAGATGAAGATAAGATCTGACCGAGAAGGATGCGGTTGTAGGATCGTGAATCAGGGAACACAGAGGAGAAAAGATTCCTTCTGTCTTGGGGAGCCCTAGAGGCCTTCGAGGAAGAGCCCACTTTGGGGTTCTCCTAAGCTTTTGAGGGTGTGGTTTGGACAAGTGGGAAGGCAGTTGATGCTCAGCCGCTCAGTCATGTCCAACTCTTTGCAGCCCCATGGACTGTAGCCTGCAGGCTCTTTTGCCAATGGAATTTCCCAGGCAAGAATGGGGCGCCATTTCCTTCTGCAGGGGATCTTCCTGACCCAGGGATCGAACCTGTGTCTCTGTGTCTCCTGTATTGTCAGGCAGATTCTTTACCATCTAAGAAGCCAGAGGGGCAGTTGATTTGAGGAGCAAGAAAGAGCCTGAGCAAAGGTTTGGGGGCCAAAGGAATGTGGAATGGGGTTCTTGATGGCTTGGTTCTCTTGGCAAGAGGTGGGGTTGATGAGGCCTTGCACAGCTGGCCTCCAACGGCCTCTTCAGGGCCCCACATGAAACGCTGCCTGTGGTCCATGGGAGCTGGTGGGGGAAGTCAAGGGGGTGAAGAGTGTGGTCCAGAATGAAAGACTTCAAGTGAGAGGGAAGATGAACAGAGGGAAAGAGGTTTGAAGCTAAATAAAGATAGGCCAGCTGATAGGAGACAAAGCCACTGCGGCTGTGCTGGGCCTCCCTGGCTTGTGCGGGAGGAGCAGCAGGTGGGCTCTAAGCGACAGGGGCAGGGAGGAGCCCAGGTGCATAGAACAAAGTCCTCTCTTCAGTCTGCTTATGTGGGGAGCTCGCTATGCTAAGCAGAAGCCCATCTGTTTAGACTTCTTTTCATCTTGAAAGAGAAGAGAAGCAGTAACAAAGGACTCCCTTGTCAGATGCTAATTCAAGTTGAACTCCTAAAGGCTTGGAGGAGGCATTGGTGACACCAAAGTTTTTCCAAGAGTACTGAAATGAAAACTTGAAGGGGGGGGAGGGGGATAAAGTGTGTTCTTGTTTGTGTCTTTGCTTGCCTTGAGAGCCATAAGCTCTAACTCGGTTCTGATTCTGTGATGAAAATATTGTGTGATATTCACGGTCGTATTTGTGCGTATGATGAACCGTAGGTGAGGGTCAGGCTGCCTTCTTTCATTGATGGGCTCTGAGCCTCGGAGGTTCAGGGACCTTACCAGGCTTCACGATCTAAGTGGCAAAGTCAGAAATGGGGGCAGGGTCTGCCCTTCTGGCCCCAGAAATGAGAGGCGGTCCTGGCCTCTGATGGAACAAGCCAGGAGCTTTGAAACGCATCCTGAATTGCGTCCCAGCTTCACTATGTTGGGAACCAAGTCAGCTATCAGCTCTGATGCTCTATTTCCCAAGGAGCCCAGCAGCGTTATTTTGAAGATTAAAGGGACCACACACAGGCAGCATGGTACCAAATGCAGCTACTTTCATGGAGTGGTAAGGGGACACGGACAACAAAGTGGGTGATTCCAAACAAACAGAGCCTCCCTGGGAGCAGGGCGTCCTGGCTGGACCCTCCTTCCTCTGCCAGGTGGCCCTCCTGAAGCCTCCCCTCCGCCAGTGTGCTGGGGGCCATGAAAACTGCAAGGAATAGACAAGGGGCTGAGGTCACTGAGGTCTCTGCTCAGTAAGAAGCACCCTCTCTATCCTCTTTAGATTCAGAACAAGTGGAGAAACACGACAAGGGATACAACACATCAAGGCCAACATATCTCTTTCATTACGATCAAGCTCAGTCAGAATATGGAGTTCAGAGTAAAAGGCAGACGGGTCTGCTAAGAGAAGCTCAGAAACGAATGCAGTTTCACTACCGTCCACAGGCCCTGCGGAACTGGGATTCACCTGTCCATCATAAAAGGATGCAGAGGACCTTTGTCAGGGAGCTAGGGAAAAGGCTGCTTAATGTACTCATTCCCATGTTTACCTATCAGGGAAGAGGAAATGGGAAGTCAAGTGGGAGACAGTAAAAGGAAGGTTTCCTTCTCTGGAAGGAAACACAGGAGGGAAAGAGGCCTCGCCCTGACTCCCCCTAAATGAGCATGTCCGTAACACAGTGGGCTTGAAAAGCAAGCGTGTCATCCTGTTGTTCCCGGAAGGGGCTCAACAGATGGAGGGGATATCTTCTTGGTCCTCCCCACACTCATGACCTGATGCTAACCCCTGCTCCTCTGTGTGACTCCCAGGGCCCCTGGGAAACTGTTTAGATTTTGCTACAAGAAGGCTCTGATATGGGTCAACAAGCCTTCTTTCACTGAGTCTGAACTTGCCTCGTTTCTCTCTTCCTGTCCCAGGTGACCTCCAGCCAGAACGTGTCCCCATCAGACATTCTGTAGTGAGACAGAAGGAAGCAGGAAGATAGGCTCATAAGTAAATGCACAAAGACAATCCACGTATCAAATGTCAATAACAGAGCTGCTCAAACTACAATATAAACCCTTCTCAGTATCAGTTGGGAAGGTGTAGTTTGAATGAAATCCCCTGGCAAGTCGAATCTCAAAGAAATGAAAGATTTCTTGGGACTTCCTTGGTGGTCCAGTGGTTAGGACTGCATGCTTCTATTGCAGGGGGTACAGGTTTGATACCTGGTTAGGGAACTAAGATCACTCTGTGCCTTGTGGCTTGGCCAAAGTATATATATATATATATATATCAAAGATTTCTTTAACTTAACAGATTTTGGATTTTTGTTTCTTTTTTTTTTTTCCATTTAGTTTTATTCATTGGCGGCTAATTACTTTACAATATTGAAGTGGTTTTTGCCATACATTGACATGAATCAGCCATGGATTTACACGTGTTCCCCATCCCGATCCCCCCCTTCAGCCTCCCTCTCCATCCCATCCCTCTGGGTCTTCCCAGTGCACCAGCCCTGAACACCCGTCTCATGCATCCAACTTGGGCTGGTGATCTGTTTCACCCTTGATAGTATACTTGTTTCAGTTCTGTTCTCTCTGAACATCCCACCCTCTCCTTCTCCCACAGAGTCTAAAAGTCTGTTCTGTACATCTGTGTTTCTTTTTCTGTTTTGCATATAGGGTTATCGTTACCATCTTTCTAAATTCCATATATATGCATTAGTATACTGTATTGGTCTTTATCTTTCTAGTTTACTCCACTCTGTATACTGGGCTCCAGTTTCATCCTTCTCATTAGAGCTGATTCAAACGAATTCTTTTTAACGGCTGAGTAATATTCCATGGTGTATATGTACCACAGCTTCCTTATCCATTCATCTACTGATGGGCATCTAGATTGCTTCCATGTCCTGGCTATTATAAACAGTGCTGTGATGAACATTGGGGTGCACGTGTCTCTTTCAGATCTGGTTTCCTCTGTGTATATGCCCAGGAGTGGGACTGCTGGGTGATATGGCAGTTCTATTTCCAGTTTTTTAAGGAATCTCCATACTGTTCTCCATAGTGGCTGTACTAGTTTGCATTCCTATCAACAGTGTAAGAGCGTTCCCTTTTCTCCACACCCTCTCCAGCATTTAATAGACTTTTGGATAGCAGCCATTCTGACTGGTGTGTAATGGTACTTCACTGAGGTTTTGATTTGCATTTCTCTGATAATGAGTGATGTTGAGCATCTTTTCATGTGTTTGTTAGCCATCTGTATGCCTTCTTTGGAGAAATGTCTGTTTAGATCCTTGGCCCATTTTTTGATTGGGTCATTTATTTTTCTGGAGTTGAGCTACAAGAGTTGCTTTTATATTTTTGAGATTAATCCTTTGTTTCTTCATTTGCTATTATTTTCTCCCATTCTGAAGGCTGTCTTTTCATCTTGCTTATAGTTTCCTTTGTTGTGCAAAAGCTTTTAGGTTTCACTAGGCCCCATTTGTTTATTTTTGCTTTTATTTCCAATATTCTGGGAGATGGGTCATAGAGGATCCACTGTGATTTATGTCAGAGTGTTTTGCCTATGTTCTCCTCTAGGAGTTTTATAGTTTCTGGTCTTACATTTAGATCTTTAATCCATTTTGAGTTTATTTTTGTGTATGGTGTTAGAAAGTGTTCTAGTTTCATTCTTTTACAAGTGGTTGACCAGTTTTCCCAGCACCACTTGTTAAAGAGATTGTCTTTTTTCCATTTTATATTCTTCCCTGCTTTGTTGAAGATAAGGTGTCTGTAAATGGTACGTGGATTTATCTCTGGGCTTTCTATTCTGTTCCATTGATCTATATTTCTGTCTTTGTGCCAGTACCATACTGTCTTGATGACTGTGGGTTTGTAGTAGAGCCTGAAGTCAGGCAGGTTGATTCCTCCAGTTCCATTCTTCTTTCTCAAGATTGCTTTGGCTATTCGAGGTTTTTTGTATTTCCATACAAATTGTGAAATTATTTGTTCTAGTTCTGTGAAGAATACCATTGGTAGCTTGATAGGGATTGCATTGAATCTATAGATTGCTTTGAGTAGTATACTCATTTTGAAAATATTGATTCTTCCAATCCATGAACATGGTATGTTTCTCCATCTGTTTGTGTCCTCTTTGATTTCTTTCATCAGTATTTTATAGTTTTCTATGTATAGGTCTTTTGTTTCTTTAGGTAGATATACTCTTAAGTATTTTATTCTTTTTGTTGCAATGGTGAATGGTATTGTTTCCTTAATTTCTCTTTCTGTTTTCTCATTGATAGTGTATAGGAATGCAAGGGATTTCTGTGTGTTAATTTTATATCCTGCAACTTTACTATATTCATTGACTAGCTCTAGTAATTTTCTGGTAGAGTCTTTAGGTTTTCTATGTAGTGAATCCTGTCATCTGCAAACAGTGAGAGTTTCACTTCTTCTTTTCCTATCTGGATTCCTTTTATTTCTTTTTCTGCTCTGATTGCTGTGGCCAAAACTTCCAAAACTATGTTGAATAGTAGTGGTGAGAGTGGGCACCCTTGTCTTTTTCCTGATTTTAGGGGAAATACTTTCAGTTTTTCACCATCGAGGATAATGTTTGCTGTGGGTTTGTCATATATAGCTTTTATTATGTTGAGGTATGTTCCTTCTATTCCTGCTTTCTGGAGAGCATTTTTACCATAAATCGATGTTGAATTTTGCCAAAGGCTTTTTCTGCATCTATTGAGATAATCATATGGTTTTTATCTTTCAATTTGTTAATGTGGTGTGTTACATTGATTGACTTGTGGATATTAAAGAATCCTTGCATTCCTGGGATAAAGTCCACTTGGTCATGATGTATGATCTTTTTAATATGCTATTGGATTCTATTTGCCAGAAGTTTGTTAAGGATTTTTGCATCTATGTTCATCAGTGATATTGACCTGTAGTTTTCTTTTTTTGTGGCATCTTTGTCTGATTTTGGAATTAGGGTGATGGTGACCTCATAGACTGAGTTTGGAAGTTTACCTTCTTCTGCAATTTTCTGGAAGGGTTTGAGTAAGATAGGTGTTAGCTCTTCTCTGATTTTTTGGTAGAATTCATCTGCGAAGCCATCTGGTCCTGGGCTTTTGTTTGCTGGAAGATTTCTGATTACAGTTTCAGTTTCCATGCTTGTAATGGGTCTGTTAAGATCTTCTATTTCTTCCTGGTTCAGTTTTGGAAAGTTATACTTTTCTAGGAATTTGTCCATTTCTTCCCAGTTGTCCATTTTATTGGCATAGAGCTGCTGGTAGTAATCTCTTATGATCATTTGCATTTCAGTGTTGTCTGTTGTGATCTCTCCATTTTCATTTTTAATTTTGTTGATTTGGTTCTTCTCCCTTTGTTTCTTGATGAGTCTGGCTAACAGTTTGTCAATTTTGTTTATCTTTTCAAAAAACCAGCTTTTAGCTTTGTTGATTTTTGCTATGGTCTCTTTTGCTTCTTTTGCATTTATTTTTGCCCTAATTTTTAAGATTTCTTTCCTTCTACTAACCCTGGGGTTCTTCATTTCTTTCTTCTCTAGTTGCTTTAGGTATAGAGCTAGGTTATTTATTTGACTTTTTCCTTGTTTCTTGAGGTAAGCCTGTAATGCCATGAACCTTCCCCTTAGCACAGCTTTTACAGTGTCCCATTGGTTTTGGATTGTTGTGTTTTCATTTTCATATTTTTCTATGCATATTTTGATTTCTTTTTTTATTTCTTCTGTGATTTGCTGACTATTCAGAAGTGTGTTATTTAGCCTCCATATGTTTGAATTTTTAATAGTTTTTTTTTTCCTTGCAATTGAGATCTAGTCTTACTGCATTGTGGTCAGAAAAGATGACTGGAATGATTTCAATTTTTTTTAAATTTACCAAGGCTAGATTTATGGCCCAGGATGTGATCTATTCTGGAGAAGGTTCTGTGTGCACTCGAGAAAAAGGTGAAATTGATTGTTTTGGGGTGAAATGTCTTATAGATATCAACTAGGTTTAGCTGGCCCATTAAGTCATTTAAAGTTTGTGTTTCTTTGTTAATTTTCTGTTTAGTTGATCTATCCATAGATGTGAGTGGGTATATTAAAGGCTCCCACTATTATTGTGTTATTGTTAATTTCCCCCTTCATACTTGTTAGCATTTGCCTTACATATTGCAGTGCTCCTATGTTGGGTGCATATATACTTGTTATATCTTCTTCTTGGATTTATCCTTTGATCATTATGTAGTGTCCTTCTTTGTGTCTTTTCACAGCCTTTATTTTAAAGTCTATTTTGTCTGATATGAGTATTGCGACTCTTGCTTTCTTTTGGTCTCCATTTGCGTGAAATATTTTTTTCCAGCCCTTCACTTTCAGTCTGTATGTGTCCCTTGTTTTGAGGTGGGTCTCTTGTAGACAGCATATATAGAGGTCTTGTTTTGTATCCATTCAGCCAGTCTTTGTCTTTTGGTTGTGGCATTCAACCCATTTACATTTAAGGTAATTATTGATAGATATGGTCCCCTTGCCATTTACTTTGTTGTTTTGGGTTCACGTTGATACAACCTTTCTGTGTTTTCTGTCTACAGAAGATCCTTTAGCATTTGTTGAAGAGCTGGTTTGGTGGTGCTGAATTCTCTCAGCTTTTGCTTGTCTGTAAAGCTTTTGAATTCTCCTTCATATCTGAATGAGATCCTTGCTGGGTACAGTAATCTGGGTTGTAGGTTATTCTCTTTCATTACTTTAAGTATGTTCTGCCATTCCTTTCTGGCCTGAAGAGTTTCTATTGATAGATCATCTGTTATCCTTATGGGAGTCCTTTTGTGTGTTATTTGTTGTTTCTCCCTTGCTGCTTTTAATATTTGTTCTTTGTGTTTGATCTTTTTTAATTTGATTAACATGTGTCTTGGGGTGTTTCGCCTTGGGTTTATCCTGTTTGGGACTCTCTGAGTTTCTTGGACCTGTGTAACTATTTCCTTCCCCATTTTAGGGAAGTTTTCAGCTACTATTTCCTCGAGTATTTTCTCATGGCCTTTATTTTTGTCTTCTTCTTCTGGGACTCCTATGATTCGAATGTTGGGGCATTTCACATTGTCCCAGAGGTCCCTGAGGTTGTCCTCATTTCTTTTGATTCTTTTTTCTTTTTTCCTCTCTGCTTCATTTATTCCCACCATTTTATCTTCTACCTCACTTATTCTATCTTCTGCCTCCGTTATTCTACTGTTGGTTCCATCCAGAGTGTTTTTGATCTCATTTATTGCATTATTCATTTTTAATTGACTCTTTTATTTCTTCTAGGTCCTTGTTAAACATTTCTTGCATCTTCTCAGTCCTTGTCTCCAGGCTATTTATCTGTAACTCCATTTTGTTTTCAAGATTTTGGATCATTTTTATTATCATTATTCTGAACTCTTTTTCAGGTAGATTCCCTATCTCCTCCTCTTTTGTTTGGCTTGGTGGGCATTTTTCATGTTCCTTTACCTGTTGGGTATTTCTCTGCCTTTTCATCTTGTTTAGATTGCTGTGTTTGGAGTGGCCTTTCTGTATTCTGCTGGTCTATGATTCCTTTTTATTGTGGAGGTTTCTCCCAGTGGGTGGGGTTGGACGATTGGCTTGTCAAGGTTTCTTGGTTAGGGAAGATTGTATCAGCGTTCTGGTGCATGGAACTGGATTTCTTCTCTCTCCTTTTGAAGACAATGGGTTGCTTTTCTGGGCACCTGATGTCCTCTGCTAGCGATCAGAAGTTGTTTTGTGCAGTTTGCTCAGAGTTCAAATGTTCTTTCAATGAATTTGTAGGGGAGAAAGTGGTCTCCACATCCTATTCTTCCACCATCTTAGCTCCTCGTCGGGTTATTGTTTCTTCTGAGTTGAAAGTCCAAAGTTCAAAATGTTTAGGTTAAAATGTCAAAATTCTCCTCCCTGATTTCTTTTCAGTCTAGATCTGAGGAGTTCTTGAATCGTGGGGGAACTTGGGATTCCTTATTCTGTTACAAGCTTGGATCATCTCCTCTAAGTTAGGTGTGGTTTCTCCAAATAGTGTTTTAGTTTAAAACCAATTCTCTTATGAACTTTTTGTAATTTAAGAGTTGAAAAAACTAATAAGAAAAAGAGGACTGACAAGATTAGCATTATTTCCAAATGCTGGAAACATTCCCATCTCAACCCTAAAGTTTTTTTTCTTAGTTATCCTGGGAAAAACTGATGTTCCCAAAGCCAACTCTCAATGATGCCAAAAGAGCTCTGCTCCACAGAGCCTTAGAGCAGCTCTGTGGAGGGAGGAGTGGAGGAAACCCTTCCGACTTGAGCCTCATCAAGTTTCCAGTCCAAACACATCACTGTCTGCATCCCCAAAGGCAGGGAAGTAAACTCAAATGTGGAAAATCTCCCATCAGAAAATTTTCCATCGGCCTCTGAAGGTAGTCTCAAGGAGAAGTGCTCATAGGCAAAGTACAATAGATGCCCCTGTAAGGCCATCCCCAGAGGGCAGTGGCCTGTATCCTCATCAGGAATAGTGATGTGATGTTTCAGATAAACCTCCAAGCCCACAAGGAGATACACAGGCCAGTCCTAAACACTCCTTGCTTTCCAGGATGTTTTCTTCTGAGTACACACAGCTGCATAGGAGATCAAATATTGGTTTGAATATATTTCTTTTGACAATTTCTATTGAGCATATGGGCTTCCCTGGTGGCTCAGATGGTAAAGAATCTTCCTGCAATGCAGGAGACCGGGGTTCGATACCTTGTTTGGGAAGATGCCCTGGAGATGGAAATGGCAACCCACTCCAGTATTATTGCCTAGAGAATTCAGTGGACAAAAGTGGTGGGCTACAGTCCATGAGGTCGCAAAAGAGTTGGTCATGACTGAGCGACTAACACTTTTACCTTCTCAATTGAGCATCTACTTGGTAATAGACCCTGCGGTAGGTATGGAGGACTGAGAGCTAATTAACATATGGGGCTTGCCCAGTGAATCTCCTATTGGAGTGAAGGTCACTGACCCTGCTTCTGCATCTCAGTTCTCCAAGGAGGGAGTGCATACTCTAAAGGAGTATCTTTAGAATGGTACCTGACACAGAAACTCCATTTTAGGGAAGGGAGAGGAGATACACTGAAGGATAATCATGGCCCCAGAGTATAGGCTTCCCTGGCAGTTCAGTCAGTAAAGAATCTGCCTCAATTGCAGGAGGCCCAGGTTCGATCCCTGAATAAGGAAGACCCACTGGAGAAGGAAATAGCAAACTCCAGTTTTCTTGCCTGGAAAATCCCATGGACAGATTTTAGTCCCATGGACAGACTGGCAGGCTATAGTCCATGGGGTTGCAAGAGCTGGACACAACTTGGCAACTAAACCACACAGTATGGAAGGCCTCCTGAGTAGAGTCAAGAAACTTGACTTTACCCTGAAGCCCATGGGGATCTATACAGGGTTTATGCAATAGAGTAGACCACTTCTATTTTTACTTAAGAACCTCCCATTTTAGTCTAAAATGTGTTCCTTCAAAATTCATCTATTGAGTCCTAATGTCAAAATAGGACTCTATTTGAAGAAAGAGTCTTTACAGAGGTGATGGATGTAAAAAGAGATCATTGGAGTGGGCCCTAACCCAACATGACTGATTTTCTTCTAAGACTAGATGACTGGGACATGAACAATGCACAGACTGTGGGGCAACCTTATGAGGAGACAACAAGCAGATGGCCATTTTAAACCAAGAAAAGAGGCCTCAGAAGATACCAAACCTGCCGACACCTTGATCTTGGACCTCCAACCCCTCAGACTGTGAGGGGGCCTTAGTCTATGCCGTTTGTCATAACAACCCAGTAAACTGATACCTCCCAAATTCCCAGGACTGGTGGGCAGGAGGGATATTAAGGTAGGAAAGCCAGTTAAGGACATGAAAACATTAACCAAGGTAAGAAATCATGACAAGGTCCCTCCGTAGGTATGCAGAAATGGGAAGAAGGGGCAGACTGAAAAGAGATGCACAACATAGACTTCACAGAGTTTGGGAACCCGTTTGATAAAAACAGTAGGACAGGAGAATCCATGGATCATTCCCAGGTTTCTCATTTGAGCGACAGGATGGATAGTGGTTCCTTTCATTGAGATATGCTCTATGGTAAATGGAATGCCTTCTTACAAAAGTCTATTGTCCTGTTGTGAAATTTGGTTTTGGAAGTATTAATATACCAGGCAATTTCAGGTTAGACCCCAAGAAAAATAGATTCTGTGCAAAAAATTTGAGTCAGTTCCTCGCAACCCCCCTCCCCTCATTCCAGATTGTGGGTTGAGATGGGTTCCCATTTGGGAGTTTATTTCCTATTTGGTTTCCTGTGAGACTCCCCTCCCTGCAAACAGTTGGAATACCCTCGAAAATTTATCTTGCTAGTGGCTCTGCCTTGCATTAGTGTAGGGGGAAGAAGGGTGGGGGATTTAATGCTGAATGGTGATAGCATTTATTTTTCTTAGCTAATAGCCAAGTGTCTCTAACTCAAACCAACTGAACTAATTGAATGAAAAAGAATGTTAACAGTCCTGGCTACTAGACTGTATTTAAAAGCAATTGTTCTCAATCAATCAATGCTGCCGGATTGTTTGATTTCATTAAAGATGTATTTGTTATCAAGCAGCTGGTACCCAAACAGCTGCTTTAGATAGGATTTCCACTGCTCCCTTAGAAGATGTGCATCATTGTATTTGCACATTTTCATCCACAAAGACTCTGTGATAAATGTCTGTGGCACAGAGATGAGACCTGCAGACTTGCCCCTGCTAAACATCCCAGAGGCTGAGCAAGAGGGGGAAGGCTTGGGGTCCTGCTCTCCAGACAGCATTGCATCTTCTGAGGGGCTTCACAAGGGTGGGGATATTAAACTCCATGCGTAAATGTAAGAGTATACCCAGGTAACTTGGGATGAATGCACTGTATTCTTCATTCTTCCAGCTTCTAAACCATCCATGCATTTATTCTGTAAACATTTCCAGTGAGCCTGCTTCTCTAAAAACATAGTAGAGATAAAATGTAATAAGCATAGCTCACATGTATTGATGGAGGGCTTTTTAATCACAGGTACTATGCCAGGTGAACTGCACAGATTATCTTCTTGTATTCTTACACAAGAATACCAAGACTCTACTTTTATTATCCCCTTTTCCAGCTGAGAAAAGTGAGACGTAGAGAGGTTACTCCCTTACTGTCCACAGTAGTGATACGTTTATTCTGTATGTTCTTTGCACCCATCTCCCCTCCAAAGAAGGCTTTGGCTGTGTCTGTTACATGTGCTCCCTGGAGCCCCTGCCCATCACATGTAAGTCACAAAGGACAGTATCATTCAGACCTTCCTGCCTGGCCTCCGCACTACCTGGATTCAAGCCTCAGTCATGTCTCACCAAACCACTAGTGGTGTTCTTTATGCTTTCATTTCTTCATCAGGAAACATACATAATAATAACATCTCATAGATTATTGCAGAGATTAAATGTCATTGGAGGCTGTGCTTGGAACATAGTAAATGCTTAACAAAAACTTACTATTATGAATAATCAAGGGTCCTATAAATAATTATTGAATGAATAAACAAATTAAAAGCTAAAGCAGAGATCATTACAGAATATTGAATAGAGATTCCTGTGATATACAGTAGGTGCTTGTTGATTATCTATTTTATATAGAATAATGTGTGTGTTAATCTCAAGCTCTTAATTTATTCCTCTCCCACATTTCCTCTTTGGTAACCAGAAGTTTATTTTTGAAATCTAGGAGTGCGTTTCTCTTTTGTAAATAAATTCATTTATATAATTTTTTAAATTTGATTTAAAAGTGATATCATATGATATTTGTCTTTCTCTGTATTACTTCACATAGTATGATAATTTCTAGGTCCATTCACGTTGCTGCAAATGGCATTATTTCATTCTTTTTAATGGCTAATATGCTGTACGTCTGAAACTAACACATTGCAATTAAATCAATGATACATTGACTAAAAAAATAAATATCTTTAGAAATCCTATATTTGAATGGATCCACGTATATTATGGTTGAGTCCCTCCACTGTTCACCTGAAACTGTCACAATCTTGTTAATCGGCTATCAGTTCAGTTCAGTCGCTCAGTCATGTCCAATTCTTTGCGACCCCATGGACTGCAGTATGCCAAGCTTACCTGTCCATCAGCAACTCCCAGAACTTACTCAAACTCACGTCCATTGAGACGGTGATGCCATCCAATCATCTCATCCTCTGTCATCCCCTTCTCCTCCCGCCTTCAAACTTTCCCAACATCAGGGTCTTTTCCATTGAGTCAGTTCTTCGCATCAGGTGGCCAAAGTATTTGCATTTCAGCTTCAGCATCAGTCCTTCCAATGAATATTCAAGACTGATTTCCTTTAGGACTGACTGATTGGATCTCCTTGCAGTCCAGGGACTCTCAAGAGTCTTCTCCAACACCACAGTTCAAAAGGAACAGTTTTTCAGCACTCAGCTTTTTTTATAGTCCAACTCTCACATCCATACATGACTACTGGAAAAACCATAGCTTTAACTAGATGGACCTTTGCTGGCAAAGTAATGTCTCTGCTTTTTAATATGCTGTCTAGGTATAATCAGCTATACTCCAATACAAAATAAAAAGTTCAAAAGAAAAAAAATCCCATAAAAGAATAAAAAACCGTTGTGTATATGTATCATAGCTTCCTTATCCATTCATCCGCTGATGGGCATCTAAGTTGCTTCCATGTCCTGGCTATTATAAACAGTGCTGTGATGAACATTGGGGTACACGTGTCTCTTTCAGATCTGGATTCCTCAGTGTGTATGCCCAGGAGTGGGATTGCTGGGTCATATGGTAGTTCTATTTCCAGTTTTTTAAGGAATCTCCATACTGTTCTCCATAGTGGCTGTACTAATTTGCATTCCCACTGACAGTGTAAGAGGGTTCCCTTTTCTCCACACCCTCTCCAGCATTTATTGCTTGTAGACTTTTGGATAACAGTCATCCTGACTGGCATGTAATGGTACCTCATTGTGGCTTTGATTTGCATTTCTCTGATAATGAGTGATGTTGAGCATCTTTTCATGTGTTTGTTAGCCATCTGTATGTCTTCTTTGGAGAAATGTCTGTTTAGATCTTTGGCCCATTTTTTGATTGGGTCATTTATTTTTCTGGAGTTGAGCTGCAGGAGTTGCTTTTATATTTTTGAGATTAATCCTTTGTCTGTTTCTTCATTTGCTATTATTTTTTTCCCATTCTGAAGGCTGTCTTTTCACCTTGCTTATAGTTTCCTTTGTTGTGCAAAAACTTTTAAGTGGAATATTACTCAGCCATTAAAAAGAATATATTTGAATCAGTTCTAATGAAATGGATAAAACTGGAGCCCATTATACAGAGTGAAGTAAGCCAGAAAGATAAACACCACTAGAGTATACTAATGCATATATATGGAATTTAGAAAGATGGTAACAATAAGCCTATATGCAAGACAGAAAAAGAGACACAGAGGTATAGAACAGACTTTTGGACTCTATGGGAGAAGGCGAGGGTGGGATGATCTGAGAGAACAGCATCAAAACATGTATATTATCAAGTGTGAAACAGATCGCCAGTCCAGGTTGGATGCATGAGACAAGTGCTCGGGGCTGGTGTACTGGGATGACTCAGAGGGATGGGATGAGGAAGGAGGTGGGAGGGGGGTTCAGGATGGGGAATACATGTAAATCCATGGCTGATTCATGTCAGTGTATGGCAAAAACCACTACAATATTGTAAAGTAATTAGCCTCCAACTAATAAAAATAAATGGAAAAAAATTAAAAAAAAGAATAAAAAACCAAGTTATAAAAAAAATTACCATGATTTTTTAAAATGATAAAGCTTAGATTAGTGCTAGATTAATGTTAGTTAGATTAATGTCAGTGCTTAGATTACCAGAAAAAAACAAAACAAAACAAAACAAAAGCAGAGAATGGGTACACAGCCCAGGTCAAGAGGGTGAGAGATTGATCCCCAAACATTGACCTGACTTAACTGTAGGCCAACTTTACTAACATAACTCTAGGTCTGTAGGTCTGATGGTGTGGAAGGCACATTTGAGCCTGCTCTAAACTATCTCCAAGCAGTTTCTCAAGGAGAAGGAGAACATCTGGTCTTTTTCTTCCTCCAAACCCAGCCCCCCAACTTCCTCCAGGAAGTCTTCTCTGATGCCCCTACTTGGAGTTCATCATGCCACTGCTGTCCCCTCCCACCAGCCCATCTGCAGGCTCTATGCCGTCATCACAGATCAGGTGGCCCCACAGACCGTGGGCCTGTCTTCCTCTCACTGTACCCTCAGTCCCTTACTGATGTGACGTCCTAAAGCCTCTTCCCCGGGTGTCACCCATGGGGCCCAGCACAGAGCTGTGTGTGTAGATAATGCACAAGAAAAGCTGTGGAACTGAATCACTGATTCTCCAGTTGGCCGCAGCATCCAGGACAAAAAGCTCCAAACCCTTTGATAGAGACACA
Source organism: Muntiacus reevesi (assembly GCF_963930625.1). Lineage (NCBI taxonomy): Eukaryota > Metazoa > Chordata > Mammalia > Artiodactyla > Cervidae > Muntiacus > Muntiacus reevesi. The sequence continues at coordinate 58,916,876 of NC_089263.1, read as the reverse complement.
GAATCTACAGGAAAGTTTTTAGAGCCCTGGTGGGTGGGCAAACTATGACTTTGGAGTCCAATGGAACTGAGCTTAAATACAAACTTTAGAACGTTCTCCATCACCTCCTTCTTCCTGTCCCCCCACTCCCCCAAAGCAGCCTCTAATGATGTCCTTTTTCATTACTGTCCTCTGGGATGGCCTGGAGTCCCTCCTCTGACTCACGAGAGCTGGTGGTGCTCATCTTTCCTGGAATCCAGGTTTGGTGACATCAAGTAGGAAGCTTGAAATGGGCCACAGCAGGAGAATTTATTCCACAGAAATTGGAAGAAAGATACCAGTCAGGGCTGTGTTTTTTCTGGAAGCTAATTGTTAAATACTTGCCAGCATTTTCTGCTAGCTTTGGGGCTTCTTAATGTCATTATGGCTAATAATGAGGTTGATCAGTGATAAAAAAAAATGACAATAATAATGATCTTGAGTGCATTTTGCACTTCTGTCACACTTTAGAGTTCATGAAACTTTTTAAATGTATATTCAACATATATAAGCCCCGCCAAGGTAGAAAATGCACTCATCTAGTCCCCTTCTAGGAAGTCTTAGTATAGTCTCTGCTAGGCTGACCATGTACAGCTGGGCAGGTTGGACATCACAAGTGAAGGAATCAAAAGGAACTAAAATCCAGCTAGTTGAATCATGATCCTATTCAACTCTGTCTGCTCAAAGCTTTCATATTTGTCTAATTTCACCAAATTCTACCTGATTTATATGCTCTCCGGCACATGAAAACTATTCTCTGAATAACTATTGCTTGAATGTACATACACATTTGGGCTACATGGCAGCCTGTGAATTTGGTATTGTAAGCTCCATTTTACGAGTGAGGTACCTGATTTATGCAAGACCATCCTCTAGCTTAGCGTCATGATTGAAAGTGGGTTACTGGAGCCAGGGCACATCCTTTTTCCTGCTCCAGTACTGTGTGACAGTGGCCAGTGGTTTAATCTCTCTGTGTCTCAGGTACTAGCCTCTGTTTTGTTTTATTTTTTTCTTCTTCTTTTTTAAGTTTTTTTTTTTTTTTTTAAACTGGAGGATAACTGCTAAGTACTAACTTCTTAGGGTTGCTATGAGGATTAAGTGTCTTAATAAGCACTTTACATATTAACTGATAGTTATTTATGTGTAAGATTATGCTAAAAGGCTTTTAGGATGAGGAGGTTAGAGTATTTTTTGAGTACCTTGGAGAGGTTCTGTTCTGGGGACTTTATCTTGGACTGGCCAAAATGTTCACTCAAACTGTTCCATAACATCTTATGGAAAACCCTGAAGTAACTTTTTGGCCAACCCGAAATATGTGACTGTCTTTTCTAAAAATAAACCAATGTATGGTTAGCAAAGAGCAAAGGTTGAGGAGAAGGATAAAGTGGGTGTTTGGGATTGATGTATCCATGCAACTATATTTAAAATAGATAGCTAACAAGGACCTACTGTATAGCACAGCCAACTCTGCCTAATATTCTCTAATAAACTAAATGGGGAAAGAATCTGAAAAAAGCATAGATATACACATATATGTATAACTGAATCAGCTTGCCATGCAACTGAAACCAACAAAACACTGTTAATGAACAGTATGTCAATATAAAATTTTAAAAAAATTAAATTTAAAAATAACTATCTAAATAGGACATCATTATCCTCATTTACAAGTGAGGAATCATCAAGATAGCAAGTGGTTAAAGACTATATAGTAAATAATTATTCATCAGCATTAAAGTCTATGTGTAGGTAAAAATGGTAAATGTGCATGCCCAGTCGTGTCTGATTCTTTGAGACTCCATGGACTGTAACCCACCAGGTTCCTTGTCCAAGGAATTTTCCAGCCCAGAATGCCAGAGTGGGCTGCCATTTCCTACTCCAGGGGATCTTCCTGACCCAGGGATCTAACCTAGGTCTCCTGTGTCTCCTGTATCCCTTGACTGAGAGGTGGATCCTTTACCAATGTGCCACCTGGGAAGTCCTAAAGTCTATGCATAATCTTTCTCTACTTAAAGCAACATTGTTTTACTCTCAGTCTAGTGAAAAATGAGTCACTCTGAGTAGACTTATTTTCTAAGAAGCTAACTTTGTTGTTCAGTCTCTCAGCCATGTCCAACTCTTTTTGACCCTGTGAAATGCAGCAAGTCAGTCTTCCTGGTCCTTCACTATCTCCCAGAGATTGTTCAAACTCATAGCCATTGAGTCAATGATGCCATCAAACAATTTTGTTTTCTGTTGTCCCCTTCTCTTGCCTTCAATCTTTCCCAGCATCAGGGTCTTTTCTAATAAGATGACTCTTCACATAAGCTAGCCAAAGTATTGGAGTTTCAGCTTCATCCTCAGTCCCTCTAATGAATATTCAGGACTGATTTCTTTTAGGATGGACTGGTTGGGTCTCCTTGCAGTCCAAGGAGCTCTCAAGAGTCTTCTCCAATACCACAGAACAAAAGCATCAATTTTTCGGCCATCAGCTTTCTTTATGGTCCAGCTCTCACATCCACACATGACCACTGGAAAAACCATAGCTTTGACTAGATGGACCTTGGTTGGCAAAGTAATGTCTCTGCTTTTTAATATGCTGTCTAGGTTGATCATAGCTTTTCTTCCAAGGAGCAAGTGTCTTTTAATTTCATGGCTTCAATCACCATCTCCAGTGATTTGGGAGCTGAAGAAAATAAAGTATGTCACTGTTTCCATTGTTTCCCCATCTATTTGTTATGAAGTATGGGACTGGATGTTCACTTAGTTTTTTGAGTGCTGAGTTTTAAGCCAACTTTTTCACTCTCCTCTTTCACTTTCATCAAGAGGCTCTTTAGTTCCTCTCCGCTTTCTGCCATAAGGGTGGTGTCAGCTGCATATCTGAGGTTATTGATATTTCTCCCAGCAATCTTGTTTCCAGCCTGTGCTTTATTCAGCCCAGCATTTTTCATGATGTACTTCGCATGTAAGTTAAATAAGCAGGGTGGCAATATACAGCCTTGATGTACTGCTTTCCTAATTTTGAACCAGTCCCTTGTTCTATGACTGGTTCTAGCTCTTGCTTCTTGTCCTGCATACAGGTTTTTCAGGAGGCAGGTCAGGTGGTCTGCTATTCCCATCTCTTGAAGAATTTTCCATAATTTGTTGTAATCCATACAGTCAAAGACTTTAGTTTAGTCAATGAAGCAGAAGTAGATTTTTTTTCTGGAATTATCTTGCTTTTTCTATGATCCAACTGATGTTGGCATTTTGATCTCTAGTTCCTCTGCCTTTTCTAAATTCAGCTTCAGCATCTGGAATTTCTCAGTTGACATACTGTTGAAGCTTCACTTTGAGAATTTTAAGCACTTTGAGAATTTACTTTGCTAGTGTGTGAAATGAGTGCAATTGTGCAGTAGTTTGAACATTCTTTGGCATTTTTTTGCCTTTCTTTGGGACTGGAATGAAAACTGACCTTTTCCAGTCCTGTGGCCACTGCTGTGTTTTCCAAATTTGCTGGCATATTGAAGGCAGCACTTTCACAGCAGCATCTTTCAGGATTTGAAATAGCTCAGCTGGAGTCCCATCACCTCCACTAGCTTTGTTTGTAATGATGCTTCCTAAGGCCCACTTGACTTCAAACTCCAAGATGTCTGGTTCTAGGTGAGTGATCACACCATCATGGCTATCTGAGTCATTAAGATACCTTTTGTATAGTTCTTTTATGTATTCTTGCTACCTCTTCTTAATATTTTCTGCTTCTGTTAGATCCAAACAATTTCTGTCCTTTATCGAGCCCATCTTTGCATGAAATGTTCCCTTGGTATCTCTAATTTTCTTGAAGAGATCACTAGTCTTTCCCATTCTATTGTTTTCCTCTATTTCTTTGCACTGATCTTTGAGGAAGGCTTTCTTATCTCTCCTTGCTGTTCTTTGGAACTCTGTATTCAGATGGGTATATCTTTCTTTTTCTCCTTTGCCTTTCATTTCTCTTCTTTTCTTATCAATTTGTATGTCCTCCACAGACAACACTTTTGCCTTTTTGCATTTGTTTTTCTTAGAAAGGGTTTTGGTGACTGCCTGCTCTACAATGTTATGAACTTCTGTCCATAGTTCTTCAGGCACTCTGTCTATCAGATCTAGTCCCTCGGATCTATTTGTCACTTCTGCTGTATAATCGTACAGGGTTTGATTTAGGTCATACCTGAATGGCCTAGTGGTTTCCCCTACTTTCTTCAATTTCAGTCTGAATTTGGCAATAAGGAGTTCATGACATGAGTCATCTCATGGTCATGCTTTTGCTGACTGTATAGAGCTTCTCCATCTTCAGCTGCAAAGACTATAATACATCTGATTGTGGTATTGAACGTCTGGGGATGTTTGTGTGTAATAGTTGACTCTTTAAACTCAGGAATGTTCTTGTTTGTGGCCATTTTTTCTTTCTTGAAAGAAGATGGTTTTCCAGAAAAAGTGATACCCCAGTATCTTAAGCACACCTCATGCCCAGAGGTTGGTTTCCAATCCCATCCTCCAATAAAAGGAACCAGAGATAAATGTCTGATTCTAGGACTGAGCAAGCAATATAAAAGATGAGACTAGAATACCTTGTGGTGTTGGGAAGTAAGGAAGGGCTCAAAGCCCAGATTAATAAGGTAAGTTAAATGCACAGACACACACACACACACACACACACACACACACACACGATAACTGATAGATCTCCTTGTCAACTTTTCTAGCATTTTTCCCCATCATTGGCTATGTTCTAGATAGGAAAAGTAACAAAACAATTCAGTTTCAGTTAAGGCCGCAAGGGCATTCCTAAGGATTATGCACCCTGACCCCACTTTTTAAATCTCCCCTCCACCAAAATATGACATTTTGGAATTAATTCCCAAACTCTCTGACCTGAGTGTAATAAGTGAGAACCTGAAGAGTCCCTCGAAGCCATTAGTATATGTTCTTAACTGACAGCCTTTCACATGCACATAACTCTGCATTTCTCTCTCCTACTCGTCAGCTGGGAGTTGGCACCGTGGATAAATTGGATTGGACAGTACAAGCCCCAGCTCCAGCACTCAAGTCAAACTGAAGCCCCAGAGCACACTGCAAGTGTTAACTTCACAGAACACATTTTGTTTGCACAGTTCTCTGCTTTCTGATTTTGACCAGGACTAGGATGAGAAACTTGATCTGTTGCCCCTGGTGAGGTGTCAATGACTTTCATATTTGCAGCTGCAGAAGAGTTTCTGATTCCTCAAACATCCTTTGAAGCCAAAGGTGATTGGGAAAACATGGAGGTAAAGTCTGTATCTGTGTGTATTTCTCTTTATCTCTCTGTCTTTCTCTCTCTCTCTCTCTCTCTCTGTCTTTCCCTCTCCTTTCTCTCTCCTTCTCCCTATCTCTTTCTCCCCCACCCTCTCTCTCTTCATTTTCTTCTATTCATCCTACAAATCCACAGTCCTTTTGCTTGTTATATCTTTCACATGTGCATTTGTGAGCATCTGAGTTCTCTAACTCTAAATCTCACTTGTCTATCCAAAGAGAGATGACAATACTCCGCTGACAAAGTCTTCATGAGGAATTAACACAAGCTATTGCCCACTTAGGCTGTAGGGACTCATGTGACACTGGTGTACCCTCTTCTCTCTTTGAATCATGGTGTTTTGCGATCTCACCATCTCCCAATCAGTATGCCCAATTGTCCCACCAAGGTCATTTCAACTTCACTCATCCTCCCCTTTTCGTGTTGATAAAACATATATCTCTCCAACTTTTGAGAATTAAGAAGAAAAAAAAAAGCTAAAAATGCCTATGCCTTCTGCCCCATTTGATTCCAAACTTAAAGATCAGAGAAACTGCTCGTGCTGCTTTCTTATTAAGCTTGAAGACGATCCTGCAGGGAAGTGTTTCCTGCTGTTTCTCCAGTGAGGGTTTGGAGAGGTGAAGTGACTTGCCCAGGGTGACACCATGAGGCATGGTCAGAAGAATCAGGACTCCAACCCTGGTGTGTCTGTTCCCTGACCCCTGTTTTTCCTGTCTTATTTCACAGCCAATGTCTCCGTGGTCTATGGCAACTCCTCCTTTTGTTTTGTTCGGGCACCTTCCCTGTGGTCCATGCTGCTGGCTGTAGAAGAACGAGTGAGGCATGACCCTCAGGGAGTTCTGATCCAGAAGGGTTGAGTTGCCAGCAGTTGGTCAATAGCACTTTTCATCTTTGCGGATCATCTTGTCTCTGTCACAACTGCTCAACTCCACCTTTAGAGTGTGAAAAACAGCTGCAGACATCATGCAAACACTAGGGGTGGCTGCATTCTAATAAAACTTTATTTAAATAGACAGTGGGCCAAAGTTAAACTGAAGCCCTTACTTTGCAACCATTAGTCTGAATCATAGCAAGTATTATGATGGGCATCATTACTAATATTTAGAATAATTTGCATCTCATTTCTGTGTCAGTACACTCAGCACTCTTGTCTCTACATCAGGTTACCCCACACAATACGACCATAGCAAGATACGACCATAGCATCAAGATACCCCATACATTCCTCCTACCTCCCAACCTCGTGACCAAGCACCCCTGGAAGGATGTTGCTTCCAGAACGCCTTGGTCCCAGCACCACATTGACCTGTCACTTTGAAAAATATCAACTGCCCTCCTCCATAACTGGACCTGATGATCACAGTGTAGATCTTGTCACTATGTGTGATGCCCGTAAAGAAATTATGAAAACATGATTAAGGAAGAGAAGTGCAGAGAAAGCCACTGTGGTTTGGGAGGAAAAAATGTCAGCCTGCATGCTGTTTAAACTAGAAATACCCCACAGAGTCATGTACTTCACAAAATAAACAGTGACAAATAACAGCTTCATATTCCCCGAAGGCTTGATTTGAAACTTTCAGAAGTTCAGAAGTTCACATTTTTTTTAATTGAATTATAATTGATGTACAAAGTTGTGTTAGTTTCACATATATAGCAAAGTTCAATTATACATACACATACACAAACACACACATATATTCTTTTTTTTCTCTTATAGTTAGTATAGAATAAAGTGTAGAGTTCCCTGTGCCATACAGTAGGTCCTTCTTGGTCATCTATTTTATATATAGCAGTGTATATGCTAATATCAAACCCCTAATTTACCCCTCTCCCACAACTTTCCCCTTTGGTCGCCATTAGTTCGTTTCTTATGTCTGAGTCAACTTTTGTTTTAGAAGTAAGTTCATCTGTACCAATTCTTTTAGATTCCACATATAAGTGATGTCATACAATATTTGTCTTTCTCTTTCTGACTTACTTAGTTGGATAATCTCTAGGTCAACCCATGTTGCCATAAATGGCATTGCTTCATTCTTTTTTGTGGCTGAGTAATATTCCATTGTCTCTCTATATATACATATACATAGACATCAGATTGTTTTTATCCATTCAGCTATCAAGGGACATTTAGGTTCCATGTATTGATTATTGTAAATTGGGCTGCTATGAACATTGAGGTGCATATATCTTTCTGAATTAGAGTTTTCATCTTTTCCAGATATATGCCCAGGAATGGAATTGCTGGATCATAATGCCAAAGAATGCTCAAACTACAGCACAACTGCACTCATCTCACATGCTAGTAAAGTAAGGCTTAAAATTCGCCAAGCTAGGCTTCAACAACATGTGAACCGTGAACTTCCAGATGTTTAAACTGGTTTTAGAAAAGGCAGAGGAGCCAGAGATCAAATTGCTAACATCCGCTGGATCATCAAAAAAGCAAGAGAGTTCCAGAAAAACATCTATTTCTGCTTTATTGACTATGCCAAAACCTTTGACTGTGTAGATCATAATAAACTGTGGAAAATTCTGAAAGAGATGGGAATACCAGACCATCTAACCTGCCTCTTGAGAAACCTGTATGCAGGTCAGGAAGCAACAGTTAGGACTGGACATGGAACAACAGACTGGTTCCAAATAGGAAAAGGAGTACCTCAAGGCTGTATGTTGTCGCCCTGCTTATTTAACTTATATGCAGAAGACATCATGAGAAATGCTGGGCTGGAAGAAGCCCAAGCTGGAATCAAGATTGCTGGGAGAAATATCAATAACCTCAGATATGCAAATGACACCACCCTTATGGCAGAAAGTGAAGAACTAAAGAGCCCCTTGATGAAAGTGAAAGAGGAGAGTGAAAAAGTTGGCTTAAAGTTCAACATCCAGAAAACTAAGATCATGGCATCTGCTCCCATCACTTCATGGCAAATAGGTGGGGAAACAGTGGAAACAGTGGCTGACTTATTTTTCTGTGCTCCAAAATCACTGCAGATGATGACTGCAGCCATGAAATTAAAAGACCCTTACTCCTTGGAAGGAACGTTATGACCATCCTAGACAGCATATTAAAAAGCAGAGACAATCCTTTGCCAACAAAGGTCCATCTAGTCAAGGCTATGGTTTTTCCAGTGATCATGTATGGATGTGAGGGTTGAAAGAAAGCTGAGAAAGAAAGAAAGCTGAGTGCCGAAGAATTGATGCTTTTGAACTGTGGTGACTCTTGAGAGTCCCTTGGACCGCAAGGAGATCCAACCAGTCCGTCCTAAAAGAGATCAGTCCTGGGTGTTCATTGGAAGGACTGATGTTGAAGCAGAAACTTCAATACTTTGGCCATCTGATGCGAAAAGTTGACTCATTTGAAAAGCCCCTGATGCTGGGAAAGATTGAGGGCAGGAGGAGAAGGGGACGACAGAGGATGAGATGGTTGGATGGCATCACCGACTCGATGGACATGAGTTTGGGTGAACTCTGGGAGTTGGTGATGGACAGCGAGGCCTGACATGCTGCGGTTCATGGGGTCGCAAAGAGTCGGACACGACTGAACAACTGAATTGAACTGAACTGATGGTAACTTTATATTTAGCTTTTTAAAATAACCTTTATATTGTTCCCCATAGGAGCTGTACCAGTTTACACTCCCACTAACAGTTTAGGAGGGCAGAAATTCATCTTGAAGGGAAGAAAAAGAGAGACTGAACACCTGGGAATCATATAGTGTGTAAAAATGTCTTAACTCTGCTTCTGTCATCTTTCATGAGACTTTCCTGCTCTCAAAAACTCTGAGTGAAAGGGTGACTCAGTTCAACTTTTTATAAAGAGAATTTAATCTTTTCTAAAACATATTCTCAAACATTTTATTACAATTTTAATTTAAAATGCAATACAAATTTAATACAATGGATCCGTTAGAAATCATAAAAAATAAAACAGCATGCAAAATGCATACAAGTACAGTTATAAAGACAATTTAGTCTTTTTAAATCACAGTCTTCAGAATGGGCAGATCGTAGACCCAACAATTCGACTCAGGGCTGCAACCAAGAGAAATACTTAGATGAGCTTAATATGTGGAAGAGTGTTAACTGCAGCAGTATTTATTCTAGATAACATTTTGAAATATCTGGAATTCCTGATAGCTGAGAACTATTTAAAATGATATAGTGCATCCATATAATGAAAAAGTTGATAGCCATTAAATATTGTGTCTTATTGGGTTATTGAGTGAACAAAGAAAATGCCCACAAACTAGATTATAGTATGACATCTACTATGTAATTCCAATTCTAAATTAAAAAAAAAAAAAAAAATATATATATATATATATATATATATATATATATATATATATTCTTTTGGTAGCTGGAGCTGCACCAAAACGTAGCAGTGATTTTTTTTTTTTTTCCTGGTGGAATTCAAAGCATGTTTTGTTTTGTAGTTTTCATTTCTGTATTTGTTTTTAAAAACTTTCCCCATGAGTATATTTTTTTCTCTTAAATGCCACAGAGAAAAGAAACAATAAATATTGTTGAAAGCATACCAAAAAAATGTAAAAAGGTATACACAAACTGGAAAATAATGTTAGCATCTTTAATCTGGGGAGAAGTCTTATAAATTAAGAAAAAGGCATTTCAATATATAACCTGCAAAGAGAGTAAACAGAAAATACACTCATGAAAAAAATCCACAACCAAAAAGGTCTTTAAGAAACTAGGAAACATGCATCTCTACTAATATGTATCACCGCTAATAATCCACCAGAGGCAAATTGAACAAAAAATAAAGTACTATTTTTTAGCAATTACATTGTCAATATTGGAAAGTTATCAGTCAGGGTTGCTGAATATGGATGATTCAGTTTCCCACACCAGGGAGGTTAACATCTAAATGTGTCTGTCCTTCTATAGAACACGATCCACAATCATCATGACACATGACATCACCAATAGCCAGTTTTTCCAAATAATCTTACCTCCAGGAATGTTTCTGGAGGAAATAGAGAAGGATGCTTACTACTTCCTTTAAGGTAGTATTTTCTTTGTAAAGATGAGCGCAATAGAGGTAGGGAACAGAGGGGAAGTGGGGAAACAAACTGTGATGTAGGAGAGATGATTACATAGGTATCAAAATAATGTCTTCAGGAATTATGTGAGGATATAGAAACATGCTTTTATAATCAGATGAGAGGAGCATGATATCAAACGCTCTCTAACATGCTCATATTTAGTGAACTCTCAGTGCATATGTATCAAAGAACTAGAGAGGAAACTGCAGTGAGCCACACTGGCTCCTGATATTAAGAGCAACTTTAATTCTGCATCTTCTAGATGAAAAATAAGCCCAAAGAAGAAAGTGAGTATTAAAAGAGACAAACAGAAAAGAATGAAGGAAGGAAAGAAGGAGGAGGAGGAGGGGGAATAGAGGGAGGAAGAGGAAGGGGAGAAGGAGGGGTGGGAGGGGACCAAAAGGGGGGAAGGAAGGAGGGGGAGGGGAGGGTGAGAGAGGGAAGGGGGGAGGGAAGGAAAAGAGGACCCCACCCCTGTTCTCTGCCTAGCCCTCACTTAGGAAAATTCTTCATGCCTTTATTTAAAGAGCACATATAAAGTATTTAATTACACACAGTACCTGCCCTGAAGTTCACAGTTCATCTCTTTCTTACCTTCAAGCAGCAGTTGACTCACTTTCATACGTTTCACGTGTAAATATTTCAGGTCAGTGCTTGAGCCTTCTGAAGACAGCACCATAAAGATCCAGCCTCCTTCTCTCCTCCTCGGCACCATCCGTGTCCAGCATTCCCAAAAACAGCAACCGTTGACCAGATTTCTCTCATCCCCTTCTCACTGGACTTCCTCCTTCCTGCCTAGAATGTGATAACAGGTGGCCCTGACGTTGGAGCCACTTTGGTTTGCAGATGGAACTCTGAGCTCTTCTCAATGCAGGCTGAGTGTTGGGATACCTGGAGAATTCTTAAGGTCTCCTGATGCTGAATTCCACCTAGACCTACTAAACCAGCACCTCTTACCCTGGGGCCCTGGCGTCTGTAGTCATCAAAGCCTCCAGGGAAACCCTGATGTGCAGATCAGGTTAAGAGGTGCTATGTTTTCACAGGTACCTGTTTTCCTCCAGAAGAATATTTCCATGGCAAGAGAAGGGACCCACCATGAAGCCAACTCCACTGCCTACATTTGTCTGTCAAGGACCCATGGTCCTATCTGAGCTCAGAGATCACCCTTGAGGCACAGAACTATGATGTCATTTATAATTCAGAGCATCAAGCCCAGAGAGGTTAGGATTTCCTGAACTCAAGTAGCCTGTGGTGTGAAAGTAAAGTAAAAATCCCAGAACTCCCTGGACTGCACTCTGGCCTCAGCTGTGGGGTCTTAGATGCATCCTTTCTGCTTGGTGCTCAGTGACCTCTGAGATCCCCTGTTTATGTCTCAATGGTTCTGTTGCAGGAAGGGAGACCCCTTCCAGGGCCCGAAACTGGGCTCTTGTCTAACACTCGGAAATGAATTGCCCGAGGAGACACATGTGCTGACAAAGCAAGAGATTTTATTGGGAAAGGGCACCCGGGTGGAGAGCAGTAGGTAAGGGAACCCAGGAGAACTGCTCTGCCGCGTGGCTCGCAGTCTTGGGTTTTATGGTGATGGGATTAGTTTCCGGGTGGTCTGTGGCCAGTCATTCTAATTCAGAGTCTTTCCTGGTGGCGCACGCATCGCTCAGCCAAGGTGGATGCTAGCGGGAGGGATTCTGGGCAGTGGACAGACAGGCAGTGTCTCCTTTTGACCTTTCCCAAACTCTTCCGGTTGGTGGTGGCTTATTAGTTCCGTATTCCTTATCAGGATCTCCTGTCCTAAAACAACTCATGCAAATGGTTACGATGGTGCCTGGCCAGGGTGGGCGGTTTCAATCAGTGTGCGTCCCCTAACAGTTCTTGACTGGGGACACCGGCTAATGTCTGAGGACCTGATTGGTTGTCATCCCTGAGGGGCAGGTGGTTAAAGGAGAAGGATGCACCTGAACATCCCTCCCCAAGACAAAGGATGACCTGAGCCCCAGTGTCAAGAGAGCCCAGGTGGAGAAACTCTGCTTTAGCAACAAGTTGTCAAGAGCATTTGAAAGACTCTTCCCTGATGTGCTCAGGCCAGAACCTGACAAAAGCCCAAGAAACACCAGCTTCCTTCCTGTCCCTCCTGCGGGACTTGGTCCTCTGTGGGGGAAGGGGTCCCCCTGGATGTGGGCAATGAGCCCACATGGAGCCGGTTATCTCCAGCGTCCCTGACGGCAATGAAACCCCGCTCAGAAGCCAGCCTGGACAGACCGGTCCTTGGCGGCCTGTCTGCTTTATCTGCCACCATCATCCAGGGCTGAGCGGTAGAGTGGGAAGCCGCCCCGAGCCGGGTGACACCCTGAGATGGCAGAGCTGCAGCCCAGCTCGCCAGGGCCTCACAGGCACCGTGAGAACCTGGGTTTCCTCAGAAGAGGAAGCTGGGGGCCCAGGAGCCAGCCGCCCTTATCACTTCCTCTCATCTCTGGTCTGTTGGGTTGCTCACCTCCGAAGTAGGCCACACTGCAGCGGGCCTTGCTAGGGGAGGAACCAGCAGGACAGGAAAAAGCAGTTCTGCTGGCCTGGGAGAGCTGGGAGCCAGACAGCCCTGGGGCTGCCCGTGACCCCCCGCCTCCCACCCCAAGAAAGGAGCTCCATCACATGCAGAGTCAGAGGGGTGGGGCTGGAGGCAGAACGGTCACAATGACAACACAAAAGGGGTCTTAGACAAAGGATCCCTTGAGGTATGGATATTTTTGAAGTTGCTGCTGTTCCCCCAGACCCTACTGAGCCCTTTATGGAGCGTTTTGATGAAGAGAGACATCAAGATAGATTCTGAAACCACCCAGGCTCTTGCTGGATCTTGCCTCACCTGGGAAGCTTCCCATCAATAAACAGTCTGCTTCACCTCTGTGACAATGGGGGTTCAGATGGTAAAGCATCTGCCTGTCAAGCAGGAGACCCAGGTTTGATCCCTGGGTCAGAAAGATCCGCTGGAGAAGGGAATGGCTACCCACTCCAGTGTTCCCATGGACAGAGGAGCCTGGTGGGCCACATACCATGGGGTCAGGAAAAATCAGACCTGACTGAGCAACTAACCAACGACAATGGGGCTAGCGATAGCAACCCCTCTCTCAAGGTTTCCAGAGGGATTGTAAGAGACAAAACAAAGGAGCATCCTCCCGTCCTCTGCTCCTCCCACTAAGACACCTCCTCTGGCAGAGCAGTGGTTCTCGAACCCAATCTCAGGAAGCCCTGGGGACTTAGGAGCAAATGATGACTCTGCAGTCTTTTCCCACCCATCCCACCCACCCCAAATATGAGGAGGAACTTCGACTCTCTTAGACCTGAAACCAAGCATCTCTGCTCTCCTGCAAGGATGGAAAATAGAAAAACTTCCCCGCCTTCCCCAAGATCTTCTGGGGTCCTTTCACAGCCCTTGCATGCATGACCTTTGATGTCCAACTGTTCCTGAGTTGCTGGGAAGACACATTGGTCTGAGTCCTCCTCTCTCTCTGATTCCCCAGCTCAACCCAAATTCCTCGAGGCAGGAGATAAGCATGGTTTCACTGTGCATCTGCTCCCTTAGATCAAGCTCTGTTTGTAGTTCAGTTGCCACCCCTTTAACAAACTAGAATTAACCTCTGACCTCCCACAGAAACTATCACACACCCCCCCCCCGCCCCAGTCAGTCCTCTGACTTCCCAAGAAAGCCTGAACTGTCAAATCCCCTTTTGTGAGGCTGGGAAAAGGAGGAGTCCCACTGCTGCTCTGCGTACATCTCAACCCTTGAGAGTCTGCCGACATGCATATGGATGTGCCCGAGAGGAAGGCAGATTAGAGGCAACACCCACCGACAGCTTGTTGTGCAAACCCAGGTAGCACATGGGTGACCCAGGAAAGGTCACTCTGCCCTGCGCACAGGAGGAGACTCCCAGCTGCACAACTGCTCCTCCTCAGCCCTGAACTCACCAGTGGGATGTCAGTGGCTCCACTGATGATCTGTCTCTGTCTTGTTTTCATACAGCCCTAATCTGAGATGTATATCCTTAGAGAATGTTTATTTACAAATATTAAAAATCCAATTTGCAAAGCAGCAGAGCTGCCCTGATATCTAATTAGGCACGCTTTTCTACTGTTTTTGTTTTTTATATAAGAAACATGAGAGGGTAGTACAGGTCAGTTCAATTCAGTCACTCAGTTGTGTCTGACTCTTTGAGATCCCACGGACTGCAGCACGCCAGGCATCCCTGTCCATCACCAACTCCTGAAGCTTGCTCAAACTCATGTCCATCCAGTCAGTGATGCCATCGAACCATCTCATCCTCTGTCGTCCCCTTCTCCTCCTGCCTTCTATCTTTCCTGGCATCAGGATCTTTTCCAGTGAGTCAGATCTTCACATCAGGTGGCCAAAGTATTGGAGCTTCAGCTTCAACATCAGTCCTTCCCATGAATATTCAGGACTGATTTCCTTTAGGATGGACTGGTTGGATCTCCTTGCAGTCCAAGGGACTCTCAAGAGTCTTCTCCAACACCACAGCTCGAAAGCATCAATTCTTCAGTGCTCAGCCCTTTTTGTCGTCCAACTCTCACATCTATACATGACTACTGGAAAAACCAAAGCTTTGTCTAGAGGGTAGTACACTTAGAGTTTAGTTTTGCCCAGCTCTGTAAATTGCAAGGCTTGTGATTTTCAGTAAGAACCAGAAAGTGACATTTTCTATTCAGGTTCTAACTCCAGTCCTTCCTGGTTCATTGCAGGCAACCAATGATAATAGCTCCCACTATTGAGTACCTTCATTGAATCATGTCTGACTCTTTATGACTCCATAGTCCATGGACTTCTCTAGACCAGGATACTGGAGTGGGTAGCCATTCCCTTCTCCAGGTCACCTTCCAAACCCAGGGATCAAACCCAGGGCTCCTGCATTGCAGGCAGATTCTTTACCAGCAGAGCCACCAGGGAAGCCTATATTGAGTACTTTTCAAGGGACCCAAATAAAACACATAGAGAAATAAAGAATCTACTATGTACTGCATGTGATATTCATCCCTGTGTGTGTTCATACAGATGTTGATGATGAAATTAGTGTATACAGTGGTGACCAAGAGCCTGGTCTGCCTTCAGCCTCCCTGGGTTCAAGTCTCAGCTCCACAATGGACCAGCCCTATGATCTGGGTACATACATCCCGTCTATTCAAAATGGGAGTGACCATGTTAATTCCTGTTCAGGTGATGCTCCTGGGGGCTAAGGGCACAGCCTCCTCACTCAAGTTGTGTCATTGTTCAGTTGGTCAGTCATGTCTGACTCTTTGCAATCCCATGGACTGCAGCACACCAGGCTGACAAGCTGATTCTGAATCAGGCTGCTCAGATCTAAATCTTAGGCCTTGGCAAAAACCCTGACCCTCTCTGAGGCTTCAATTCCAAGTCTGTGGTACAAGGGTAACAATTGTTAACAAATCCTGGGATTACTTTGGGATTCAGATGAGTTCATGCATACACTGCCCTTCCCTGGTGGCTCAAATGGTAAAGAATATGCCTAGAGCATGGGAGACCCAGGTTCGATTCCTGGGTCAGGAAGATCCCCCGGAGAAGAGAGTGGTTACCCACGACACTTTTCTTGCCTGGAAAATTCTATGAACAGAGGAACCTGGAAGGCTACAGTCCATGAGGTTGCAGAAAGTCAGACAAGACTGAGCAACTAACACATATGCACACACTGCTCTTGGAGCAGTGCCCGACACACAGACACAGACACACACACACACACACACACACACACACACACACACACACACACACACACACAGTCTAAGCTCAGCTGGGTGGATTCATGGGTGATACTTACAGTGCACTTAGAACAGTGATGTCCCTGGTCAGGTCCAGAAAGTGCCATCTGCTGTCCTTCTTGCAGTGCAGATTTTGTCACTGCAACTCCCATCTTCCACGTGCTTTCAGGTTCCAGTGAATCGTTCACAAATATATGGTTTGCAAACAACACACACAAAATAGTTCAAGTGACTCACACCCTGTCCAGTGGATCAGGGACATGAAACAAGCGGAGATTTAAAGGCAGCTGTTCTTAGGAATCCTGACTACTGATTGCCACAAGAGCCAGGTTTAAGCTTGGACTCAAGGGGATCTTTTTATGATGTTTTATTAACTTTCCACAGCTCAAAGGAGAAAGTGAAAGACATTTAACAAAACCTTTGAGGCCCCAGGTGATATGTCTCCTGCCCAACAATCTGGCCTCAGCTCCCAGAATGGTCTCTCTCATCCTCAGCTCCAACCATACCTCATTTCAGCTTTTTAAATAAGTAAAGGATCACAAAGAGTCGGACACGAATGAGCGACTGAACTGAGGATCACTCTTGCTCTGGGTCTTTTCTCATCCCAGTCCCTCTTTCTGGAGGGCATATGAGTGACATATGTGTTCAAGTCTTCTTTTCTTCTCCATGAGACTCTCTTATTAATTTTATACTTTGCTCTATAAAAGAAACATCTAAGGGGTGGCTCAGATGGTAAAGAATCTGTCTGCAATGCAGGAGACCCAGGTCCGATCCCTGGGTCCGGAAGATCCCTTGGAGTAGGAAATAGCAACTCATTCCAGTATTCTTGCCTAGAAAATCCCATGGGCAGAGGAGCCAGGTGGGCCACAGTCCATAGAGTCACAAAGAGTCAGACAGAACTGAGCACAAACACACACACAAAAGGAGTTGGAGAAGCAGGTGGTATTTTGCCCCCTGTACTTCTGAGGTTCTGAATCTCCCTGAAGTCAAAAAAAAAAAAAAAAAAAAGCAAAAGATATCAAAATGCCAGTATGTGCAGGGATCAGCCTCAGTGTCAAACTTTCCACTTTGAACATACGATCACTGCTGGCAAATTGTGGTCGAAGGAGTCTGCTGTGAGGATTCAGTTCAGTTCAGTTCAGTTGTGTCCAGCTCTTTGTAACGCCATGGATTGCAGCACACCAGGCTTCCTTGTCCATCACCAACTTCCAGAGCTTGCTCAAACTCATGTCCATCAATGCAGCAATGCCATCGAACCATCTCATGCTCTCTCTTCCCTTCTCCTCCTGCCTTCAATCTTTCCTGGCATCAGGTTCTTTTCCAATGAGTCAGTTCTCCTCATCAGGTGGACAGTGTATTGGAGTTTCAGTTTCAGCATCAGTCCTTTCAATGAATATTCAGGACTGATTTCCTTTAGGATGGACTGGCTGGATCTCCTTGCAGTCCAAAGACTCTCAAGAGTCTTCTCCAACACCACAGTTCGAAAGCATCAATTCTTCAGCACTCAGCTCTCTCTTTTCTTTTCTTTTCTTTTTTTTTTTTTTTTTTGAATTTTTAAAAAATTAATGTATCTTAATTGGAGGCTAATTTCTTTACAAGTTATGGCCCAACTCTCACATCCATACATGAGATTAACTTGACGTCAACAAGCCGTTGAAAGCACTGAGACCATTTTTGTTGGCACATGCTCTTGCCCACTGCTGGGTGCTGGGCTACAAGAGTCCTAGAAAGGTGCACACATCACCTCCTTTATCCCTCCTGGAGACACTAGGACTATTGTTAGTCCTGTTTCACAGCTGGGGAAACTGAGGCATAGAGAAGTTCAGTAACACAAGGGAAAATGAGAAAGTAGCCCTGGAAAAGCTGGGGCTCGAACCTAGACCTGATTTCCTTATTCAGCTACTGATTGATTTGATAAGTGTCTGTTGAAAAACTGCTATGTGCCATCCCTGGCTGGAGATCATGGAATTTCAACAGTGATCAGCAGACATAAGGAGATTACTCTGATGCAGCTCCTAGTTTAATCAGAGAGTCAGATAAGTGTGCAAAAAAGCATTCAAATGTGATACAATACAGAAGAGAAACAAACGATCCACCAAGTCATTGCAAATGACGTTGGCGACATGTATCAGTTAGATCTGTCGTGTAATAAACCAGCTTGGAACTTTCTGACATACGAAAGCAGCCACATAGCCCACACATCCTTAGGCTCACAGTTTGGGCTGCACAAGCTGGCACTTCTTCTAGGCTGGTCTGGGCTTCCTGCTCATGGATCTGGGGACTCTGCTGTGCTGGCCTGACATGGCTGATGTATGATGACCTTGTCTGGGGTGACCAGGACCTCCCTGTCATTCACCTTCTCCCCCCAGGCAGGTCACTCCAAGCCCGTCTGCACCTTAGGCACAAAGTCCCAGGGAGAAAGCCTGGTTTCCAAGCACTTTTCAGGTCTTGATTCCAGGTCTTTGTTTTCACTGGATGTGGAAGTGAAAAAGTCTCCCAGTCGTGTCTGATTCTTCGACCCCAAGGACTACAGAGTCCATGGAGTTCTCCAGGCCAGAAAACTGGAGTGGGTAGTCTTTCCCTTCTCCAGGGGATCTTCCCAACCCAGGAATTGAACCCAGGTCTCCCGCATTGCAGGCAGATTCTTTACCAGCTCAGCCACCAGGGAAGCCCAAGAATACTGGAGAGGGTAACCTATCCCTTCTCCAGGGGATTTTCCCAATGCAGGAATTGAACTGGGGTCTTTTGCATGGCAGGTGAATTCTTTACCAACTGAGCTATCAGAGAAGCCTATATGTGCTACTGTTTAACTCACCAAAGCCAGTCACATGGCCCAGCCAGAGTCAGTGTAGGAGGATTCCAAAGGGCCTGAGCACAGGGCAGCTTTGATAAATCAGGTCTGTTACTCCAACCCATCAATGATAATGTTACACAGATACAGGAAGTTTGATAAGGACCTACCAGGCAGAGAGGAAAAATTGTAGAGTATCTTGGTAGCTGCCCTGAGCAATGACATCTAGCAAGAACTGCTTTCTCCCATGGTCTCCCTAGGTCGAGAGAAGCCACCAGGCTCCCCATAGGAAGGGGAAGGCCCAGCCAGGTCTAAACCAGGCACAGTTAGGGTAGCACTTTGACAATCTCAACAGCTGCTGATCAATGCGGACCCAGAGAGCATCAGCGCCCTCCCCCCCCCCCCCAAACCCCCTGCAAAGCCAGCCTTCCTCTAGCAGGGGCCAAACTGCATAGTGGTTTGAGTCTGAAGTCAAGCAACACTCAGCATGACAGCTGGGGGGTAGATTTCCCATATAATACAAATCAAAATTAAAGATAGATGGAGTGTGGGGGGGTGTTTGGGGAGGGGATGTAGGGGGAAAAGCGATCTGAGGTTTTTCTCTTTAACTTGGCAAATGTGAAGTTAAAATGTTTCTTTTAAGTCAAAACGACCATGTCATTCCACCCCCTGCCCTGCGAGCCTGGTTCTGATTATTAGCTGAAGTTCAGCGCACGTCAAAGCGTTTCTGGTTCGGCCGCCAGCAAACACTGACCTCGTTATTCAGAGAGGGAAAACCGGGTCTGATGGTTCAATGAGCCGCCTGGCTCTCGAGCATGGGGTCAAGACCACGTCAAAAGGTACTCTTTCTCCAGGGCCAGGGCCCCAGGGCGCTCCATCCCTGTGGGTTTCCCCAGTCATGGAAAACCACCGGAGCATTTGTCTCCGGGGGCCTGGAGCAAGATCTGGGGTATTGAGCTGCGGCTCAAAATGCAAATGTGGCAGTCCTCTGCAGAAACTGCCTTTTGGCTGCAGGGGTGGAGGAGGCTGAACCACTCAAGAGAGGCAGCATCTCATGGATATGAGGCTGTGATGAGCATCCTGGATCTAGGACTAAACTCGCCCTGGGCCCTTGGCTTGCTATGTGGCTCCAAGCCTCTTGCTTCACCTCTCTGAGCCTCATAGACCAGAGAGCCATGCTGTATCAATGGATGCTAGATCAACAGAGACACCACTGTGGATGGGAACAGCATCAGGAATAACCCCCCACAGGCATTGCCTCCGTCACAACCGCCAGAGATCTGACACCCAGTGAGTCCAGGTTGAGGACGCGCCTGGCCCCGAGCTGAGCAGAGGGCCGACCAGATGCACAGCGTGTCCCAAGAACAGGGCCATGGCCACACAGCCCAGCCCACGCAGGTTGTCTGCTGGACTGCCCTTCCTCCTAAAGTCCCCAGCGGACCTGTGTCCTGTGGCTGCTCTAACAAATGACCCAAAACTTAGTGGCTTAAAACAACACAGATGCATTCCCTTATAGCCTGGGGATCAGGGGTCTAAAACGTAGGTGTCCACAGACTGGCTTTCCTTCTGGAGTGTTTAGGGGAGAATCCTCTGTTTTGGCTTCTTCTGGCTTCTAATGGTGACCTGGCCTCCACAGTTTGTGGCCCCTGCTTCCACCTTCAACCTTGGCTTCAGTCATTACATCCCCTTCTCTCTCTTTTGACTTTCTTGCCTCCCTTATAAGGATCCTCAAGATTACATCATCCGGGAACAATCATCTCCTATCTCAAGATTGTTCTCTCAATCACCTCTGCGAAGTCCCTTTTGCCACATAAGGGAACAGTCACAGAGTCTGGGGATTAGGACGGGTCCATCTTGGTGGGGTGGGGGGCAGGACACATCCCTCAACCCACCTCTTCCAGCATCCTCTGGCAGCCTGCATGCCATCCTTCAGTGGGTCCTTTTGGAATCAACTGGACCTTCCCCAAGCCCAGGCCCTGAGGACAAGAGGGGAGTCAAGATGGACTGTCATGAAAGGGCCTGGGCAGAAATGGCCTTAGGGATGAACTGGCAGGGGCCTGCAGCTGGCTGTTTGTAAGAGAGGGATGAATACACTTGCACCTCAAAGGCAGGGCTGGCCAGGCATGGCTAAGGCAGCAGGGAGCTGTAGCATCTACAGTAGGAGCTCTGCAAGAAAGCCAACAGCAGGGAACACCCTCTGCTTATCAGAAATTGAGTGGAAAAGAAAGAGAACTTGGGAGGATGATAGGGGGTTTGATCAGAAGGAAAATAGACTGCTTGCCATCTACTACCAGGGTTTCTCAGGTGGCTCAGGGGTGAAGAACCCACCTGCCAATGCAGGAGATGCAGGAGACGTGGGTTCCCCAAGTTGGGAAGATCCCCTGGAGGAGGAAATGGCAACCCACTCCAGTATTCTTGCCTAGAGAATCCCATGGACAGAGGAGCCTGGCAGGCTATAGTCCGTGGGGTCACAAGGACTCAGACATAGCTGAGCACCATGCATGCATCCCCTTGCCGGTGAGGGTAGTTATCTCTTGCATTCACCACTTTTGCCTTCCTAGCAACTAGAGAGCTGGACAGACTTAGAAAATTGCTGTCAGGGCACCCAGTTAACTTTGAAAGTCAGAAAAGCAATGATTTTTTTAAAGTACAAGTATGTCCCATGCCATGATAGAAACATACTTACGCTAAAACATCTGGTTAAAGACATGGAATTTAAAATTAACTGATCATCTCTGTTGTATCTGTCAACCCTACACTAGCACCAACTTGACATGCTCATCAATGTTGTAGGAAAGAAAACACCTTCACTGTTATGCAAGAGAGCCTAGGCTACGGGCTTAGCAGAGGTTTTGGATTTAATTCTCAAAACAGCCTTCCAAGGTAATCAAGACTCTATCTAATTTATAGATCCAGCAGCTTAACCCTAGAGAGAAGCTTTTCAGGGAGAGCCGATCACTGCCTGACTCTGCTCCTGCACTCTTGAGAAGTTTGGGCTCTCAGAGTGGATCTCTATGCCAGGGTTGGCAGTGGGACTTTGTGTGGCCGTGATGGAGCACACCTGAAGTTTCCCACCTGCCAGGCCCTCTGAGCTCTTACTGCCCCTCCTGCTCCCAGAAAAATAAGAGCCCTCCTTGGTCTCTCTGCCCACTCCCAGGCCCTTTCAGGAGCCCCATAGCACAAGAAACCAAGGGCCTCCACGTGGAGAAGGGCTTCATTGGGAGCCCAGAATCCAGTTCATCCACCTGCTGGCTCTGGCTTTGCTAACTTGTTCCAGGTTGGGCCCGAGCTACCTCTGAACACTCCTCGTGACTTTGTCCAGACGGCCAGACTCAAAGTGAAACCCGGGTGGAGTGGCCTAAACCCACTGTCAGCAGAGCCTCCAGTAGCCCTCACCCGGGCTGGAAAAGTTCAAGAAGAACAGGAGACATCTCCACACAGGGAGGGCTGGACAGTCAGACAGAGATGGGTCTTTCTGGGCAGCTGTGGTTTCCTACTGTGTGTGTGTTAGTAACTCAGTCATGTCGGACTCTTTGCGACCCCAGGGACTGCGGCCTGCCAGGCTCCTCTGTCCGTGGGAATTTCCAGGCAAGAATATTGGAGTGAGTTGTCATTTCCTTCTCCAGGGATCTTCCCAACCCAGTGATTGAACTCAGGTCTCCTGTATTGAAGGAAGATTCTTTACCACTGTGCTACCTGGGAAGCCCTGATTTCCTACTCAGTTGGTACAAAAGCAATTGGTATTTCAGACCATGACTTTTATTTTTTTTTTTAATTTTTATTTTTTATTTTTCAGTGGGTTTTGTCATACATTGATATGAATCAGCCATAGAGTTACACGTATTCCCCATCCCGATCCCCCCTCCCACCTCCCTCTCCCCCCGACTCCTCTGGGTCCTCCCAGTGCACCAGGCCCGAGCACTTGTCTCATGCATCCCACCTGGGCTGGTGACCTGTTTCACCATAGATAATATACATGCTGTTCTTTCGAAACATCCCACCCTCACCTTCTCCCACAGAGTTCAAAAGTCTGTTCTGTACTTCTGTGTCTCTTTTTCTGTTTTGCATATAGGGTTATCGTTACCATCTTTCTAAATTCCATATATATCTGTTAGTATGCTGTAATGTTCTTTATCTTTCTGGCTTACTTCACTCTGCATAATGGGCTCCAGTTTCATCCATCTCATTAGAGCTGATTCAAATGAATTCTTTTTAACGGCTGAGTAATATTCCATGGTGTATATGTACCACAGCTTCCTTATCCATTCGTCTGCTGATGGGCATCTAGGTTGCTTCCATGTCCTGGCTATTATAAACAGTGCTGCAATGAACATTGGGGTGCACGTGTCTCTTTCAGATCTGGATTCCTCAGTGTGTATGCCCAGAAGTGGTATTGCTGGGTCATATGGCAGTTCTATTTCCAGTTTTTTAAGAAATCTCCACACTGTTTTCCATAGTGGCTGTACTAGTTTGCATTCCCACCAACAGTGTAACAGGGTTCCCTTTTCTCCACACCCTCTCCAGCATTTATTGCTTGTAGACTTTTGGATAGCAGCCATCCTGACTGACGTGTAATGGTACCTCATTGTGGTTTTGATTTGCATTTCTCTAATAATGAGTGATGTTGAGCATCTTTTCATGTGTTTGTTAGCCATCTGTATGTCTTCTTTGGAGAAATGTCTGTTTAGTTCTTTGGCCCATTTTTTGATTGGGTCATTTATTTTTCTGGAATTGAGCTTCAGGTGTTGCTTGTATATTTTTGAGATTAATCCTTTGTCTGTTTCCTCAATTGCTATTATTTTCTCCCAATCTGAGGGTTGTCTTTTCACCTTACTTATAGTTTCCTTTGTTGTGCAAAAGCTTTTAATTTTCATTAGGTCTCATTTGTTTATTTTTGCTTTTATTTCCAATATTCTGGGAGGTGGGTCATAGAAGATCTTGCTGTGATTTATGTCGGAGAGTATATAGACCAATGGAACAGAATAGAAAGCCCAGAGATAAATCCACGAACGTATGGACACCTTATCTTTGACAAAGGAGGCAAGGATATACAATGGAAAAAAGACAATCTCTTTAACAAGTGGTGCTGGGAAAACTGGTCAACCACTTGTAAAAGAATGAAACTCGAACACTTTCTAACACCACACACAAAAATAAACTCAAAATGGATTAAAGATCTAAATGTAAGACCAGAAACTATAAAACTCCTAGAGGAGAACATAGACCATGACTTTTAAATCATTATAGCTAGGCTGAAACCCATCTTTTTCTGTTAATCAAAATAAGAACCATTATAATCAACACTGTTTTGCCAGTGAGAAGTAAGTCTTGTGTAAAAATCCAAGCTTCAAGATTCAGCAAATTCTTGGAAAGTATTCCCTGCATCCTGCTGGTTGTAGAATTATTCTCCTGCAAAAAGTTGTCAAGATGCTTGAAGAAGTGGTAATCAGTTAGTGAGAGGTCAGGAGAATATGGCGGATGGGGTAAAACTCCGTAGCCCAAGTCGTTCAAATTTTGAAGCATTGGTTGTGTGACGTGCTGGTGGATGTGGTCATGGAGAAGAACTGGACCCTTTCTGTTGGCCAGTGCCAGCTGCGGGCATTGCAGTTTTCTGCACATCTCATCGATTTGCTGACCATGCCTCTCAGATGTAATGGGTTCACCAGGATTCACATAGCTGTAGTGGATCAGACCAGCAGCAGGCCACCAAACAGTGACCTTGACCCTTTTTTTTTTTTTTTTTTTTTTTGGTGCAAGTTTGGCTTTGGGAAGTGCTCTGGAACTTCTTCTCAGACCAACCACTAAGTGTGTGATCTTGGGCAAGTGACTTTGTTTCTCTGGGACTCAGGCTTTGCATGTTTAAAATGGGGATGCTTTCTCAAGTTTATTGAAAAATTCTCTGAAACGTTAACTGCAAATCGTTATTCCTTAAATAAGTCTCTGTGTGTCTGTTAGTCCCTCAGGTGTGTCTGGCTCTTTGTGACTCCATGGACTGTAGCCACCAGGTTCCTTTGTCCATGGATTTCTCCAGACTAGAATACTGGAGTGGGTCGTCATGCCATTCTCCAGGGGATCATCCAGACCCAAGGATCACACCTGGGTTTCCTGCGTGGTAGGCAGATTCTTTACCAACTGAGCCACCAGGGAAGCCTAATATTAGCAAAACAACACCCCTTGTGGGCTTGGAAAACAACACCCCTTGTGGAAATGTTCATTCCTGTTGGTTAAAAGGAAAGGGAAAGAAAAAGAAGCAAGAGGGTTTGGGAAGGGAGAGGAAAGAAAAGAAACAAAAGAACCTCCAGTTAAAGGGCATAAACAAATGAAAGAAAGCAGCCAAGTCAGGCTATTTTAAGTTTCTGCGATGTGTACATCTGTGGCATCTGCATTCCTCTTTTCCTTCTGCTGCATATCACTGGGCCCTTCCTGATTGCTTCCAGGCAGATCCAGGGCAGAGAGCAAGTCTAGCCCTGGAGGCAGCCATTCCCATGTTTCCAGTGCTCCTCTCTGTTCCTCCAGGCCCCCAAGGGGGGAAATTTCGACTCTCAATTTCTCAAGGACAGAGTCATTGAAATTCTCTGTCTGTATCCCAATTTTCCAGCTGAGGACTCTTACAGTTGTCAAGACAGAAAGACCCCAAATAGGCACTTTTCAAGATGACCATGAGTGTATAATTAGTCGATTAAAATTGTCAAGATGTTACTTTTGGTTAGTTAGGAGATGCATCAAATTCATTCCATTAAAAGTAGACTTTGTAATGTGCACACGTATTTATGCATGTATAGATGTGTGCGTGTTCTAAAAAGGCATAATATGAAAACTTCATCAGGCGCAGAGGACTGACATGACAACTAAATATCTTGATCATTGACCGCTCTGGCCAGGCAGTGATCCTTGGAACTCTAGAAGCCAGCCAAAGCTGTCCTTTTCACTCCAAAGTACCCTGGTCTTCCGCTAAACTTTCTGAGTCTCCCCCCTCTTCCAGGAAGAGATGTGTTCTTCAGATCTGAGCAGTGTTCCAGCCTCTTTCTTCTTTCCTAATTTCTCACAGGTGAATACCAGGCCCTCTGCATATTATATGGAGACACTGGGTGTTTGATTTATCCTGGGTTTGCTCATGTGTGATGTGGGAATCGAACTGACTGCCGCAAGGATGTGTTCTGCAAATTAAATGTGATCCAAGAATTAAGAAAATGCCACCAGAGGGAGGGCATATCACGCACATTGGTGGGATGTAAAAGTCATGCTCACATCAAGGCCTGACCCCTCTCTTGCCTCCTACTCCATCTTTTTTGAGAATGCTGTTGAGAGAGCAGAAGCTAATTCTGGGAACTTGGGACACCTCACTGCAAAGCTTGAAGAATTCACGACTGTTACCACTGTCCCCCTCACAACAGGAAAGGGGAACAGACATAGTGAAGAACATCGGGTGGGCAACTAGACCTGGGTTTGCATTTGGTCTCTGCCTTAGTATATATAAGACCCTGGCATGTCCTTCTCTAAGTCTCAGCCTCCTCATCTGCAAAATGGGACTCATATTACAAATGCACAAGTCTATTGTGAGAGTTAGATGCAAAAAAATGCAAGTGTGAAGTATTTAGTACAGTGTCTTGTACAGAGTGAGAAATCCATGAAAAGTTGCTCATCTGCAGGATACTTTCAAAAATCACTTGAGGCACCCCCAACTACCGTATACTACACATACTCATACATGGGCATACACCCATATCATGCAAGCTTCCTGGATTCTGAGGCCTCTCAGTCCAGCCCAAGCAACCAGATGCAAGGCACCCACTGCATTGGAGAAGGAAGACCTGTCACAGTAGACTTACAGAACTAAGACATCAAAGCTTGCATTTGAGTTTCAACAGCTCTGGTGTACATGGAAGTTGTAAGAAAGATTTGGAATGATGAATAGTCAGGTGGGACCAATTCTTGCTATCATCTCAAGATTTAAAAAAAAAGAAAAAATTTGTATGGGCTGTTATGGGGTGAATTGTGTCTCCTCCCCAATTTTTTGTTGAAGTCTTCATCCCACAGTACCTTACAAGGTGACTGTATTATGAGATACATCTTCAAAGGGGTAATTACATTAAAATAAGATCACCAGAGTGGGTTCTGGCTTCCCAGGTGGCGCAGTATTAAAAGAATCTCTCTGCCAATGCAGGCGATGCAAGAGACCCTGGTTTGATCACTAGGTTAAGAAGATCATCTGGAGTAGAGAATGGCAATCCGCTCCAGTATTCTTGGCTGAAAACAATCCCATGGACAGAGGAGCCTGGTGGGGGAAGGTGATCACAAAGAGCTGGACACGACTGAGCAGAGCCTAGCAGGGTGGGCTCTCATCTAATCTGACTGGTGTCTTTGTAAAACAGAGAGCAGGACACAGACACATGTACAGGGGAAAGATCTTTGTGAGGCATGACATGAAGGAGCAGGCCAAGGGCAGAGGCCCCAGAAGAAGCCATGCCTGCTAACCCTTTATCTTAGACTTCTGGCCTCTCCAACTGAGGAAGTAACTGTCTGTGATTCGAGGCCCCCAGCCTAGGATCCTTTTCTATAGCAGCCTTGGAAAACTGATGCAGTGGGAAAGGTCTCTTTCACACCCCAGAGAAAGGGTCTTGTTCCCTGCTTTCCCCCTATGGCCGTAGATTATGAGTGAGGGCAATGAAACTCCCAGATGGGTATGAGGAATACAGAAATCAGGGAGACCTTGCGCCCCGATTGCTTTCTCCCTGGAGATGGTGAACCCCACCCATTTGGGTGAGTGGAACATGACTGCAGGTGGGGGAGACATGCACCTTGTTCCCCAGAGATCAAATCGCCAACATCCATCGGATCATTGAAAAAGCAAGAGAGTTCAGAAAAATATCTGCTTCTGCTTTATGGACTATGCCAAAGCCTTTTTTTGTGTGGACCACAACAAACTCTGGAAAATTCTTAAGCAGGTGGGAATACCAGACAACCTCACCTACCTCTTGAGAAATCTGTATGCAGGTCAGGAAGGAATAGTCAGAACTGGACATAGAACAACAGACTGGTTCCAAAGGGAGAAAAGAGTACTTCAAGGCTGTATATTGTCACCCTGCTTATTTAACTTATATGCAGAGGACATCATGAGAAACTCTGGGCTGGAGGAAGCACAAGCTGGAATCAAGATTGCCGGGAGAAATATCAGTAACCTCAAATATGCAGATGACACCACCCTTATGGCAGAAAGTGAAGAAGAACTAAAGAGCCTCTTGTTAAAAGTGAAAGAGGAAAGTGAAAAAGTTGGCCTAGAACTCAACATTCAGAAAACTAAGATCATGGCATCCGGTCCCATCATTTCATGGCAAATAGATGGGGAAACAGTGGAAACAGTGACAGACTATCTTCTTGGACTCCAAAATCACTGCAGATGGTGACTGCAGCCATGAAATTAAGATGCTTGCTCCTTGGAAGAAAAGTTATGACCAACCTAGACAGCATATTAAAAAGCAGAGATATTACTTTGTCAACAAAGGTCTATCTAGTCAAAGCTATGGTTTTTCCAGTAGTCATGTATGAATGTGAGAGTTGGACCATAAAGAAAGCTGAGCACCAAAGAATTGATGCTTTTCAACTGTGGTGTTGGAGAAGACTCTTGAGAGCCCCTTCCTTGGACAGCAAAGAGATCCAACTAGTCCATCCTAAAGGAAATCAGTCCTGACTATTCATTGCAAGGACTGATGCTGAAACTGAAACTCCAATACTTTGGCCACCTGATGCGAAGAACTGACTCATTGGAAAAGACCCTGATGCTGGGAAAGATTGAGGGCAGGAGGAGAAAGGGCGACAGAGGGTGAGATGGTTGGATGGCAAACTCAGTGGACATGAGTTTGAGTAAACTGTGGGAGTTGGTGATGGATCGGGAGGCCTGGCGTGCTGCAGTCCAGGGGGTTGCAAAGAGTTGGACATGACTGAGCAACTGAACTGAACTGAGAGTAGCCGGAGTACCACCACCTGGTCCATGCACCTGGAATGATGGGTCTGTGACTCTAGGAGCAGGTGGATCTGGAGAGGCCTCGGCAAAGTAAAAGAATGCAGTCAGAAAATGAGGCCACTGACAGTGCAGGTTTCACAGTCCAGTTCATTCGCTCAGTCGTGTCTGACCCTTTGTGATCCCGTGGACCACAGCACGCCAGGCTTCCCTGTCCATCACAAACAGGTGATGTGCAGATGTCACAGTGATGTGCAACAGGTATGTAGGGACCACAGAGCAGACCCCGCTGGCCCCGTACCTCAGGGCCATGGACAGTGGAACTCAGATACAGCTTTAGGGAGAAGAGAGGAAGGACCCTAAACCCACTGGGCTTGCTCTGAAGAAGCGAGGTTTGGAGTTTTATATCTAAGGAGAAAAGAGCTCCAGATAGAATGGAAGCTTAGTGTATATGGTAGGCTGGACCATGCCCCCTACCACAAAAGCCCATGTTGTGAGGCCCAGAATCTGCAAATAGTTTACTTTACATGGTGAAAGGGACTTTATAGACATAATTAAGGATCTTGAGATGGGAAGATGATCCTGATTTTCTGGGCAGATCTAATGTAATCCTGGGGCCCTTGTAAGAGGAAGGCTAGAAGGCTAAAGGCAGGAGGGTGGTGTGATGATAGAAACAGAGTGACGCAGTCACCAAGGAAAGACGGTCTTCCCTGTGGTTCCCAAGAGGACTAAATGAGCTACTTTATCAAGTTCAGTTAATGACTGTGCTTTACATATTTTTGTAACAGACTATAGTCAGCCCCCCAGAGGGATTTTAAACAGGATTCAGGTTCAACTTAGGGTGACTGGCTTGACCCGAAACATCTAGGAAGCTGATAGAAAAATAAGCTGGAAGCATGTGTTGATACTGTGTGTGGCCCCGTGGGTTGAGAATGAGCACAGCCATCCAAATAAAGCATAATGCCTTCCACTCAGCCTGCCCTGGTGGCGCCGTGGTAAAGAATGCCTGCCGATGCAGGAGGTGTGGGTTCAGTCCCTGAGTCCGGAAGGTCCCCTGGAGGAGGGCCAGGCAACCCACTCCAGCGTTGTTTGTTGTCTGGGAAGACCCATGAACAGAGGAGCCCGGCTGGTTACAGTCCATGGCGTCACTAAGAGTCCCACACAACTTCAGCGACTGTGTACACACACTCTCTCCACTCAGGAGACAGCAGCTGAAGGTGAGTGTTCCCTCCTGAAAAGAGGAGACCAAAAGGAAAATGGCAAGCTGTGTTCCCCAGTTTGGTTGAGTTACATCTGTCTTACTGACCACCTGGGGCCAAGGACCCTGAGGCAAAAGCGCTCACCCTCGTGTCTGGAAGTCATAGGATCGCAATGGGACCAGTCATCTCCTGAAAGGACCCCAGACACTAAATTGTCAGAATTGACACTTTGCACCCAGACCCAAGAGGGAGGTAGGTGCTGACTTTGGTTCCCAAGATTGCTAAAGATGAAATACCATTCAAGGGTGATAGATAATTCTTGTTGACCACAAGAGAACAGGAAGAGACAAGCTAGATATTTTTATGGTCTTTGTGGTCACCTGAAATCTATCACAAACGTGTCACTTCATGCCACCCATTCTACAGCAGAGAAAATAAGAAATACAGAAATGGAAATCAAACAAGTAGTTGTGTGTAGGTTATTTCAATAATCTTTGCAAACAACTCTGTAAGCCCATGTTAGGATCCCTATTTCCAGGAAGAGGAAACAAAAGTCTAACAAGATGCAGTATTTTCCCCACAGTATCCCATCCATCCTTTTCAGAAGATGGATTCAAGCTAAGAAATGCCAGGCAGATATGTTTTGCTTGAGTCTTACACAGAATGCAACACTTAATTACATATAAGTCCTGAAATTGTAGGACCTTTGGTTTTTCTCCTCTGGAAAGTGATGACCTCTTTGGGCATCGCCCACTCAACAAGTCTTGGGATGTGTGCTGTTCCTTTAAAATAAAAAGGATCCAGAGCAATGCAGGAAATGCTGATGGCAGGACCACTGTGAGTGTACCCCACATACAAAGCTTTTCAAGCAGAAACAAGTTTAAGGCAGAAGCAAGTTTCATCTTTTTTTCTTTTCCCAAGTTATAGAAAGCCTTGCATATGGTTGTCTTTATTTTAATGTGCATGAATAAAAGATATCCCTGTGAACTGATGTCGTCCCCAGGCTTCTGAGATCAAACAGCTTTCTACTCCAGGTGAAATGTGGGGATGACAGATAATGTTGTCAATATGCTATATTTTTGTTAGGTTGAACAAACATGGCCAAAGCAATCATTTTCATCATATATATGTGTGTGCCTTTGTGCGCGTGTGTGTGTGTCTGTGTGTGAGTGTGAGTGTAGGGGTGGGGGGAGTATATAAAGGATAAGATTTAAGGGAAAAAAATCAATAAAGGCAGAATTTTCCATAAAACCTTCTATGAGAAATATCCCTCCCTCTTTCTCATGTTTATTAAAGTGAGCAGAATTTGCTGACTCGTATAATACAATCTAGGGTGATTACTGGAGGGAGCTGAGGTGATTAAATAACCACAACATTTGGAGGTATCTGGAAATAAATATCCACATTCTGGAGTCCATGCGGAGTCAGTAGAAGGTAATGAAGTCATTCTTTGAGTGTCGGAGGCTATACCTGGAGCACAGACTGAAGGCGTGTGAACAATAGGTTGTAACTTGTGTGTGGAACATAAAGTGAACGATGTATTTATACCTAACAGGGCAGCATGAGTGGGGTAAATTCAAACTTTGGGGTCAAACAGATGCTGTATTTGATGGGCTAAGGTAAATAACCTAACTCTTCTAAGCCTAAATATTCTTATCTGTGCAACAGGAGTAAGTGCTGCCAGCAGAATATCTGTTCTTTACATTATTGCAATTATTTAGTTAGTGTGGCAATAATAACAGTATATCTTTTCTTGAACATTCATACTAAGGTATCTACTGAATTCATTCATGAGTTTGATTCTCACTACAACTCCATGTTCGCAACTTTGCTAAGATTGGAATCGAAATGCAGACAGGGTAGCTAGCGATATTCATTGAATCCAAGTTCCTTGTAAGATGCATCATTGTTTTGTGCAGCGTGGAGAGACAAAAGCATGCTGATAGTTCTCCTTGTAAGATGTCATAATTGTGAGATGCAGTCCATTTCCAAAGCTTTTCTTAATTGCCCTAGAATCAATAAACGATAGTTAATTGCCTAAATCACAAGTAATTGGTAGGATCAGGATACAAACCCAGAATTATAAAGACAAAAAAACTGAGAGTTTGTCCCCTTATTCCAAAGACAGTGCCTGAACTGTCTTTGGAACAAGAGCAAAGAGAGTTTGTTCTCTGAATGGGTTTGAATCTGCTTAAACATGGATCCCCCACCCACCCATAAACATAGTACTTGTAGCTTCATTTTGTTCTTGTTGTTGCTCAGTTGCCGAAACATGTCCTACTCTTTGCGACCCCGTGGACTGCAGCACGCCAGGCCTCCCTGTGCCTCACCATCTCCCAAAGTCTGCCCAAGTTCATGTCCATTGCATCGGTGACGCCGTCCAGCCATCTCATCCTCTGACATCCTCCTTCTGCCCTTGATCTTTCCCAGCATCAGGAACTTTTTCCATGAGCTGTCTGATCAGATGAGCATCAGATGAGCAAAATATTGGAGCTTCAGCTTCAGCATCAGTCCTTCCAGTGCCTGTTCAGGGTGGATCTCCTTAAGATTGACAGGTTTGATCTCCTCACTGTCCAAGGGACTCTCGGGAGTCTTCTCCAGCACCACAGTTTGAAGTCATTAATTCTCTGGCATTCTGCCTTCTCTATAGTCCAGCTCTCACAACCATATGTGACCACTGGGAAGACCATAGCCTTGACTATATGGACCTTTGTACAGTATGTCTCTACTTTTTGACACTCTGTCCAGGTTTATCATCACTTTCCTGCCAAGAAGCAATCATCTTCTAATTTCTTGACTGCAGTCACCATCCGCAGTGATTTTGGAGCCCAAGAAGAGGAAATCTGTCAAAACTTCCACCTTTTCCCCTTCTGTTTGCCATGCAGTAATGGGGCTGCAGGTCAGGCAGCAACAGTTAGATCTGGACATGGAACAACAGACTGGTTCCAAATCGGAAAAGGTGTACATCACGGCTGTATATCGTCGCCTTGCTTATTTAACTTATATGCAGAGTACATCATGAGAAACGCTCGACTGGAATAAGCACAAGCTGGAATCAGGATTGCTGGGAGAAATATCAATAACCTCAGATATGCAAATGACACCACCCTTATGGCAGAAAGTGAAGAAGAATTAAAGAGCCTCTTGATGAAAGTGAAAGAGGAGAGTGAAAAAGTTGGCTTAAAGCTCAGCATTCAGAAAACTAAGATCATGGCATCCGGTGCCATCACTTCATGGGAAATATATGGGGAGACAGTAGAACAGTGTCAGACTTTATTTTTGGAGGCTCCGAAATCACTGCAGATGGTGACTGCAGCCATGAAATTAAAAGATGCTTACTCCTTGGGAGGAAAGTGATGACCAACCTAGACAGCATATTAAAAAGCAGAGACATTACTTTGCCAACAAAGGTCTGTCTAGTCAAGGCTATTCCAGTGGTCATGTATGGATGTAAGAGTTGGACTATAAAGAAAGCTGAGTGCCAAAAAAATTGATGCTTTTGAACTTGTGGTGTTGGAGAAGACTCTTGAGGGTCCCTTGGACTGCAAGGAGATCCAACCAGTCCTTCCTGAAGGAGATCAGTCCTGGGTGTTCATTGGAAGGACTGATGCTAAAGCTGAAACTCCAGTACTTTCACCACCTCATGCAAAGAGTTGACTCATTGGAAAAGACCCTGATCCTGGGAGGGATTGGGGACAGGGGGAGAAGGGGACGACAGAGGATGAGATGGCTGGATGGCATCACTGACTAGATGGACATGAGTTTGAGTAAACTCCGGGAGTTGGTGATGGACAGGGAGGCCTGGCACGCTGCGATTCATGGGGTTGCAAAAAGTCGGACAAGACTGAGCGACTGAACTGAACTGAACTGAACTGAACTGAACTGAACTGAATGGAGCCGGATACCATGATCTTAGTTTTTTAATATTTAGTCTTAAGCTGGCTTTTTCACTCTCCTCCTTCACACTCCTTAATTTTACAGATCATTAAATTACCTAAGTATGGGGTAAAGTTTATATTTGATTAGAGAGCACAATAGGTGGAATCAAAAGAATTGGATTTTTTTTTAAGATTTTGTTCATGAGGTGCCATGTTAAAAGTCACTTTCAACTTTGTTACAATATTGTTTCTGTTCTATGTTCTGGCTTTTTGGCCTCAAGACCCAGCTCCTGCACAGGGGATCAAACCCACACCTGCTACACTGGAAGTTCAAGTCCCAACCTCTGGACCACCAGGGAAGTCCCAGAACTAGGGTTTGAATTCCGATTCTATCCTCATGCCCTGGGGTGAGTCATCTGTTCCTTTGTTTCAGAGGCAGAAATAACAGAGCATGAATTTTCAACAACGTGGCGGTCTGTAGCCCTAACTCCCATATTTATCAAGTGCAAATGTACGTTGTATTACACGTAGTCATATTCCATGCTACCTTAGAGTATCTTACACACATGTGTGTTTGGGATCTTTCTAAAGTCATCATGGAAGAGGAAATAAATAATTATGTACATGCTTTTGATCAAAACAAATTCTGAAAATTCTCTTGTGAATGAAAGGCAAGATAAGTTACTATTGCTGATGCTTCCAAAAAGGTGATTTTTCAGTGCCAGCACCGTGAGATATACCAGTTTTAGCAACTGAAAGAGCCAGACTAATATCACCTATGAGAAGGAGTTCTCCTGTGAGCAAGAGTTAGTGTCTCTGCTTCTTAAAACATATATAGGAGTAGATGCAAGCATTATATATATACACACACACACACATATATATACACACACACACATATATATATAATAAGTCTATATATATGTATAACATATATTATATAAATATTTTATTATAGTATACATATAATATACAAATATATGTTTTATATATACATGCACATATATGTGTATAAATTTGTAAGGGCAAATTTCACTTGAGGTATACAAAATATTGGGATTGACTTGCTACATGAAGATGAAATTAAAGTGGATTCTGCAAAGTGGTGAAGTTGATATAAAACATGACCAGCTAGAAGGAGTAGCAATTAGATTGATCAAATAATTCATACTCTAAATTCATGCAATTTTTAAATGCCTATTGCTTGAAGACTTACTGTGCGTTGGCAGCAAGGGAAAGCTGACCCTGCCCTCAAAATATCACAGAGCCTGAGTGTTACAGGTGGAGCTCTGGACATGGTGATGTTGCTGAATTACGTTCGCTTCAGGGATGGTAGCCTGCAGTTACAACCCACACATAGTTGAGAGCTTCGGGGTTTACCCAGCACTACCATGTGAGGGGCAGTGTGACAGCATCCTAGAATCTTCTGGAAAGTGAGCAGTATTTGGTCCTTGTTTTATGGAGGAAGAAAGGGAGCCTCTGAGAGGTCAGAGGCTGGTCCCAAGTCCACATGGAGGGAAGTGATCCCAAAACTGTGGAGAAGCCCTGAATTGTTTGTGTCAAATTCTAGATAATCAAGATAAGGAAACTGGCCATTTTGGTCCTTTGAAAATTACTCAGACTTATCAACAACTGTACTGAAAGGACCTTCCAAACACAAAGAGATGACAGTGGATGCTCTTGGGTTTGTAAAATGTACTCACACACATGGCTTCATTTAATCTTTCAATGTACCCCTCCTTGTACAGGTTCAGAAGGGACAACTAACTTAGCAGAAGCCATCAGGACAAGAAAACTGAACATCTCACTCCTAGTCCAGGCATCCTTCCAGCCCCACCACATTCTCCCTTTTAGATTGATAGCATTTTACCATAGCCTCAGTAATCCTCACATCCATCTTTGTTTGGTAGTGAATAAGGATTCATTATCAATAAGGACTAATATGAGTAAGATACTCATTCTTCTAAGGATTATATTAAAGAGAGAATAAGGATTCAGGAGATTTGGCCAGGTATATTTCATGTTAGTGTCACTTGAGCTAAGAGGGTGGCTCTGGGGATGACAGAGAAAATAGTATCTCAAGTGGAAATTCACTGGAGCTCAGGAACTGAGAAGTCTAAGGTGAGGAAGGAAGGATGGAGCGCTAACATTTATAGGAAAGCCTCTCTGGTGACTCAGTGGTAAAGAATCTGCCTGCCAACGCAGGAGACGCAGGTTTGATCCCTGGGTCAGGAAGTTTCCCTGAAGGAGGAAATGACAACTCCAGTACTCTTGCCTGCAAAACCCCATGGACAGAGGAGGCTGTGGGGCTACAGTCTGTGGGGTTGCAAATGAGTCAGACACAGCTTAGCAACTAAACAAGAGAATATGCTCTGCATCAAGACCCTGGATAGATGCCATATCTCTTGGTTTCCACATTATCAATCAGTGAGGTGGCTGTGAATACAGGAGGTTAAATATCTGCCCCAAAGTCATTGGCCAAGAAGAGCTTAGCTGCATCTTTTGAGTCAAAATGACTTGCCTCTGTCCTCCTAACCAGACTGCCTCTGACCACTCCTGATTCCATTCGAGGGCTTCGGAAACAAGCCACTTCCTGGCCGTGCTGCTGGCATCTGAACAGAGACAAGATGAGCATTGAGGGTCAGTTTACTGAGGTCTCTGAGACTTGCTCTCCTGGACTTTCAAGGGGCCTCACAAGGGAGGTTTTGATGCCATTTATGTCCCAAGCAATCACCTGAATCTAGACCCCAGCTTCTGTCAGGATACCTCTTGAAGTGTTTCAACTTCCCTTCACAAAATCTGGGAAAGAAGAAACTTCTGGATGTGCTTAGCTGAGATCACTGGCAAATGAGCCTGGCCAATGAGGTGGACGTTAGCCTCTGCCTCCCCATCACAAGAAAGTCTTCTTTCTAAAAATGAAATAGGTAGGGCTGTGAGAAGGGTTAGTTTTGTCTATGTTAAATGCTGCATGTAACAAATAAAATACAGACCATAAATGAGATGAGCCAGGTCCTGACACCCAATCAGATGCAGGAAACAACAGCAAGAGACACAGGTGTCCCCGCCCCTCCACTCCAGGAGACTAGAAGCCCCAGGGCAGACAACCTTGGCTTCTCGGTTCATAATGCCCTGAAATTTCATTCTAATGAGCCCAAGTACACACTGTCCCAAAGATGAGGCAGCAAGACCAATATGGCAAGTGAATTACACTCTTGTCATATCCTTCTGTCTTTGTCTTTTTCTCTCTTGTTCACTCTCTACTAGTTAAAACTTGCCAATAAGTGAAGGCCTGATTTCAGAGGTACAGCAAACTGCAAGGCATGCCCTCCAGGAGTCCCATAGACTCAAGCTGGGAGGGTTCCTACACACCCTTCCGTCCTGCTCCCCTTCCTCCGAGGATACTAGCTCAGAGGTTTTCCCAAAGGCAGTAGAAGAGTGCTGTGCTACTGACCAAGCCCTGGGTTCAGAACATTTACACACTCACAGTAAATCCTCTTAGCTTCACTGCAAACACTCGTACTGTCCCCATGGCCCTTCCTGGCGAGTCAAAGATCTCATCTTTCATTTTGCAGCATGGCCCTTTAACTTTTGCTTTTACAATGTAGAGAAACGTGTTTGTCTTGAAATCTAAAAGACAATGCTAATGTAGACCTGCAAATATGGTTGCTTCTTCTTATTTCTTCTTTTTCTACTCTAAGTTAGGAGGCATAAAATATGGAACATTAAAAAAAAAAAGCAATAGGGTGAAAATAACTACATCTCACAACCCAATCACACTTTTTACTCTGTGGGTATATTTGCCCATTTTTTTTTCCTTGTGCATAGAGTCCTTTGTTTAGAATTCATGAATAAGCTTATTTGATTAAGCTGCAAGGTAGACAGTTTACCCTGGAACAATGTGGGGGTCAGGGGCACCAACCTTCAACACAGTTAAAAGTCTGCATATAATTTTAATCAGCCCTTGTGACCATAGTTCTGCATTTGTGAATTCAACCAACCTCAGATTGTGTAGTACTGTAGTACAGAATTTACTTTTTGAAAAATCCATGTACAAGTGAACCCATACAGTTCAAATCTGAGTTGTTCAATGGTCAACTGTGCATATACTGCATGCATGCACGCTGAGTTGCTTCAATCATGTCTGATTCTTTGCAACCCTATGGACTGTAGCCCGCCAGGCTCCTCTGTCCATGGGATTCTCCAGGTGAGAATACTGGAGTGGTTGCCATGCCCTCCTCCATGGGGGTTTCTTGACCCAGGGATCAAACCAAGGTCTCCTGCATCTCCTGCATTGAAGGTGGATTCTTTACCACTGAGTCCCCAGGGAAGCCCATGTGTATGCATATAATTTTTTAAAGTAATAGATGTTTCATGCAGAAATTGGTGAAAACAAAGTATAGTGAAGAAAACTCCCATATTATTGCCATTTCTGACATAACAGAGTTAACTAGCAAATATTAATGTTGAGATACTCATCCTTCCAATTTCTATTTTTGGATCTAAATGGGTTTGACAAGATGAACTAACTCACTGAGAGTGTGTGTCTTGGAGGCAGATCTCAAGGCCAATGTCACCTCTACAGCTGGGTGACCAGGAGCAGTGAGCATCCCTGATAGAAATGGGCACCATCAAATGGGCACAGAGCCATTTACTTGACTGAGAACTAAGTGAGCTTCATTCATGGAAGATACATTTTTCAGTAAGTGCTCTCATCATTGTGGTTATACTTATTTCTATAACATTACATACAGTGCAACTATGTTCAGACTCTAAATACATTGTATGTACAGTTTTCCATTTATTATTATATCAAGAGCATTACTCAGTATTCCCGGAAAAAAAAATCTTTGTAATAAAAAATGCTTTGTAAAGTAACTTGAAGTTCCAAGTAGTCTTCTGCCACGAATTGCCTATCTCATGGAATACTCAGCTGCTGCTTCTTCGTTTTTTTAAACTTGTTCAACTAAGTGGTTCCAAATATTTCCTACCTTAAGTGAAAGTATGAAGACTTGTGTCTTTCCCTCCCCTCCTCCAATATTTACAGGATTTCTATCTATGGGTTCTTAGAGTAGAGGTGGAATCTTTATGTCAGACAACCTGGGAAATCGAAAGTTAATGATACACATTGTCAATTTACTTTCCCAAAATGGAATCCACATTTCTCCTCTCAGTGCAATGGGTGAGGGACTTATGTCTCTGTAGAGTTTCTCCATCTACAGCTATGGATTTAATTTGCTTTGATACCAGAAATCAGTCTCTCTGGGGCTTCTGGAGTGACTGATTTTACCCAGTAATGGCCAATCTCTTTGTTTAGCTTAACTTGCCACATTAATCAAAATAGCTGCTCTGGTTTCATAGGCAAGGGCTGCCTGTGAAGACGGCACATAGCGCTCATGGGTTCACAAGCAGAGTCCACGGAAAAGCCAATGTTGCCTAAAACACTGCTTTAAAGGGCTCCTCATGAGCCAGGAAGGCACTCAGTGTGATGGCTTTTTCTGTTAAAATTCCCACGGAGCCCCTTGACAAAGGCAAAATGTAGAGCCAGTTCTCTGCCCACCAAGCTGTTTTACCTCCTGGCTCCCAGGAAGGCATTTCCCAGCTGCCCTGTGATTAGGTCAGACCATGAACGCAGCACAGAGCTCTCCCCAGTGGGGAGTGAGCAGAAGAAATGCTCCTCTCTGAGGAAGTTAAGGGCAAGCATTTGTCCTCCACCTCTCTCCCCCTGCCTTTCTCCCTCCACCTCTCTGTATCTCTGTCTCTGTCTCTCTTCCACATTGGGGAACTGAAGAATTGAAAGAGATATTGTGATTTGTCGGTTGCAACAGCTAGAGTTCCTTATCCCACTGCTAACAGAATTGGCCTTCAAAGTCAGATTACCTGGGGTTTCTCAGTCCTTTTGCCAGATCCTCAGGTTGGGGAATCTGTTGGCCCTACAACTTTTGCAACAGTGCGAGAACTTCTTTAATATAATGTTCTCCAGTCTGTGGGGTGTCTGCTCCGTGGCTCCATGGTGGAGCTAATGACAAACTTCTCCAAGAAGGCTTATGTCACACATTGTGCATCCCAGGTCTGCAAATACCCTCTTCCAACAACACAAGAGATGACTATACACATTGACATCACCAGATGATTGACTATAATTGATTGAAATCAAGTTGATTAAAATTTCTGCAGCCAAAGATGGAGAAGCTCTATACAGTCAACAAAAACAAGACCAGGAGCTGACTGTGGCTCAGATCATGGACTTCTTATTGCCAAATCTAGACTTAAATTGAAGAAAGTGGTTTTCTAGGGAAAACCACTAGACCATTCAGGTACAAGCCTTACAATTATAAATCAAATCCCTTACAATTATACAGTGAAAGTGACAAATAGATTTAAGGGATTAGATGATAGAGAGAGTGCCCGAAGAACTATGGAAGGAGGTTCATGACATTGTACAGGAGGCAGTTATCAAAACCATCCCCAAGAAAAAGAAATGTAAAAAGGCAAAATGGTTGTCTGAGGAGGCCTTACAAACAGCTGTGAATAGAACAGAAATGAAAGGCAAAGGAGAAAAGGAAAGCTATATCCATCTGAATGCAAAGTTCCAAAGAGTAACAAGGAGAGATAAGAAAGGCTTCCTTATTGATCAATGTAAAGAAACAGAGGAAAACAGCAGAATGGGAAAAACTAGAAATCTCTTCAAGAAAATTAGAGATACCAAGCGAACATTTCATGCAAAGATGGGCACAATAAAGGACAGAAATGGTATGGACCTAACAGAAACAGAAGATATTTTTAAAAGGTGGCAAGAATACTCAGACAAATTATACAAAACAGATCTTAATGACCCAGATAAACATGGTGGTGTGATCATTCACCAGGAGCCAAACATCCTGGAGTGCGAAGTCAAGTGGGCCTTAGGAAGCATCACTATGAACAAAGTTAGTGGAGGTGATGGAATTCCAGCTGAGCTATTTCAAATCCTAAAAGATGATGCTGTGAAAGTGCTGCACTCAATATGCCAGCAAATTTAGCAAATGCAGCAGTGATCACATGATCTGAAAAGGTCAGTTTTCTTTCCAATTCCTAAGAAAGGCAATGTCAAAGAATGCTCAAACTACTGCACAATTGCACTCATCTCACATGCTAGCAAAGTAATGCTCAAAATTCTCCAAGTTAGGCTTCAACAGCATGTGAACCAAGAACTTCCAGATGTTGAAGCTGAATTTAGAAAATGCAGAGGAACCAGAGACCAAATTGCCAACATTCATTGGTGGTTTAGTCACTAAGTCATGTCTGACTCTTACAACCCTTTGAACTACAGCCTGCTGGGATCCTCTGTCCATGGGATTCTCCAGGCAAGGATACTGGGGTGGGCTGCCATTTCCTTCTCCAGAGGATCTTCCTGACCCAGGAATCAAACCTGGGTCTCCTACATTGCAAGCAGATTCTTTACCTACTGAGCTACACTTGATCTTAGCCAAAAGGCCAAGAAGCGACATCCACTGGATCATAGAAAAAGCAAGAGAATTCAAAAAAAAAAAAAAATCTACTTCTGCTTCATTGACTACACTAAAGCCTTTGACTGTGTGGATAACAACAAACTGTGGAAAATTCTTCAGGAGATGGGAATACCAGACCACATTACCTGCCTGCTGAGAAATCAGCATGCAGGTCAAGAAGCAACAGTTAGAACTGGACTTGGCACAACAGACTGGTTCCAAACCAAGTCAAGGCTGTATATTGTCACCCTTCTTATTTAAATTATATGCAGAGTACATCATAAGAAATGTCAGGCTATATGAAGCACAAGCTAGAATCAAGATTGCTGGGAATAATATAAATAATCTCAGATATGCAGATGACACCACCCTTAAGGCAGAAAGCAAAAAGGAACTGAGGAACCTCTTGATGAAAGTGAAAGAGCAAAGTGAAAAAGCTGGCTTAAAACTCAACATTCAAAAAGCTAAATAACAGCATCTGGTCCCATCATTTCATAGCAAATAGATGGGGAAACAATGAAACAGTGACTTTATTTTTTTGGTCTCCAAAATCACTGCAGATGGTGACTTCAGCCATGAAATTAAAAGACACTTGCTCCTTGGAAGAAAAGCTCTGACCAACCTAGACAGTATATTTAAAAGCAGAGACATTACTTTGCCGACAAAGGTCTGTCTAGTCAAACCTATGGTTTTTCCAGTAGTCATGTAAGGATGTGAGAGTTGAACTATAAAGAAGGCTGAGCACTTAAGAATTGATGCTTTTGTTCTGTGGTGTTGGAGAAGACTCTTGAGAGTCCCTTGAACTGAAAGGAAATCAAAGCAGTCAGTCCTAAAGGAAATCAATCCTGAATACTCATGGGAAGGACTGGTGCTGAAGCTGAAGCTCTGATACTTTGGCTTCCTGATTTGAAGAGCTGACTCATTAGTAAAGACCCTGATGCTGGGAAAGACTGAAGGCAGAAGGAGAAGGGGATGACAGAGAATGAGATGGTTGGATGGTATCACCAACTCAATGGACATGAGTTTGAGCAAGCCTTGGGAGTTGTTGATGGACAGGGAAGTCTGGCATACTGAAGTCCATGGGACTGCAAAAAGTTGGACACGACTGAGAGACTGAACTGAACTGAACTAAACAAAGTTGATGACTACCTGAACCCATTCGTGAAGAAAGCGCACGACATGGACAGATTCAGTGGGCCAGGTCTTGGAGAGATAAAGCAAAAAAGACACCAGATGAGGAAACATAGAATCTGGAAGCATCTTGTAGTGAAAATATTTGTATTTCAATGATGGTCTCTGGCTAACCTGAAAACCACCCAAGAGGTTCCACACACAAACCCACCCCCACCTACACATTCTGCCTATGGTGGGGACATGACTTACTCACAGTGAGGAATGTGGTCCCTAGGACCCACAGCATCTAAGTAACATCCTCAGTGAAGGTGTATGGATAGATTGTTTGAGAAAGTGCAGAGATTGCACCCAGTCACTTTTCATTCTGCACAGAGAAGCACCCAGAAGTGACTGTCCCTAAGTTGCAGATTAAGCCTTGGTTGGGTTTCATGTCCCCCTCTGACTCCCAATGTCAGATCAAAAAAGTAATGTAGGAAAAACTCCACCACATCCTCCAATTTGAAAAGGCTTTCATTTATCAAGGCTTTTTCAGAGCATTAGATACCCACCAACTCCAGTGCAAGGCGTGTACTCTGCCGCTTCCTAAAAGGACACAGGTAGCATCCTTCTACATTTTCTGTCCAGGGGCTGGGCAAGACTGACCTCACTCTGCCCTGCCCACATGTGGGATGTAGCTGTGGACTGGTCCCAGTTGTTTTCCATGCTTGTTCAAGCCTTCTTGGGGGGGCTTACTTGGAACAAAGTTGCATTCACAACTCGTGGTCTCAGGAACTGGGTATCTGAGCATCTCAAGGGAACCATGGTGGGATCCCTTGCCCCTGGTCAGGAATAGATATGGCAGACTGGCCATGATGACCAGCCAGCACTGACCTCTGGTACTTCCACTGAAATGAAGGGGCTTTTTCTCTGGCCTTCCCTATTCATGACAGTGAAGCTGGCCAGACACAGTAAAAGGTCAGCACCCAAATAAAACCCTTGTCTTCAAAGGACTGAAAGTTTTAGTTGAAGAGTCAATATTTAAACGTGAGGGAAATCATATTCACATGGAATGCCAGAAGGAATGTGGAAGGAATCCAGTGAACTAGACATGATCCTTAGGGGAAGAATGACCAGGGTATATCCAATAGACACGCTGATATGATCTCAGACAGAGATACAGGACCAACCATGACAAAACTGTCTGCTATAGCAAAGGACCAGAAACAGTCTAAATGCCCAGCATTAGGGGACTGGTTAGATAAAGATGATGCATGGGAATGCACTGTTGTTGTTACACAGAATGAAGTAGATATAAACAGATGCATGCATACAGATATATACACGCATACAGATAAATGCAGGGCTTTTCTGGGCTCAGCAGTAAAGAACCCACCTGCCAATGCAGGAGGTACAGGTCAGGAAGATCCCCTGTAGAAGGAAATGGCAACTCGCTCCAGTATTCTTGCCTGGGAGATCCCATAGACAGATGAGCCTGGTGGGCTACAGCCTGTGCATGTGTGTACGTAGCCCCCAGGGTCACAAAAGCATTGGACACAACTTAATAACTAAATCAAACAACAGATATGTACATGCAGATACATACAACTACTGCAAAATATGCTCCAAGTTACATTGGTCTCTGCATACTACAAAAACAAATCCATGCCTACAGAACACCAACTGCTATATAAAAGTAAGGCAGAGCAGATTATCACAGATTATCTCTTGAAGGTTATATAAGAAATTGGTTCTAGTCATTTCCCATGGGAAGCATTCAGAGGAATTAGGATCAATGGTTAGAAGGAAATTATATCATTTTAACTGTGTGCATCTTTTATTAAAATTGAAATTTTACCATGTGATATATTATGATTTTCAAACAACTTGAAACATCAGAAGAAAAGAAAATGATGTGAAACATATTAACAAATATTAACTGAAGCTAGCCAATGGATTAAACTGTTAAGCTGTGAATGCTTGCTTCCTGACTGGCTCACCTTTGTCCCCTCGCCTCACCCCAGTTTGCTTCTCCATCAAATGGTTACGCTGATGAGTCA
Organism: Muntiacus reevesi; assembly: GCF_963930625.1. Lineage (NCBI taxonomy): Eukaryota > Metazoa > Chordata > Mammalia > Artiodactyla > Cervidae > Muntiacus > Muntiacus reevesi. Next base: position 58,872,257 of record NC_089263.1, on the reverse strand, counting down.
ATGGTGAGGAGCGGTGAGACCAGCAGGCAAAATGCTTGGCTGAGAGTCCAGCAGGTGGTGATGATGGAAAAGGTGAAAGCGGTGCCAGAGTCTGCTGCAGGGGATGAAGAAGGATCACCAGGAGCACACAGAAGCAGGTGCATTCTATGGCAAACTAGAGTCTTGGAAGGAGGCACACCAGCTCCACCAGCAATTCAGAGCTAAGCCCGCAGGCTGTGTTCATTTCCTCTCCTGGGAAAGATGCTCCTGACCTCCATTAGAGGTTGCTCTGGCACTTACTGAGACAGTGTTTCTCTAGGGGTCTGGTACATGGTGGATATTTAACTGACTTTCTGTGTTTTTTGCTTCACCTCCCACCCTCACAGGTAATAGGACTTGGTTCTCAGGATAAGAGAGAAAACAGTATCGAAACCTTCCCTCAGAGGGTCTGATGGGCTCCAAGGACCTGTTTCCTGCTCTGCCCTGCCTGGAGATGATTGCACAAGTGAAATGGAACGTGGAAGTCAGTGCTTCTCAAACTTGAACCTGCATCTGGGTTCAACCTGCATCTGCCTGGAGGGCTTGTTGAAACAGATTACTGCCCCCTGCTTGATGTCCTCAGAAATTTGCATCTCTAACACAATGATGCCATGGCTGCCAGTCCTGGGACCTAATTTGGAGAACCACTGGTGGACGAGACCTGTCCGTAAAAGGCAGCAGTCCATAAATGGCTGTAAGAGCTTGACCAAATTACTTCTTCCTATGGAGTTTAAAATGTCTTTATATATTATTCAAGAGAAATTTGCATGGGTCAGATCAGTTTTTGTTTTGTTTTGTTTGAAACTGTATCCACAAGAGCCCATGTACATGTGTCAGAGATGACTGGGATCAGGGACATAGCAAGTGAGGTGGACTCTGGCTTCCATTCCCTGCCCCTGCTCTATAAACTGGATTGACATGCCCTTGGTATAAATGTTGGTGACTACCCGCCCCCCAAATTCCAATGTTGAAATTCTGAAGCCCAACGTGATGGTGTTAGCGGATAGAACTTTTAGGAGGTGATTGTATCACAGATGAGATTAGTGCCCTTATAAAGAGACCCGCAGAACTCCTTACCCTCTTTGGATGTGGATGCAAGAAGGCTAGGATCAGAAAAGGGCCCTCACCCAACCATTCTGGACCTGATCTTAGACTTCCAGCTTCTAGGACTGTGAGAAACAAACTTCTATTTTTTACAAGCCATCAGTCTATGGTATTGTTGCTATGGCAGTCTGTGGTATAGACTAAAGTAAGCTAAGACTCAATTTGAAGAGAAAATTCTCTCATTTAAAAATGAACAAGTCAAATCACTTGGGAAACCCTTGGCTTCATATTCTAACCAAGGTGACTTTAAGCGTGCATGACTCAGGCTCCAGGAGGATGGACCTTTTCAGTTCCCAGAAGAACAGGCACTGGAGGGCAGCTGACCCGTGAGAGTCTCTGTGATTCTGAGGGTCCTGGACCAGACAGGTGAGGGCAGAAATGCCTTTGGATGGTTTGGCTTCCTGGGGTTCTGCACAGACATCCACACAGAGCCCTCCACTTGAGAGCCTCCGAGACCTGGCTTGATGCTCAGCAGTGGCTGTCTTGAGATGCTTAACCACTTACCTTTGACCTTGTGTTCTGAAGTGGATATGTTCATCCACCTTTTTTGCTGTTACTGTGAATACAGTGATCACCACGTCCATGAGCACAGAATCTCCATGGACTCCTGGTGCATGTGGGGTCAGAGAGAATCCAAGTGATCCCAGGGTCATTGTGCTTCATCTCTGATTTAGAGGAGAAGGGCAAAGAAGCTCACAACCCCACAGGGCCATGCTTTCCGTTCAAACCAAAATTGCCTTAAATGCAGAAAGAAGACAATAGCATTCTAAAAACTGGCAACATCCAAAGAACCTTATCACACTCTTTCTTACTGTGGGACTTCTCTGTATTAGGCAATCACCACTGAAAATGATGACGTAGAAGGAAAAGGAGAGATTTCAGTTCTTCCTTTCAAGTCTTCTTTACTCATCATGGGGATGGGATAGAGCATGTTTGCAGACTGTGCATGGAGTAAAAGCAGATGTGATTATTTTGTATGGTGTTTCCACTGTTCTGGTAAAGAACCAAATACATGTGTACAGAAGGACTACAAAATACAAATTGTGTAATTTTTTTTGGCAATTCCACGTAAGAGTTACATGCTGCTACCTTTAAAACCAGCACAAATACACACAGCTATATTTAAAATTGACAGCCAACGAGGATCTACTGCATAGCACAGAGAACAATGCTCAGTATTCTATAATGACCTAAACGGGCAAAGAATTTGAAAAGGAATAGGTCCATGTACATGTCTAATTGAATCACTCCACTGTACACCTGAAACTAATGAAACACTGTTAATCGACTATACCCCAAAATAAAATATTTTTAAAAATTAAAAAATATATATCCCATCGGGAAACAACAAAATAAACAAAAACTAGCACTCTACTATAGAAAGATGATTTCGTAAAATCCATGCTAGTCATTTAAAGTTTTAAATTTACTCATAACATCATGAAAAATAAAAACTACTATGACAAGTTAGAAGTTTGCTAAAGAAAAGAAACAGCTTCATATTTTAGTACCTTTAAGGATATTTTTTTCCTGCTTTGTGGGTGAAGCCCCAGCAGATCTATTTTGCACCAGACCTTGCAAATGATGGAGTTGGTCCTGTCTTTGGGTTTACAAAGTTAAATACACATCCTCAGAGATACAAAAGAAAAGGAAGAAATCTTTATTTCACTTCCTTAAGAAGTCAGTTCTCCACCGGGTCCCCAGTTTTGCACAGTTCCCGAGATTAGCCTTAAGGAGTATGTAGTAGGAATGGTCCTATGAACTGTGATTATTGAATCCTCATTCCTACAGAAAGTGACGGCTAGAACTGCAGTCCCAGGAGCATCACCACATGCAGTTGTACAGGTTGTGCACTGCACAACTCCAAAGACAACACAGATATTCCTACCCCTCACACAGCTGCACACCCTGTCCATGGGAACTGGATGACTTGAGTGGACTCCTGGGTACTGGCCTGCCCACCAAACCCCATCCCTTCTTCACACCGTCTTCTCTGAGGTCAGAATACTCTTCTCAAGCTTCTGATCCAACACCCTGGTCTGTGCTCAGACTGGCCTTCATCCATTGCCCCTATGTTTGTTGGGCAGGTCCCTGCTCGACTTTAGATATGCCTCTCAAAAGAACAACTTTTTTGCAAAGCAGAAATAGAGACACAGATACAGAGACCAAATGTATGGACACCAAGGAGGGAAAGTGGAGAATGGAACTGGGAGATTGGGGTTGACATCTATACACGCCTGATACTATGTATAAAATGGATAACTAATGCGAACCAACTGTGTAGCATAGGGAACTCTCCCCAATGCTCTGTGGTGACCTAGATGGGAAGGAAATACAAAAAAGAGCGGTATATGTGTACATATCACTGATTCATTTTGCTGTGCTACGGAAATCAACACATTGTAAAGCAGCTATACTTAGATACAATGTTTTTTAAAAAGAATAGTTTCTAGTATGAATGAGCAGCTTGGAACTAGTAGGTCATCTAGTAACCCCCATGACCCAGACCTGTCACCCACCATCAGCTTGATGACTTAGGAAAGAGACCTTCACCAAGTCCTGGGTCCCTCTGCCCTCTTTGGTTTCTCGCCATCATCCCAGGAGCCTTTCATGTCTAGATTCTCTGCTGACAAAGGTCCGCACTCTAAATACAGCCTACAGTCTTTCTGTCTCTTGTCTCTCTCGTCTTTTCTGTCCAATCAGCTTCAGCCCATGAATTAGCAAGGTCCTCCTCCACACCTGTCTGCCTTGACAGAGGACCCCTGGTATCAACCGGGATGGAGTGTTCAGGGTCATCACCCAGAACATCCCTGATTCCTATCATTCCAATTCCATACTTGAGGGGTTCTGACTTCCCGGTTCCCTAAACTGTGGAGTTGTTAAAATGCCCATCCCCAGATCTCACCCCAGGATATTCTAACTCAGAGTGTCCTCCCAGAAGACAGAGTAAAGTTATAATTAGACACATTGACTGTAGCATCAGAAAACCTTCCTTGTCTCTGCCATCTAATATCCACGTGACATTTGGGGATGCATTTATCCTTTCTCTTACTCTGTTTCCTTGGCTATAAAACTCAGATGAGAGTGATAATATAAACATCTTCCAGGATGGGCAGAAAAATTAAATGAATTTATACAAGTAAATGACTAGAATACCACCCAGCACAAGATGGACATTTAATGAAATATTCATTGCATCATTGTTATTATCCAAAATATTTACAGATGTGACCTTGGCCTCTACACTGGTTCTCGGTGCCTGACTATTCTTAGTAAAGAACTGCATTACCTTGGTCTTGGCCAAGCAAACCCAACCCTGACCCTGGCTTACTGGTATGACCATCTTGGTTGGATTCAGCCCCTCATCATCACCCTAAGTATCTTTGACTTAATTTTTTTGCTTTCCTGTCTACATCAGCAGAAAAATGCTTGCTCATGATTCAAAATCCAACTGAAATCTCTAGTCCTTTCTTAAATCTTCTTCAACCTTTCTCTGTATTTATGTGCTCCTAGAATTATTGATTCAGCACATTTTATCCTAACTACTGGTTACTTGCATGACTCTGGCTTGTTATTGGAAGACTAGCAATTTATTTTTCCTCTAACATGAGGTCCTAACGTGGCACATACAGTAGATGCTCAATAAATGATATTTTTGCCAACTAATGTCTACTCTGTCCTTTAGAGTCTGATTTCAAACTCTTAGGGAGAACTCTGATTTGGCTTCTTTCCTGAGGGGCATAATTCTAACCCCTTTTCACCACAGTCCCCATTTGTTCTTCTGTCCCTGGTTTTCATGTGAAATAAGAAGTGAGTTTCAAATGCGGCATGGAATGAAAGCCAAGCCAGAACTTGAGCCCCATGGATGAACTTCAAACAGGGACTTAAAACACACAAAATAAGAACCAGCTTCGCCAGGACAGGGTAGAAGAAGCGAGGCACTTGGTGACTCCCTCAGATGTTCTGGAAATACACTTTGATTTCATATATTTTGAATTAAATTGATTGAAATTCAAAGCTAAAGCCAACATACCACATTTCCTTTGGTCAGAAGTGAAGTGTGAAAATAGTGTTTTGAATTCTCGGTTGGATGCACAGCTCTGGGTTTGAAGTGTGACAGGCTGAGGAGGTTTTGGGTTACTGGAAACGTCAACATTCCACTCGCCCAGGCTTCCAAAGGAATTAGAGAAATTGCAAACACGGCACTGTAGGGTACTGGAATATCAGAAGAGCACTGGTGTGGATTCCCCTAAGTTCTCTGAATTGCCAGAGTTGCAGTCATTCCCACTGCGGCCGCCACAGCCGACTGGTAAAGCTCCTTATGGAATGGACAGCAGAGTCTTTGCAAGCCTTGTGCTGTAAGAATTCCAGTCAGTGGGATGCAGTCCCTTTCCACTGCTGACAGTAATACAGTTAAGAAAATGCATGCATGTTTATAACAGAACAGAGTTAGGGCTTAGTGTGATAAACAGAAGGAGCACTCCTAAAGGCTAGCTGCCTTTTCAGAGTAAACTTTTGTAATTTATCATGCTGCAAATTTCCTGAATTTTGATTTTTTTAAGTACATGGTGATTGGCTATTGTATTCAATTTCGACTTTATTCAGTATTACACTTGAAACCTTACTTCATAGGATGGGAAGGAGCCATCTCCCTCTTACTACTAAGAAAGCAAAGAAGTGAAAGTGAAAGTTGCTCGGTCCTGTTTGACTCTTTGAGACCCCATGGACTAATATAGTCCATGGAATTCTCCAGGCCAGAATACTGGAGTGGGGAGCCTTTCCCTTCTCCAGGGGATCTTCCCAACTCAGGGATCAAATCCAGGTCTCCTGCATTGCAGGCAGATTCTTTACCAGCTGAGCCACAAGGGAATCCCATGAATGCTGGAGTGGCTAGCCTATACCTTCTCCAGCGGATCTTCTTGGCCCAGGAATCAAACTGGGAATCAAACTGGGGTCTCCGGTATTGCAGGTGGATTCTTTACCAACTGAGCTATCAGGGAAGCCCAAGAAAGCAAAACACAGGATCAAATATAATGAATAAAATGTAAATATGCATACATTAGTTCAAAGGAAGAAAAATTTCTAGATTTGAGAAATAAAGAGGGAACTCAAAGCCATATATGAGCTAGAGCTGAAGCTTTGGTGGCCTGCAGGCCTTCGATGTGTTTGCAGATTTTAGGGACTACATATGTAATGCCCACGCTGGAACAATAGATGAGGCCATACGCCTTTTGTTGCTGTCATTTAATCACTCAGTCATGATGGACTCTGTGTGACCCCATGGACTACGGCATGTAGGGCTTCCCTGTCCTTCACCATCTCCTGGAGGTTGCTCAAACTCATGACCATTGAGTCAGTGATGCCATCCAATCATCTCATCCTCTGTTGTCCCCTTCTCCTCCCGCCCTCAATCTTTCCTATCATCAATGTCTTTTCCAGTGAGTCAGCCCTTCACATCAGGTGGCAGAAGTACTGGAGTTTCAGCTTCAGCATCAGTCCCTCCAATGAATATTCAAGACTGATTTCCTTTAGGATTGACTGGTTGGATCTCCTTGCAGTCCAAGGGACTCTCAAGAGTCTTCTCCAACACCACAGTTCGAAAGCATCAGTTCTTTGGTATTCAGGCTTCTTTATGGTCCAACTCTCACATCCATATATGACCACTGGGAAAACCATAGCTTTGAGTATACAGATCTTTGTTGGCAAAGTAATGTCTCTGTTTTTTAATATACTGTCTAGTTTGATCATATATTTTCTTCCAAGGAGCAAGCGTCTTTTAATTCCATGGCTCCAGTCACCATCTGCAGTGATTTTAGAGCCCAACAAAATAAGGTCTGTCACTGTTTCCATTGTTTCCCCATCTATTTACCATCAAGTGATGGGACCTGATGCCATGATCTTAGTTTTTTGAATGTTGCATTTTAAGCCAGTTTTTCACTCTCCTCTTTCACCTTTATCAAGAGGCTCTTTAGTTCATCTTCACTTTCTACCATAAGGATGGTGTCATCTGCATATCTGAGGTGATTGATATTACTCCCAGAAATCTTGATTCCAGTTTATGCTTCATCCAGTCCAGCATTTCTCAAGATGTACTCTGCATATAAGTTAAATAAGCAGAGTGACAATATACTGCCTTGATGTAGTCCTTTCCCAATTTTGAGCCAGTCTGTTGTTCCATGTCTGATTCTAATCATTGCTTCTTGACCTGCATACAGGTTTTGCAAGAGGCAGGTAAACCTTTTAGGATAATCCAAAAGATAATAAGCATGTCTGAGATTATTGAAGAGATACAATAGTAAAATTAAAACCATAAGGGAAGAAAGGGATATTGTCATTTCAAAAATGGTAAGATTAGAAAAATAATTATATAAGACTTCTAGAAATAGAAATTATGGTAGCTGAAACTAAAGTTAAAAAAATGAAAACAATTTTGTTTCCTATTATGGTGGCATAGCTTGGTTGAACTAACCCTAGAACAGTAACAATTGTAAAAAACTTGAAAAAGAAAAAAACTCAAACAGCTGAAGGTATTGGAGAGTAACCAAAACAGGTGAAAAACTGGAGGGAAGTCTATTGTTGAAAAGCAGGAACCAAGCTGGATGAGCCTGGTGTGTTTGTGACTTTTGGCCTGAGAACACGATTCAGCCTGTATAGCAGAGCCAGGAGAAAGTTGTCTTGCTGGCTTCCAGAATAAGAGGGAAGACTCTAGGATTGCAGACATGGCTACACGGCTAACTAATAATGAGCAAGATGCTAAAAATCACAGTCCTCAATGAGCTTGCCTAAATGCTTTACCAATGGCTAAACTAGACACAATTGAGAGATTCCATAGGATCTGGTTCAAATAAAAGCTGAAAAAATATTATTTATCCTAAGAGAAGCAGAGTTATGAGTTTTATTCCAGCCAAGTTAATTGCTTGCTTCTTAGAGGTTCTCACAAGAACATAGCTAAATCTAGTCTCTGCAGTGTATTTCTTACAATAGCTGGGATAGAAATTAAAAGATGCTAGATATGCAACAGGAAAATGTGACCACAGACAAGAAAAACACAGCTAGTATAAACTGTCTCTGAGGCAAACCAGGTTATTGAATTAATTAGCAAGTACTTAAGTATTGATGTATCATCAGGATCCGATGGCCCGCTTTCTTCCTTTCTTTTTCATTGAAGTATATTTGACTTACAATATTATTCAGGCGTACAACATAGTGATTTGGTATCGCTCTAGATTACACTCCATAAAAAGCTGTAAAATGCCAGCTATATCCCCTGTACTTTCGAGCTGGCACTGAGCCTCCACCGTGGCTAAGGGCCGGGTCAGAGCCCAAGCTCCACCCGTTCCCTGGTTCCTGCCCTTGCACTGGCCGCGGCAGTGTCTGCTTTAAGGAGAAGCAGGCCCAGAGCAGGGGGCGCTGGAGCCTGAGTCCTGTGTGGCCTGGGCTGCATGCCGGGCCGTCCTGGCAGACCGGCCGGAGCACCAGGTAGTTTTCAATTGTCTGCCCCTGTGCCGGGACTGAGAGCAAGAAAATCTGCGTCTGTATTCTTCAAGAGTAGAATCCTTGTTTCTTGTAACACTGCTTTGAACCCCGCTGGCTTTCAAAGCAGCTACAGGAGTTCATCTTCCCAGTGTTAGAGCGAGGGCTGGGTGCCTGATACGGGGCTCGTTCTTAGGGGAGGACCTTCAGGCCTGTGATATCTCTCTCCTCTTCAGGGTCATTGAGTTCTGACTGGATCACTTCTCCTCCCCTCCTACTAGACTTTGGTGGTTCTTTCTTTACACCCCTCACTGTAGAAGAGCCATTCTGCTAGTCGTCAGTCTGTTCTCAGGGAGAGTTGCTCTACAGGTAGCTGTAGATTTGATGTGTCCATGCTGGGAGGTGAGCTCAGAGTCTTCTTATTCTGCCTTCGTGATCCTTTTCTGAACAGAACTTACAAGAATTGGTATTCTGTGCCTTTTGCTATTTCACAACAATCTTCCAAAGACCAAAGCATTTTAAGGAATATTTTAATAGAATTAAACTCATTCTATCTTGCTATTACCACCTGGGCCCACTGAACTTATTTCTCCTTTAAAATGCATGACAAGATCTTAGTAATTCTATTTTTCTTATATTTGAAATATTTTTCTCTTTAATCATCCTTAGGATTACTTTATCATTATTTATTAATTACCCCCAATTATGTAAAAAATTTTTAAAATAATAAGAAAATGAAAGAATGATGGACTCACCTTGACGAATTATAATAGTGAAATAAATGCTCACCTTTAAGTATCAATAATTCCATAAATAAAACACAAGACACTCTAAATAAAAAGCAAAGGTCCCAAATTGGACATGAAAACATTATCAACTACGTGTTGTCCAACAGAGATGATCTTTAGATACAAGGGCACATATAAAATAAAGGAAAATAATAGAAAAATAAATACCATGAGAATAGTAAGCATGAGAAAAGTGAAATGACTGCATTAATATCAGACAAAAAAGACAAAGACAAGAAGTATTTTCTGAGCAAAGATGGGCATTTCACAATAGGATTCAATTTATTAGAAAGACAAAAAAATTGTCAACATCAAGCAAAAGAAATTTAAAATATAAACTCTTAAAGTATAACTAGATAAAATCATCAGTAAGAATATAGAATACCTTAATGGAAATATCAACCATGTGACCTAATTTGCATCTATAATACCTTATGCCTCCAAACTTCAGAGATTATATTTTTTAAAAGTGTACATGAACTGTTCACCAAGATATATCAGGTACTGGGATAAAAATAAGTCTAAATAAATCTCAAAAGAGCAAAATAATGCAAAACATATTTTTGACCACAATAAAATTAGATATTAATACGAGATATCCAGAAAAGCCCCAATAGTTAGAAATTGATGGCTCAGACAGTAAAGAATCCACCTTCAATGTGGAAGACCTGGGTTTGATCCCTGGGTTGGGAAGATCCTCTGGAGGAGGGTATGGCAACCCACTCCAGTATTCTTGCCTAGAAAATCCCCATGACAGAGAAGCCTGGTGGTCTCGTAAAGAGTCAGACATGACCAAGTGACTAAGCACACAATAAATTTCTAAACACTTTAGTCAAAGAAGTAACAAGAGAAATTCAAAAATATTTTAAATGGAATGATAATAAAAGCAGAACATAACAAAATTTATAGAATGCAATTAGAGAAAGGCATACATACAAATTTATAACTCTAAATGCATATATTATTATATATAGCTTAAATATATTTGTATAATAGTAAATAAGTTTACATAAATGATAAATATGTCTATATATAATTTAAATGCTTATATTACATTATAAGAGAAAAGTTTAAAATGTATAACTTAGGTTTCCATCAGCAGAAGTTAAGAAAGCAAAGTAAATTAAGCCCTAAATAAGTAAAAATAAGATAGAGATAAACATGGAAATTAATAAATTAGAAATGGATGTCAAATAAAATTTTAAAAAGACAAAATTTGTTTTATCAAAATTATTAATAAATCAATAAACTCCAATTAAAACTCATCCAATAATGTTAGAGAAAAAATTATTGAATTAAGAGTAAATAAGGGGAAATTATTAGCGATATTGCAGACTTTAAAAGTATATTAAGAAAGTAGTATGGGCAATTTAAATAAAATGAAAAGAGTCTTATCAAAACTAATGTAACATAAAATTGGAAACATGAATATGAATATTTTCCAAGTTGTTTCAAAAGACCAGCAAAAACAAATGGATACAAAAGTTGGGAATAAGTAACTCTTAAATCAATATTCATTATTAGTATAAATTTCTAAATCATTAATAAAAGATCAACATATTTAATCCTGTCATTTGTAAAAAAGAAAAATTACAAACATCTTGGTCAAATGAAGTTTTTCCCCAAGAGCAAACTTTTAACATTTGAAAATCATTCATCAGTTCAGTTCAGTTCAGTTCAGTCACTCAGTCATGTCTGACTCTTTGCGACCCCATGAATCCCAGCACGCCAGGCCTCCCTGTCCATCACCAACTCCCGGAGTTTACTCAAACTCATGTCCATTGAGTTGGTAATGCCATCCAGCCATCTCACCCTCTGTCATCCCCTTCTCCTCTTGCCCCCAATCCCTCCCAACATCAGGGTCTTTTCCAATAAGTCAACTCTTTGCATGAGGTGGCTGAAGTACTGGAGTTTCAGCTTCAGCATCAGTCCTTCCAATGAACACCCAGGACTGATCTCCTTTAGGATGGACTGGTTTGATCTCCTTGTAATCCAAGGGACTCTCAAGAGTCTTCTCCAACACCACAGTTCAAAAGCATCAATTTTTTAGGGCTCAGCTTCCTTCACAGTCCAACTCTCACATCCATACATGACCACTGGAAAAACCATAGGTAGATCATAGGTAGAGATAATTTTATCTGTCAAAAGTGAGCAGTTAGTCATGATAAAAGTTCTCAGTAGTGCATGAGTAGATGGGAACTTTCACAGTCAAAGGGATTGCATGAAAAATCTGTAACATCATACTAAATGAAGAAACTGAATATTTTCCCCTAAAATTAGGAATAAGGTAAATATGATTTTAATCAGATAAATAAGGCAGGAAAATAAAAGGTAAACATTAAGAAGAAAAAGGTAACTGTCTCTTTTCTTAGACAGCTTGACTGGTTAGAGAGTACTCAGTATTCTAATAAATAAATTATGAACCCAGGTCTCTCCCATTGCAGGCAGATTCTTTACCATCCAAGCCACCAGGGAAGCCCATAAATAAATAAGCAAGTGGACTAAACACTTAGAACTAATAAAGGTTCAAAATATAAGATCAATATACAATAATAAACTTTATATATGCTAGAGATTTAAAGTTTAAAACTTCATTTTGTGTAACATAAATTACTTGGTAATAATTTAACATAATATATAAATAACCTATACACTAATAGCCACAATAATTGCTGAGAGAAATCAAGAAAACATAAATAAATAGATATACCATGTTCATGAACTGAAGTCTCAATGTCTCAGTATTGTTAAGATATTAATTCTATTTAAATTCACACATAGATTCAGCACTATTATAACCATAATTCAAGCTGATTTTTAAAAATGACAAGCAGATTATACAAAAATGGAAAGAATCTAAAATATCCAAGGCAATCTTGAAAAGTAGAACAAAGTTGGAGGATTTGACATACAAAGCTTCAAGTATTACTACACAGTTATTGCACTATTACATTAATAGAACATTAGTTAAAACATCAGGTAATATGTTAAACAAGGCTATGGTGTTGACTTAAGAATAGACAAGTAAATCAGTCAAACAGAATAAGACATCTATTAGATTTTCAGCAAAAATATCAGAGGAATTATATGATGGATACAAAGGTTGTTTGTTTGTTTGTTTTCCTTAATTTTTGGAGGTGCTGTTCAGCTTGTGGGATCCTCGTTTCCTGATCAGAAATTGAACCTGTGTGCCTTGGAGTGGAAGTGCAGCCTTAACCACTGGACTGCCAGGGAATTCCCCAAAATCTTTTTAACAAACTGGATATTCACATGGGAATAAAAATGAACCTCAACACTTACCTGACAAAATTAATTTTAATTTAATGTAAAAGCTAAAAGTACGAAGCATTTAGTTAGGAAAGCATAGGAGAATACTTCTGTCACCTGTGAGGAGACAAAGTTTTCTTAGAACATGTGACTCAGTAACTCAGTAAAGTGAAGGAGGAAACAGACAGAACAGGCTCCATCTTGAAAGCAAGACTCCACCCTGGGCCGACTGTGGACTCTGAGCTCTATGCCCAGTGTCTATGGAAACGACAAACCGACTGGAAAAGCAGACCCCACCTCCTAAGGAAGAGCCCCAGGGCTTGTACCTAGACTCTCCATCACCTAAAAGAATACCCTAATTACCTGTGCAACCAAATAGAATCATAAATTCTATTATGCTTACTGATGTATGACCACAGGCCTATTGATAATTGTCCACTGTTAACTACCTAGGCTTAAGGCTTATGAATCACGGGCTTAAGGCATATGAATCATGGGTTAACTTTGATTGTATCTTTCTTTTCCTTTGTTCAGACTAGTTTCAGAGAATTGGGGGAGGTGGGTTTGAGCAAGGTTTTCACAAAAATTGGTCGGGGTCCTTGGCCAAGAGGAGACTCTGCCTTGGGCCCACTGGTGTGATAAACTGCACTTCACCATCTGCATTGTCCCTCTGAGTGAGTTTGTTTCCCGGAACGCGTGGCTACAACAGTAAAAGAAAAAACATTATTTTATTATTATTTTTTTAATTTTGCTTATCTAGAGACACATTTAAGAAAATGAATGAGAAAGATTGCAAAATATTATCTAACAGAAGGCTTTTGTTTAGATTGTAAAGAGTTCTTACAATTCAACAACAAAAGGGAAAAGCTTATTTTTAAAATGAGCAAAAGACATGAACAAACACTTCATAAAGGAACACATGAAAATTGCCATTTAGCACCTGAAAAGTTTCCTGTCTTATTAGACATCAAGAAAATGTAATTGAAAGCACAATAAGATGCCTCCATATTCCCACTTTATAGTGGGCTGAAATGGTAGTGATTGCTGAAGTCCAGATAGTGATCATGTGGAACATAGACCTATCAGGAATGTAAAATAACACAATCTATTTGAAAAAAGTTTAGTAGTTTACAGTTTAACTACAGACCTACCTTTGACCACAATCCTAATCCTAGGGATTCATCCAGTGCCTTTAAACAAATGTGTGCGAAAATGTGAATAATGACTTTATTCATAGTAGCTGAAAACTGGGGATAATATGAATGTCCATAAGAGAAGAAAGTCATAATTTCATAAAATACTACTTATCAAAAACTTTAAGTGAATTACTGGTGCTCAACAATATTAGTGATGTTACAGTGAACAAAGGAAGTATCCCACAAAACAAAATATATCATGTGACATCATTTATAGGAAATTCCAGGACAAGCAAAATGAGTCTATGGTGAAAAACCAGAACAGCGGTTGCCTCCAGTTGGGAAATGAGAAGGGAGGGTTTACTAGGAAGGAATACAAGGACATTTCTGGAGGATGAAAATGTTTTATGTCTTAGGGGTGTTATGGGTTTCAAGGATGTATTTATTTGTCAAACTGCCTTGAATTGTATTGTTCACTTCAAAGTGTGTAAATTGTATGTAAAAAGTTGTAAATAAATTTTGAACTTTAGTTAGTAGGTTTGCGTTTCACAGTGGTGTGGTTTAGCAATACTGAAATGGCTTTCTGTGTATTCTAAACTATAGCAAATGAGTAAATATGTTGAAGATAATTGGATGCACATTTCTCACTGCTGTGAAAGCAGTTACAAACACGGGGAGGAGGAAACCAGGTTCTAACCTGTATTACGTTGATTGAAATTAGAGGGTTAACTCAGATTTTTTAAAAGTAGATAAAGGAAAATATAGATGTTTATTTATATTTATTAAGTTGCATGTGCATACATGTGCTTATAATATATACACATTCGCACACATATATGTGCTTATTTTTTAAAACTTTCTACATTTCTGAGTGGAAAAGCAGATTAGACATAGCTGAAGGAGAATGGGTAAACAGAGGTTATTACCTCAATACCTCACAGTATGGGAAAGAGAAATTATGGAAGAAAGATTAAGGTTCATGGATGACAGCATTAGAAGGTCCAACAAATATTTAACAGAATTACTGAAGGGAGAGAATAGAAAGAATCATCAAAAACGATGACAGATGAAAATAGCTCAAAAATAATAAAAGACATAATTCCTTGTTTTGAGGGATAACACTGAATCTTGAACAAGATGAGTAATAAATTCAGACTGGAATGAGATATTTGCAAAGCTTATAATAAAAATATATAAATTACATAAATTGTCTTACATATCATATATATATATAAATATACACACTCCATCAACTCTCCAAGACATAGAAAGATAACATAGAAAATTTTCAGTGAATTTAAAAGATAATTCATAGAAGAAACGTCAATGTCAATAAGCATGGGAAACAGTCCTGTTCTCCAGCAATCAGAAAAATGCAAACCAAACCAAGTGACACCATTAAAGCAGCGTACTGCTGTTTCATAACTTTGTGTGTGTGCTGTGTCCAGCCGTGTCTGACTCTTTAAATCCCCACTATGGCCCTCCAGGCTCCTCTGTCCACGGAATTTTCCAGGCAAGCATGGTGGAGTGCATTGCCATTTCCTCCTTCAGGAGATCTCCCTGACCCAGGAATCGAACCCGTGTCTCTTGCATTGGCAGGCAGATTCTTTACCACTGCTCCACCTGAGATTTCGTAACATTAAGAGTATGAAATTAAAAAATATATATATATTTGACAATAGTAAGTGCTAGTGAGGATATGGAGAAAACAAAAATCTTTTATAATACCGGTAGAAATATACATTGCCACAACCATGTTGAAGAGCCATTTGGCTAAATCTAGTCATTTAGAGATATGTGCACTCAAGGATCTGCATGTCCACTTCTGGATACATTCATGCTTCCCAGATTAAATATTAACAAAAATGTACAGGGATATATGTGTAAGGATGTTCATTATAGTATTATTTATAATAAAAAATAAGGAAACTAGTCCATGTCCATTAAAAGAAGAATGGATAAGCAAATAGTACGTTAAATAGCAGTTTAATAATGCATCATGTATCAACAGGGACAATTCTGAAAATTTTATTTAAACAATAAAAAGATGAGAGATGGAGAGAGATGAAGACACCATGTATGTAAATCATAAACAGAACACACAACACAATATTCTGTATTATATAGGGCTACTTTTATAAAGTAAAAAGAGAAAACACAGAGAATAGTAGCAGAGTTCTGGAAAAGATTTTCTCAGGGAGGAAAGAAAAGAATTAGTTAGTATGGTAGGATTAGGGGAGATGTGGCAGCTAAGGAATGGTCCTTTAACAGAATCTGTAATGTTTTATAACTTTCAGGAGAAAATATCTAAAGAAAACAAAATAAAATATCTACATATATCAACTCTGTATTATTTCAATATAAGTGTCTGTTTCTATGGTATTGTTATGTATATTTTACATGCTTGGTATATTTTGTGAATACAATTTCTTGAAAAGCTTTTTAAAAAACAGCATCACACCAGTTAAGTCACAATTCTACACATGCACTACAAATTGTTATGAAAAATACTTGACTAATAAAAGCATAAAATATGGATGAGAAAAATGCAGACCAATTTCCAAACTCTGGAGACTTCTGGAGATGGAGGAAGAGAAATGGGATCAGAGAGGGATGTAAGTAGACTTTGATTCTCTCCAGAGTGGTTAAAAAAAAGTCAAGCAAAAAACAGCTAAATGTTCACATTTATGATTTCTAGGTATTGGATTAAAATATTGGTATGGTATTTTTCAATGTCATTCATTTGAATTATTTCTAACTAAAATTATTTTTTGTTTGAATCAGGGTGAATTTTTCAAGAGTTTTCCATAATTTTTGCATGAGTTTGTCTTACATCTATTCCTCATTCCAGATAACTTGGATTCCTTGCCTTTCTCAAGCTTTTCTTTTTAGCTTCAGTTTTAGTGGAAAGAGAAGAGAGGGCATTTGACATCTTCACAGGGACATACCCCACACACAGATACACAGATATGAACTCAAAAAGAATTGAGTATGTAGACGTATGGACGTGGGCTTCCCTGACAGCTCTGTTGGTAAAGAATCTGCCTGCAATGCAGGGGCCCTGGGTTGATTCCTGGGTCAGGAAGATCCTCTGGAGAAAGGATAGGTTACCCACTCCAGTATTCTTGGGCTTTCCTTGTGGCTCAGTTGGTAAAGAATCTGCTTGCGATGTGGGAGACCTGGGTTCAATCCCTGGGTTGGGAAGATGCCCTGGAGAAGAGAAAGGCTACCCACTTCAGTATTCTATTCTGGCCTAGAGAATTCCATGGACTGTACCTATGGGGTTGCAAAGAGTTGGACACAACTGAGCGACTTTCACTTTCACTTTCATGTATGGGAGTGCTAAGTTGCTTCGGTCATGTCCAGCTGTTTGTGATTCTGTGGACGGTAGCCCACCAGACTCCTCTGTCCACAGAATTCTCCAGGCAAGAATAATGGAGTAGGTTGCCATGCCCACCTCCAGGGGATCTTTCCCACCCAAGGATCAAACCCATGTCTCTTACACCTCCTGTATTGGCAGGCAGATTCTTCACCACTGACATTACCTGGGGAAGCCCCTATCAGTTCAGTTCAGTTCAATCACTCAGTCGTGTCCAACTCTTTGCGACCCCATGAATCGCAGCACTCTAGGCCTCCCTGTCCATCACCAACTCATGGAGTTTACTCAAACTCATGTCCATCGAATCAGTGATGCCATCCAGTCATCTCATCCTCTGTCATCCCCTTCTCCTGCCCTCAATCCCTCCCAGCATCAGGGTCTTTTCCAATGAGTCAACTCCTCGCATGAGGTTACCAAAGTATTGGAGTTTCAGCTTCAGCATCAGTCCTCCCAATGAACACCCAAGACTGATCTCCTTTAGGATGGACTGGTTGGATTTCCTTGCAGTCCAAGCCTGCTAAATAATTTGCTATATGTTGAGTAGATAGATAGATGATAGACAGATGGGTAGAAGGTAGACAGTGGATAGATAGATAGAGAGAGAGAGAGAGAGAGAGACTGACTGAGATTCCTGAGCTCTAAAATGGAGTAATGATGACGACAGCAGTAGAGCTCTGTGATGTTAACAGGTGATATAAACAAGCCCAGGAGCTCAATGTATAGCCTGATGCACAGTAATCGTTCATGAATACTTACTACTCTACATGTAACTTGTACCTGTTTCTTTCTCTGATCCTCAATGCATTAACTCTTCAAAGTAAAGACATTCATGAATACAAATTTGTGGTTATTTCTAACACCCCAAAATGGAAAATACATTGGAATCATCATGACACTGACTATGGCCACCTTGGTTCCAGTAGGTGACCAAAACCTATGACACCCCAGAGGGTGGTCACCGTGGCTACTCCTGTCTCAGCCATTCACTTTTTGTACAACCTTGGGTGAGATTTGTTTTCTCTCTAAGCCTCAATTTTCTCTTCTGTAAATGAAGACAATAATTCCTCCTCATCACATGAAGTTTAGAGATGCCCACATGAGAAGAATCATATGAATGATCTTAGTCATCTTCTAAGAGTTGTAATTCCTCATTTAGAATCACGGTGTATAGTGGATCCCTAGCAGAGCACGGTCAATTTGTGTTTGGGTGTTCAGAATTTTGTAAACTATGCAGCAAGCCTGTGGTTCAGTTCCTTACACCCTGGGCTCTGGGGCCTCCAGCATTTTTTAATAAAATTACTGCCTTATTTAGGTGGAACCTAATTCTTATTATTTAAAGTGCTGTTGGCAGCTGACACATTGAGAAAATTATTAAAATATAATTTAAGTGGCATTTTGCTAGGGGAAAAAAAACCCACCATTGCTGTTCATAAGAGTAACACACAAAGGAGCATTTCTCATCCAAAATAAAACCCTGGGAAACTGTGTTTCACCTCAAACTCTTTCCTCTGTGAATCTGTGTAATGATTCCTAATTATCAGCTTACATTAGGGAAAAGATAAGAAACGTACATGAACTGCTAACAAAACATCACCCTGATAAGGGTCTCGCCAGGTGTGAGAAGATTCTGATTTGACCGGTTCCGAGGGCAGACGTGAACACGTCAAACCCACACTGACTGCCTCCTGGACATTTCTCCTGGGATGTCACCGCAGGCTCACCTGTCACAGCCTTGCCTGTCAACTGCCCCCAACCCTCCTTCTTGACTTTTCACTTCTCGCCAATCTCTGGGGCACCAACATGGAAACAGTACCATGTAGTGCTTCCTCCCTGACTTCCCAGGAGACTCAGGGCTGAGGAACTGGCCAAGAGAAAGGGCCCACCCCAGATTCAGGAGTCACCGTCTTTGCCACCTCCAAGAATCACGAGGTGTGAGCATCCACCAACAATCACTTCAGACCTCGGAGCTGATCAGTACTGTAAAGACGAGGGCCCCAGGTCCTCAATGACAGAAGGGAGGCTTTGGACTAAAAGTTAGCCACTGCCTGCTGATGCGTGAAAAGGGCCAGTGGGACTTCACAGATGAGTACCAGGAGTCTGGTGGCAGGAAGTTGTCAGCTGGTGGTGTTATGGGTTGAGTTGTGTTCTGATCAAACCAATCAGTCCTAAAGGAAATCAACCCTGAATATTCATCAGAAGGACTGATGCTGAAGCTGAAGCTCCAATACTTTGGCCACCAGATGCAAAGAGCCAACTCATTGAAAAAGGCCCTGATGCCAGGGAAGATTGAAGGCGAGAGGCAAAAGGGGCAACAGAGGATGAGATGGTTGGATGGCATCATCAACTCAATGGAGTGAGTTTGAGCAAACTCCAGGAGATAGTGGAGGACAGTCCATGGGTTTCAAAGAGTCAGACATGACTTAGCAACTGAAAATGAAGATCTAAGTTGCAGCCCCTTAGCATGTGACCTTCTTTGGAAATAAGAATCAGTGCAAATTTAATTGGTTAAGATGAAGTCACTAGAGTGGTCTCTGACCCAGTAAGACTGGTATTCTTATAAAAAAGGTAAATTTAAGCACAGAGACAAGCATGTAAGAACGCCACATGAACCTAAGAGCAGAGTGACGCTTCTGGATTGCCAAAGACTGCCAGAAACCCCCAGATGCCAGGGAAGAAGCCTGTGATAGATCCTCGCTCCAGCCTCAGAATGAACTGACTCTGCCAGCACCTTCCTCCCAAACTGCCAGCCTCTAGGGCAGTGAAACGATAAGTTTCTATTGTTTCAACCACCCAGAGTGAAGCCCTAGGAAACAAATATAGCTGGACAGGGTGGGGACAGCCAGCCAGCTCCAGCTAACAGCCCAAACTTGACAGGCTCTACTGGACCTTCAGACTTGCCAAGACACATCAGAAACCTCTCAATGTGTGAAACCTCCCAATTTAAAAATAACAATTGATTCAAAAATTTTAAATAATTCTATAACTCTGACCCTTCTACCACTCCCCACCAAAAAAAAAATCTCTTCTAGCCACAAATTTGAAACTCTAGACTAAATGACTTGAAATTGCTGTTCAGTTATAGAACTCTCTAAAAGTATGATTTTCAAACTTCTTCAGTGGGACTAGTGTTTTCAAATGAATCAATCAATGAGATAAACACAAATTGGAGGTGTAACGAGAAGTCCAGGTTACACAAAGCAAGAACAGAGAGAAATTGGTATGTATCGAACACTCACTGTTGCCGTAAATGGTTGTGCGCATTTTACACATAAACTGTCACTTAATCTATACAAGAGTTCTAGGTGGTGGGTACTTTTGTTCCCTTTGTACAGAGGAAAAAACTGTGTGACAAAAGAATGCAAAAACATACAACATCACAAAGCTGTTTCCTAGAAAACTAGTTTGTCTGACTCCAAGACAACTCCGTGTGGCATTGTGGGGAGTGAGGTCATTTGTGTGGGCCAGGATTTTGTCAGCTCATTGGGAATGACACTGAAGCTATAGTTGGTGTGTCCTTGAACCCTGAGCACTTCATGCTGCAGGAAGTCCTGGAACATTCCCCTAAGTGTCCTCCACCTTCCTGCCCCTTGATCTGCACAAAACCCTTAATTCTCAATCTCCCTGGCTCTCTCTGCTACTCAATGGTCACCATCATAGATTGGCTGGACCCCTCAGTGATGTCTGGGTGGGCCTTCACCCATTCACTTCTTTCTTCTCCCTGTCTTCTCGGTCCACAATTGTCATGTGAAGCCCCCTAAATCCCACTCTCCCATTTATGGATCACCCATGGGCGGGGATCCAAGGCCTTTTTCTGAACAGTTAAGTCCTGCCCTCCAATCAGCTCTCTGCCCCTCTTCTCCCCCAGACTTCCGTCCTTCCCCACCAGATCTGATTCTAGGCTTTTCCCGAATCGCATCTGCCGAGTTCTGCTTCTGGGCTATTTCTTCATGTGTATTTTCACCTCTGTACTTTCTAACCAAATCGCCTCTGTACCAGCAGGAAAATCTGCTCTGAGAATCCTCAGTCTTCTCTACTAAGACCCAAAATTAGTTTAGTGCTTTCAGTCTTTACTGTACACCGACACATTTTGCTTTTCATTGGGGGAAAAAAAAAAGTGTTATTTCTAAAAGCTGGATTCTCGTGCCAGCTCTTGTATGCACTTATGGTGTGATATCAGGTCATCCATCACCCTTGTTGGACGCAGATTCATTCCCTGTGATATAAGCAGAGTGGATGAGAATCGATCTCTCTGGTAGTTTTGCAGCCTCTAAGATGCTGTGATTCCACACACTTGCTTTGAGTCCTCCCCACATCCAGTCCATTGGCTCACTTGCAGGGGCATTAATTCGGCAAATACTCTCATAGGTCACACCGAGCATCTCTAGTCAACAGAGACAGAGATACAAACAAGATGAGCACATCACCTCTACTCATGGAGCCTGTAGCCTACGTGGAGAAAGTACCGAATGTGTAAACAATCTTGATAAGGGGTGTGAAGAAATGGAATGAGATGGTGAGCAAGGGAGAGACCTAGATAGCGAGGAATACCTGAGAAAGAAAGGGAGAGAGAAGAATGGAGACCTGAAGGCAGGTGGGAACCACCACTGCAGAGGTCCATTGAAGACTCCTCCAGGTAGAGGTGGTTTGTGTATGTGTGTGTGTGTGCTCAGTCATATCCAGCTCTGCAACCCTGTGGACTGTAGCCCACCAGGCTCTTCTGTCTATGGGATTTTCCAGGCAAGAACACTGGACTGGGTTGCCATTTCCTACTCCAGGGGATCTTCCCGACCCAGGGATCGGACCTGCGTCTCCTGCATTGGCAGGCAGATTCTCTACCACTGCACTGCTTGGGAAGCCTGGCTACCAGGGAGAGGTTACTGCACTTAAAAAGACCCTACTGGATAACCTTGGCATGTTTAAGGCAGGAAACAAAGGCAGTGTGGCTGGGGTAGACAGGGCCAGGGGAGAATACGGCAGGATAATCTGGGGTTCAAGGGCAGGGATGGCAGCCTACGGGGCTCTGTCAATGAGGAGGAGTTTGAATCTTTCAAGAGCACTGAAGAGCTATCAGAGGATCACAGTTATGTCAATAATGCAATAACGCAACAGCTCTAGTACAATGTCCTTACAAGTTCAATGCAAAACATCAATTTCGCTGGAAACAATCTGATAACGAAGTCCAGCCTGTGATTTCAGAGTAGCAAGTGGCATCCGGGTGGATGGACTTGACTTAGCTTCAGAGCACAGCTTTCCCCAAAAGATATGGAAATCATGCCCTTTTAGGGAATGAATAAACAAACTGCGAATGTCAGTTCAAGGAAAGAAAGACTCAAGAGCAAAACAAAGTAATAATTGCAGAGTTCCAAAGAGCTCTCCTGGGAAAGAAAGGACGGAACAGTGTTTCGGGAGCCAGTGAGGTTCATTGGGGGTGCTCTAGAGAATGACATTTCAGCTGCAAGTAACAACCTTTTAACAGTCAGAGTGCCCCAGGTATGAAAAGGAAAGAATCCCTGGGAGCAGAAGGCTCTGTATCTTGGAGACAGTCAACTGATGGCCCGGAGACCATTGTGGGGCTTCAGGCATGGTGGGTGGTTCAACTGGAGCCAGCTCCAGAATTCCATTGCTCCATTGCTTTCTCTCACTGGGGATGGAAAATCGGTGTTTCACTTGTAAAAAACTTCAAATTATAATTACAAATTTACTTTTCAGATAAAATCACACTGATCTTCTGAAATAGAGCCTGACTGGTTTTAAATACAGCTCATCTTTATCAGATTTAAACTTCCACCAAATATAGCTAAGACGAGGAAGGGAGGAATGGGAGAAGAGACCTTAGCCAAGAGTGAAAATGTGGAAATCTGCTCTTTGGTTGACGGATCTGTCCAAATGCAAAGTTTCATTTGAAGTTTCTCAAAATCATGGAGCTATTAGCTCTGGTCAGAGCCAACCTGATAAATTGCACGCACACACAGAGATGGAGAGTGAGTGGAGAGGGGGCAGGGGAGACAACTTTTTATAAATCATTAAAACCAGGCTTTTCCATCAGCCCCTGGAAGAGGAAATGGCAACCTGCTCCGGTATTCTTGCCGGGAAAACCCCATGGACAGAGGAGCCAGGCAGGCCATAGTCCACAGGGTAACAAAAAGTCAGACACAAATTAGCAACTGAGTAGTTTCAACCAGTATTATCCCCGAGCATCTCAAGACTGAAGAATCTAAGATTTTCATTCCTGATCACCCTCTTTCAATAGGGAATGTTATGCTGTGTTGATTTGGGAAGTCACCCTGAGTTTCTACCCCACCACTTTCATGTAGCAGCTAATCATGGTAGCAATGACTCTTTGAGCTTTAAGTTTTACAAAGAATAATGAAAGAAAAGTAGAATTTGTTTTGTAGCATATACTCAAATATGAAATTAAATAATGTGTGCAAAGTACTTAGTTAGAGCACATCAAGGCCTGAAATAATAATAATGTTTGTTAGGTATAATAGTTAGCATATACAAGCCATATATACTCTTACAGATTCTGTTTTCTTGGGCTCCAAAATCACTGCAGAAGGTGACTACAGCCATGAAATTAAAAGGTTCTTGCTCCTTGGAAGGAAAGTTATGACAAACCTAGACAGTGTATTAAAAAGCAGAGATATCACTTTGCCAACAAAGGTCTGTATAGTCAAAGCTATGGTTTTTCAAGCAGTCATGTACAGAAGTGAGAGTTGGACTATAAAGAAGGCTGAGCACTGAAGAACTTATGCTTTTAAGCTGTGGTGCTGGAGAAGACTCTGAGAATTCCTTGGACTGCAAGGAGATGAAACCAGTCAATCCTAAAGGAAATCAACCCTGAATATTCATTGGAAGGACTGATGCTGAAACTGAAACTCCAATACTTTGGCCTCCTGATTGCAAGAGCCAACTCATTGGAAAAGACCCTGATGCTGGGAAAGAATGAGTATATGACAAGAAAGGGGTGACAGAGGATGAGATAGTTGGGGCATCACTGGCTCAATTGGCATGAGTTTGAGCAAACTCTGGGAGATAGTGTAGGACAGAGAAGCCTGGCATGCTGCAGTTCATGGGGTCATAAAGAGTCAGACACGACTGAGCGACTGAACAGCAAAAATAGTTTTTCCAGTGTTTTTAAAACTCATTGAAGCATCAATATAGTCATGTGAGGAAGACACATTTACGGACAGGGCCACTGAGGCCCAGAGAAGGAACTTGTTCCAGCTTTCATTATCAGTATATGATAGAGCTAGGATCTGAACTCAGAGCTGCGACTCTGAACCATTCAGTGGAGTTCCCTGCCATCATCCTAAGATGTATGCATAATACAGGTATAGGTACATAAATATAGATATAGAATGCTATAGCGACATTAATACATGTATGGAATTGAGTAGCATCAACTACCTTTTCTAACTTCTTGCCTTCTTCCTCACCTGTGCAGTGGGACCTGCCATGCTACGGATGGTCAGTTTTCTAGAACACCATCTAAACATGCATGGTTCCTTCCAAGGCCCTCCCACTGCCTGTAGAGAAAAACTTAAGTTCCTCAGCTAAATTTACAATTTGACCTCTTGTTCTCCCAGCCTCCTCTTCTGTGGTTCTATCCTAGTGACCCCCAATTTCTCTTTCTCCTCCAAGTAATGTTGCTTTCTCATGCCTATGTGCCCTGGTGTCTGCTGCCCTCCAACCTAGAACCCTCTTCCTGAGTCTCCCTCCCGCAAACACTCCACTCTCTGCTTCCTTCCAGGCAACTTCTGTGATGCTGGCCCACCTCCAGGCCTCTTAATCTCGTAACAATCCTACAGGAGAGATGCTCCCGGCTGTTAAGTTGGGAAAGCCAATTTAGAGAAAGTTTGGTTCCACATCACACAGGGAGAAATGAAGCTGACATTCATCATTTTTAGAACTAATTTTTATTATAGTTGCTTTACAATGTTGTGTTGGTTTCTAGCTATACAGCAAAATGAATTAGTTACACGGACACATACATTCCCCTCTGTTTTGGATTTCCTTACCGTTTAAGTCACCACGGAGCACTCAGTAGGGTTCGCTGTGCTATATAGTAGGCTCTCATTACTTACCTGCTTTATACGTAGTATCAATAGTATACACACCTCAATTCCAGTCTCCCAAGTCATCCCACTCCTTCCCTCCTTCGTCACATAAATATGTCCTCTATATCTGACTCTATTTCTGCTTGGCAAATAAGTTCATCTCTACCATTTTTCTAGATTCCACTTGCAAGCTATATTATATGGTATTTGGTTTTTCCTCTCTCTCACTGATTTCACTCTGTATGACAGTCTCGAGGTTCACCCATGTCTCTGCAAATGGCGCTGTTTCATTTCACTCCTTTTTGATGACTCAGTAGTATCCCACTGCATCTGTATGCCACATCTTCTTCATCCAGGCATCCTCTGATGGACGTTGAGGTTAATTCCATGTCCTGGCTATTGTAAACAGTGCAGCCGATGTTTAAACCCACATCTTGCTAGCCTTACGGCCCTCCCCCCTACATCACACAACCTCCCTAAAAGAACTGAGGAGATTGCCTCTTAGCTCTAACTGGACTTACGGAGGTTGGCACATGTCTGAGTAGGACCTCAGGGAGTATTTTCAGTGCTCCTCTAGCTAATTGCCCTGACCCCTGAATGTGTCCCCTTCAGCTACATCTGATGCCTCAGACCAGGCAATCCAGAACGTCACAGGTAGATGAAGCCACAGCTCCGGGAACGATCTCTCTGTCCGTCTACTCTCTGCCCCTTCCTTACTCTCTGGGAAGGGTGCAGGCCGTGCACGGAGTTAGTCTAACTTGGGAAGCAAAAGAAAACAGAATATGGGGCATGTGCATTTTATCAGAACCAAACAAATTGTGGCTATAAACATTCCGTCGCCAGTGAAATTGCAGGCTTCTTTGAAGATCAGTGTCTGTTTTTTAATGTATCTATACTAAAAAAAAAAAAAAAAAAAAAAAAGCTGAACCAAATTTTCATTCAACCAGGATGAGGAGGAGTCTGAAGGGGAGGGAGAAGATGACTGAACCCGGGAAAATGAAATGAGAACAGAGACAAAGGAAAACCTTTGTCCCGGATTAGCACATTGATTAGAAGCAAGTTTCTTTCGAGCAGCCCTCCCCCCAACACCATCCACAGCCCCACAAACCACTAACCACAGTTATTTTGTGGGATCCCCCTTTGCCTTCCTTATTTGATACGTTCTGATCAACTGCTGTGGTTCAGACAGTTTGTTAAGGGTCCGGGGAGAGAGCCAAAAAGACAGCTTCCTAATTGTCTGCAATCGGCTGTTGACATCTGGAAAGCACTCTATCTAGGTTTTAACCCTGTGTTGGGTCAACCCTTAGGTTCTCCCTGCCTCATCCTAACCTAACTTTCTGGGGCCACAGAGGTGCCGCAGAAACCCCCCTGCCCTCAGCTCCATCTTTAGACCCCACACCCTCAATCTAGACCTTGCTTCCT
The DNA here is from genome assembly GCF_963930625.1 of Muntiacus reevesi. Lineage (NCBI taxonomy): Eukaryota > Metazoa > Chordata > Mammalia > Artiodactyla > Cervidae > Muntiacus > Muntiacus reevesi. The sequence goes on along the minus strand of NC_089263.1, from coordinate 58,845,610 downwards.
CTGGACAGTGTCATTCCAGCCCAAGGATTTCTATTTAGTTACAGGCTCATCTTGGTCTGTGCTGGGTCTTCGCTGCTGTGCGGGCTTTTCTGTAGCTGCAGCCAGTGGGGGCTACTCTCTAGTTGTGGGGCTTGGACGTCTAAAACTTGCTCTGGCCTCTCTTGAGGGGCATGGGCTCTAGGGTGTGTGAGCTTCAGGAGTTTTGGCCCAGGGCCTCCAGAGCACAGACTCTAGAGTTGTGGCGCCCAGATTTAGCTCCTCCTCAGCATGTGGGATGTTCCTGGACCAGGGATCAAACTCGCCCACGTTGGCAGGCAGCTTCCTCACCCTGAGCCACCAGGGAAGCCCCCCAGAGCATCTCTTACTCTCTTTAGACCGACAAGACCCAAAACCCTACCTCCAGGTTGGATCAATCTTTCTTGCTCCGGAACATCTTCGACCGTATAACAGACATTCCAGTCACTTTTATTCCTTTGTGGGTAAAAATAAACAGCAGGAAAACACACACACACACACACACACACACACACACACACACACACACACACACACAAATAACTCCTTTTAAACCAAGTATGTCAATGAGTATACGTATAAACAAGGCTCAAAAATTTCTCTCTCCAGGCAGGATCTCTCTCTCAATTTCTGCACTCATGTGTCTTTCTGCTCCATCCTTCTGTTCTTCTACATGCCACGTGTAAGTTTTGGGTTCACCCTGGAACTGTAAATGTCTAACACTGAACTCAACATTTCACAGTTGAGAGTTGCTAAGGACACAAAACTGGGGACCAGTGACAACGTTACGTCTCCCAGTCTCCTTCCCACCTTACTTCCTTCTAATTCAATACAAATTATGGTGGTTTTCCAACTATAGCCACTGCTGTTTTCAATCACTGTGCTATTATCATCATTATGACCCCACTATTTCTTACCAAGTGGATTTATTCATGTAATGAGGTTTTATTTTTTCCCCTATCTGCTTCCAAGAAGAATTTGATGTAACTTTGAATCAGAGAACTAGATACAGTTAAACTGGAAAATGATAACAAAATAAAATAAATAAGTAAAATAAAATGAAACAAATCAACTAAGATAAATAACACAAAATAAATAAAATAATGGGCACTTCTCCCAAGGAGATGAATGATTCAAGCTGTTAAACTCTGTAGACCTGTTTGTCATGAAGCATGCACTTTCTGTGTGTATGTGGATGCTGCTGCTGCTGCTGCTGCTAAGTCACTTCAGTCGTGTCCGACTCTGTGCGACCCCATCCCTGGGATTCTCCAGGCAAGAACACTGGAGTGGGTGTAGGGTATAGTTCCGGCGAGGCGGAAGAGGAAAGACGACCTCAACAGAAGTAGGTTACCTTTATTCAGGCAAGGAGGAGCGACAGTCGGCTGAGCGCCGAAAGGGATCAGGGAGGCTTCATACTTAGAGGGAGGTTTGTGGAAGCGATAAGGAAAACGTTAATCAGGCTGGATAGTTTGAATATTCTTTTGTTGAGATGACATTTGTAGTTGGGCAGGGGGTGATAAGTCTTCTGGGCAGGTGTACGGGGTGGAAGGTTTCTGGACAGGGGTTGATAAGTCCCAGATAGATGCAACCGGCCTGGAGCATCAGGGTGGAACTAAAATTCTGTTTTGTTTTCTTCGAAGTTAGATGATTCAGCAAGGGGCCTTTGAGACTGTTGTTCTCTTGTCTAGGCCCAAAAGACTCCTTCAGTGCATTGCCATTTCCTTCTCCAATGCATAAAAGTGAAAAGTGAAAGTGAAGTCGCTCATTCATGTCTGATTCTTCACAACCCCATGGACTGCAGCCTACCAGGCTCCTCCGTCCATGGGATTTTCCAAGCAAGAGTACTGGAGTGGGGTGCCACTGCCTTCTCCAGTGTATGTCACACTTCAATGAAAAGTTCACAAACAGAAAAATAAACAGAAGTGTCAAGATCCTTCAGAATTTGGCTCTGAGTATCCCCTCTGTTGGGGCTGTCCCTTACCGTGTGCTCTGCCCACTGTGCTTGACTTTGATCTTTGGAATGTACTCAAGGTCTGGTCTAAATCATGGCTCCTTGGTAGAGCTTTCTGATCTTTTTCTCAGTCAAGGTTTATCTGCTGCCATTAAGCCCCTCTCCCTCCTACCTGGCTAAATTTTCTGTCTTTTCCTCAAGCCTGGTTCTGGTTCTGAGTTCTCTACTTCAGTGGTTGAAACCATGATCCATCCAGTGCTACAAACCAGAGACCTAGAAGATGCCCTCAATTCCACACTCCTCATCATTAATCAATCCCGAAGTCCTATAGATTTTATATCCGAAATAGCTCTTAAGTCTTCTGTTGTTGTTCAGTCGCTCAGTCATGTGAGAGTCTTTGCCACCCCATGGACTGCAGCATGCCAGGCTTCCCTGTCCTTCACCATCTCCCAAAGCTTGCTCAAACTCATGTCTATTGAATTGGATATGCCATTCAACCATATCATTCTCTGTTGTCCCCTTCTCCTCCTGCCTTCAATCTTTCCCAGCATCAGGGCCTTTTCAAATGAGTCAGCTCTTCACATCAGTCAAACATTGGAGCTTCAGCATCAGTCCTTCCAGTGAATATTCAGGATTGATTTCCCTTAGGATTGACTGGTTTGATCTCCTTGCTATCCAAGGTACTCTCAAGAGTCCTCTTCAGCACCATGATTTGAAAGAATCAGTTCTTTTGGTGCTCAGCCTTTTTTATGGTCCAACTCTCATTTCTGTACATGAACCCTGGAAAAAGCATAACTTCAACTATACAGATCTTTGTTGGCAAAGTGATGTCTCTGCTTTTTAACATGAACTTCCATGATAGTTCAGTTGATAAAGAATCTGCCTACAATACAGGAGACCTGGGTTCAATTCCTGTGTTGGGAAGATCCCCAGAAGAAGGGAATGGCAACCCACTTCAGTATTCTTGCCTGGAGAATCCCATGGATAGAGGAACCTGATGGGCTACAGTCCAAGGAGTTGTGAAGAGTCAGACACAACTAAGTGACTAACACCTATAACCCACCACCTAGGTTTGTCACAGTTTTTCTTCCAAGAAACAAGCATCTTTTAATTTTGTGGCTGCAGTTACCTTCTTCAGTGATTTTGGAGCTCAGAAGTAAAACTTGGAAATAAATAAAACTTGTCACTGTTTCCACTTTTTCCCCATCTATTTGCTATGAAGTGATGAGACCAGATGCCATGATTTTAGTTTTTTGAATGTTGAGTTTTAAGTCAGCTTTTTCACTCTCCCCTTTCACCCTCATCAAGGGGCTCTTTAGTTCCTCTTTGCTTTCTTCCATTAAAGAGGTGTCATCTGGATATCTGAGGTTGTTGATCTTTCTCCTGTCTATTCTTTATATGCTATACAATACTTCACTATGGACTATTCCATAGTTTAACCACTTGCTTATTGTGTCACATAGGTTTTCCTAGGTTTTTTGTTTGTAAACAATACAGTGTTGAACTTGTAAGTCATGCACTTTTACTAAATGTCAAACACTGTGTTAGCTCTTTTCAAATATGCTATCCACCTATCTTTCCAAGCAGAGGTATTTTCATTACAGCACTCAGCCTTTGCTATGCAGAGAGAAGACTTATTTATTTAATTCATGACATAGTTCATCTTTTTAGTTCCATGCAATGACTCCCTTCTGTGAGTCCCAACATCAGTTGAACCCTGTTTAGTTAGAGGAAAGTACCAAATTTGCTATCACTACTACTAGTACTAGCCATGACTATTGTAATGCTTCCCATGTGCCATGTGTAATCCCGTGTAATCATCATCAGCTCCTATAAAGCAGATACTCTTACTATTATTAGCATTCATAGCAGCAGATTTTGTTTTATCAACACACTTGCCTATAAGCTTAGGGATGGCAGGCACCGATTTTAGTTTAACTCTGTTTGTCCAGTAACCCTGGACACAGGAATGAGTATGCGGCAGGACGTGTTAAATAACAGTCAAAACGTATAAGAAGTAACAATAGTGAAAACAATTGACAATGTTAAGTAGCAACTTAATGTTGTATATTAAATAATCTTATGTAAGTTTCTTAAGTACTCTAATCCTCTTGTAAAATGGATAATTAGGAACATGTATATTAGACTAGATGTTTTCCAAGGGATAAAAGTTAATTACCTAGTGTCACATTTATTTACATTAAGAAAAAAGAAAAACCTAAGATCATGGCATCTGGTCCCATCACTTCATGGCAAATAGATGGGGAAAAAGTGGAATCAGCAACGTATTTTATTTTCTTAAGTTCTAAAATCACTGAGAACAGTTACTGCAGCCACAACATTAAAAGATGCTTGCTCCTTGGAGGAAAAGCTATAAAAAACCTATAATATACAGCATATTAAAAAGCAGAGATATCACTTTGCTGATGAAGGTCTGTATAGCCAAAGCTATGGTTTTTCCAATGGTCATGTATGGATGTGAGAGTTGGACCATAAAGAAGACTGAATGTTGAAGAACTGATGCTTTCAAACTGTGGTACTGAATAAGACTCTTGAGAGTCCCTTGGACAGCAAGGAGATCAAAGCAGTCAATCCTAAAGGAAATCAATCCTGGATATTCATTGAAAGGACTGATGCTGAAGCTGAAACTCCAATACTTTGACCACCTGATGCGAAGAACCAACTCTTTGGAGAAGACCCTGAGGCTGGGAAGGATGGAGGGCAGGAGGGAAAAGGGGAGACAGAGGATGAGATGGTTGTATAGCATCACCAACTCAATGGACATGAGTTTGTGCAAACTCCAGAAGATAGTGAAGATAGCGTAGTCTGGTGTGCTACAGTTCAAGGGGTTGCAAAACATCAGACATGACTTAGCAACTGAACAACCACCACCACAATTTCCTGGGCACCTACTATGTGATAGCCGCTGGGCTAGCTACTGGGTTTTCTGCCACTGATAAGATAGAACTTATTCCAAGAATTCAGATTTTTCACAAAACCTTTGAAGTCTCAAGATTAAATAGGAAAGAATGCCATAGGGAGAAGGTCTTAGAGGGTAAACAAGCCGAACTTGCTGGCCCAGTCTCTGTCCCACTCACAGGAAACCTCCTGGACTAGCTCACGTGCCCACAAAATATGCGCTAGGCAACCCAGCTGTATATCCTCAGAGTACTGTGTATTCCTGCATAACTTTATGTGCTTCATGCTTATTTTCCCTGTTGAACTCTAACATCTGGGAAGCATGGACTGTGCTCACCTCACATCCACAGTGGGTATGATCCAAGTGTATTTATGGGAGGAAGGAAAAAGGACAAGCAAGAGACCCCAGTCATTTTCCAGGGAAACAAAATATATTAATAATGAAAGAGAGAAAAACAGTTACTGAGAAGAGAGAATGTTTCATGGCTCCAAAGACTGAGGTGGCACTCCATCGCCATCCTTGAATGTTTTCACTGAAGTCAGAATGAAAGAATATGAATGTTGAGAGAGTATGAAGGGGGTTGGGTTACTGAAAATTTTGAAATCACATCAGCAATTGCTCCACACGGCTCATGAATGGTCTATGCCCTCTTACACTGATGCCACTTGTTGGAGATAACTGAATATATTCAAATCTGTTTATACATTTTGAATCTTGATATCCTGCAGATTCTGTATGTTGCCTGGAATTTGGTTTTCATATTTTCATGTCTTTACCCAAGACTTCTGATGTAGGTGGTGATATAGAATGGAGTTGGGGAGATGGTCCTTTTCCTCAGTTGTATTGTTCCGGTAAGGAAATTTAATCAGTCCAAAGTCCACTTATCTTATTTGCATATTTCAAAACCTCAGTCAGAAAGCGAAGATTCTAAAATATAACAAAGGGAAAAATAAAAACTATATTACCTACCAAAAAGTAAGATCCAAATAGAATCCATCTTTGATAATCACATAGGTGTTAGAAGACAGTGAAATGACATCTTTTAAGGTTTTAGAGAAATAGTTTCATATCCAGAATTTTACACTTAGTCAAACTATCAGTTAAGTGTGAAGATATGGTATTTTTTGTTTGCCAAAGTTTACTTTCAAGGACCCACATTTTGCTTTCTAAATCCCCCACCTGAGAGAGCTTCTTGAGGATACCTCCAGTCAGGCAAGCAAGACGTAAAGAGAATAATCTGCGGAGAATGTGCTGTGCTGCTCTTAGTCACTCAGTCATGTCCATCCCTTTGTGACCCCACAGACTGTAGCCACCAGGCTCCTCTGTTCATGGGGATTCTCCAGGCAAGAATACTGGAGTGGGTTGCCGTGCCCTCCTCCAGGTGGTCTTCCCAACCCAGGGATCGAACCTGGGTCTCCCGCTGGATTCTTTATCCTCCAAGCCACCAGGGAAGAATCAGTCAGTCAGTTCAGTTGCTCAGTTGTGTCCAACTCTTTGCGATCCCGTGGACTGCAGCATGCAGGGCTTCCCTGTTCATCACCAACTCCTGGAGTTTACTGAAACTCACGTCCATTGAGTCGGTGATGCCATCCAACCATCTCATCCTCTGTCGTCCCCTTCTCCTCCTGCCTTCAAACTTTCCCAGTATCAGGGTCTTTTCCAGTGAGTCAGATCTTGGCATCAGGTGGCCAAAATATTGGCCGTTCAGCTTTAGCATCAGTCCTTCCAATGAATATTCAGGACTGATTTCTTTTAGGATGGACTGGTTGGATCTCCTTGCAGTCCAAGGACTCTCAAGAGTCTCCTCCAACACCACAGTTCAAAATCATCAATTCCTTGGTGCTCAGCTTTCTTTATAGTCCAACTCTCACATCCATACATGACTACTGGAAAAACGATAGCTTTGACTAGATGAACCTTTGTTGGCAAAGTAATGTCTCTGATTTTTAATATGCTGTCTAGGTTGGTCATAGTTTTTCTTCCAAGGAGCAAGCACCTTTTAATTCCATGGCTGCAGTCACCATCTGCAGTGATTTTGAAACCCAAGAAAATAAAGTATGCTTCCACTGTTTCCCCACCTATTTGCCATGAAGTGATGGGACCAGATGCCATGATCTTAAAGGACTCAAATCCAAGGGCCACTGAAAGAAAAGGAAAACCAGGATGAGAGCTTTCTGCAGCCTATCCGACCACATGCTTGAGGAACTCAGAAGGCCTCCAGCATGATACATTTAAGATGTTTTGTAATAGTGGAAGAGTGATGTGGTTGGGTTTTCACTTATAAATAAAACTGAATAGAAAATATGAAAGAGGTGAGTAAAGTGATGAAGCAGAAGGCCAGTGGGGTCCTCCTTGACAAGTTAAGAGTGATGATACAGCTGAGCAAGAAATGAGAGGTGAGATAGGAAAGGGTTGGGGGGAGGGGTGGCCGGGAAGAGAGCAAATATTCTTATTATACCACATTAATTATGCAATGCAGACTTCACTGGTGCTCAGGGGTGAATAACCTGCCTGCCAGTACAAGAGAAGTGGGTTCAATCCCTCGATTGGGAAAATCCCCTAGAAAAGAGGATGGAAACCTTCTCCAGTACACTTGCCTGAGAAATCCCATAGACAGAGAACTCTGGGGGCAATAGTCCATGGGGTCACAGAAGAGTTGGATATGATTTAGTGACTAAAAAACAGCAAAATTATGCAATAGAAATAAAGGATTAATGGACCATTGACAAACACGGGTAGCCAATAGATGAGCTAACGTAATCACTCAGAATTAGCAATGAAATTAACTGAATCAATGGGAAATTTGGTAGAAAGTGATGTAGGTGAATAAAACTGTGCTTTATCATAGTAAGAAACCAGTAGATAACGTCTGATGTTGGAAAAATGAGAAACAAGACTAGAAAACCATAGTATTTCAAAGATTTAATAACAGAAAAAAATAAAAGCGATTTCCTTGGGGGATTGAGCTTAGAGTGGAGATGGGGCCTGGGGACAGATGCTTTTTATCATGAATTCTTGCATTCTTTGACTTTTTAAAAAGATGTAAAGAATAATTTAAATCGTTTTTAAGGGGGAAAATATTACAAATATCTGAGCTTATTAGAGAGCTGCCTATGCAGCTTCCTTGTTGCTTTAAACACTGATCCATTTTATTTTTGTCAGGATTATCTGTGATTAAGTAGTCAGATTTCTTTTTTTTTTTTTTTAGAACCACAGCTGCCTCCCTCACTCCCTTCTGCTTAAGGGCTGAGAATGGAATTATATACGTCTTTTTTCAGAATTGTTTGAAATGGTTGAATCAAGGATGCAGAAAAAAATGGACCCTCATTCCCGAAGCAACTTGGCTACAGATTGTACCCTCTTTTCTTCCACTAAAAGTCAGTAGCTTGGAGGCCATCTTTCTTAAACTTGCTTTTTCATTGCCTATGAGCTTTATAAGGGCTGCCCTGGTGGCTCAGCGGTAAAGAATCTGCCTGCAATGCAGGAAACGCAGGAGACTGGGGTTCAATCCCTGTGTCAGAAGATTCCCTGGAGAAGGGTGTGGCAACCCATTCCAGTGTTCTTGCCTGGAGACTCCCATGGACAGAGGAGCCTGGTGGGCTACAGTCCATGGGGTCGCAAAGAGTCAGACACGACTGAAGCAACTGAGGATACACATGAGTTTGATGAGGTTAGCTGTTGCCCACATAACAACCATGATAGTAGTAATAATATTAAATAACTGCTCATGTTTATTGAATAACTCTATGGGTTAGACACTGTTCTAAAGAGTTTCAGATATATATCATTTTATCCTGGTAATAGTCTATGAGGGCAGCTAGTATGATGGTTGAATATAGATTTCAGGATCCACTGTCTGGATATTGATCCAAGTTAGCCATGTACTAGTTTCTTATATGTAGAAAACTTCCTTTCTACTGTAGTATAGTTGATTTACAATGCTGTGTTAGTTTCAGGTGTAAAGTGATTCAGGTAAATATGTGTATGTGTACTTGTGTGTGTTCTTTTTCAGTTTCATTTTCATTATAGTTTATTACAAGATACTGAATATAGTTCCCTGTGCTATACAGTATGCCTTTGTTGTTTATCTATTTTATATATAACAGTGTATATCTGTTAATTCCCAACTCTTAATTTATCCCTACTTCTCCCCTTTCCCCTTTGGTAACTGTAAGTTCGTTTCCTATGCCTGTGAGTCTATTTCTGTTTTGCAAATAAGTTTATATGTATTATATTTTTAGATTCCACTTATAAGTGTTATTACATATTTGTTTTTATTTCTCTTACTCCACTTAATATGATAATCTCTAGGTCCATCCATGATACTGTAAATGACAGTATTCTTTTTCATGGTTGAGTAATATTTCATTGTACAAAATACCACATCTCCTGCATCCATTCAACTGATGAAGGTTATTAGATTGGTTCCATGTCTTAACTCTTGTTCAGCTATGAACACTGGGGTGCATGTATCTTTTCAAGTTATGGTTTTCTCCAGATATATGTCCAGGAGTTAAATTGCAGGATCATATGATAGCTCTATCTGACAACTTGCTTGTAACCCTTCTGTGACTCAGCTTCTTTACTAATTCAATGGGAATAATAACAGCACTTAACTCCTAGAGTTTTGGTGAGGATTCAGTGAGTCAATACATGTAAGCAGTTAGAACAGCATCTGCCTGCCACATAAGAGTCAATGAAACATAGTCATGGTAGTATTATCCCAGTTGTATACCTAGAAGCAGAGTCACAGAAAGGATAAACGATGCAGCTAAGATTCTAGTCTGGAGGTCTGACTTAGAAGTTGTTTCCACTGTGTGTCAACTCGGGGGGGGGGGGTGGTGAGGCAGTAAAGGTTTATCTCACGTTTGCCTCATCCACCTCCCTAGGTGGCCAACACCAGACATGGAAACGACCTTAAGTTCTAAACCCAGCTGCACCCCATTCCTGTAGCTCTGTGACCTTGGTCAACTTTTAACTTCTCTAGTATCGCTTCCTCATTGGTGGTGGTGGTTTAGTTGCTAAGTTGTATCTGACTCTTGTGACTCTATGGGCTAATCTGTCCGTGGGATTTCCCAGGCAAGGATACTGGAGAGGGTTGCCATTTCCTTCTCCATGTTAGTGGAGGTATAAAAGCCTCCTTTGCTGGGTGGTTGAGAGGATTAATTAAGTTAATGTGTGGAAAGTACTCAAACCTAATTAAAAGGTAGGATATCATGGAAGACCTTTATCACCCTGCTTTCCTGTGTTAAGAAAATTTACTTTACTCAACTATAGTTGATTTGAAATGTTGTGTTAATTTCTGCTGTACTGTAAAGTGATCCAAATATACATATATGTATACATATATATATATGCATACACTTTCTTTTTCATATTCTTTTCCATTATGGCTTATCACAGGATATTGAACAGTGCTTCCTGTGCTATATAGTAGGAACTTACTGTTTATCCATCCTATATATCTGTTTGCATCAGCTAATCCCAGACTCCTAGTCCATCCCTCATTGACCCCATCAACCACAATCTGTTCTCTATGTGTTTGAATCTGTTTCAGTTTCATTGATAAGCTCATTTGTGCCATCTGTTAGATTCCACATATAAGTGATATCCTCCTCCTTTCTTGATAAGCCATGTCCAGGAATTCCTCTGCCCTCCAGAACTCTGAACTGTGAAAGGACGTATAAGATTAGTGAATGTTCAGATTCAGCTGTCCTTGCTATCTTTTAAGCAGCTACTATGCCCCCAGCACTGTGCTTGGCAATTTCCTATATACGTATTATGCAATTTAAAGAATTATGGCCACCATTCCCTTTTTATAGGTGAAGCAGTGAAAGGTTTGAGACTTAGTGAAGCTTAAATGACAAAGTTTCTAGGATGTAACTCAACACCTTCTGAATTGTAAACAGATGTTTAGATACAGGCCAATAATTGATTTTCAACTATAAAACAAATTTTCGCTTGGTCATGTGTCTGTGAATCACTAGATCAATTCTTAGTGAGAAGGTAAACTCATACTTCAAGAGAGTGATCTGTGATCTCATCTTTTACCTATAGTACCTGCCAAGTCCTTGGGCTGGAAATAAGCAATGTAGAGTTTTGCGGTTGAACAACTGCCCTCTCAGTTCAGGCTGATCATGCTGAGTCCTCCTAACAGGCAGAAAGGTAATTTACAAGGTTGACTTTGCAGATGAGAAAACCAAGGCTCATGGAGATGAAGATGTGTCCAGGACAAGCTGGCCAGAGGGCTAAGGACCCCAGCCCTCCTCTGGCTCTTTTGCTGGGCTCCAATCTGCTCTATTCAGAGCCTATTTCTGGGAGTCCTAATGACACCACCCACAAATGCCAGTGGGATCTCAGGTTGGGACACATATATTCTAGTGTGTCGTTGGCTACTCATGGATATGATGAAGAGAGTGATCGTAAGCAGCTTTGGGGATTTAATTATTTTTCAAGAGCTAAAAGTAATTATGTTGATTTTATCTTGAAGCTCAAAACTTCGAGACTGTTAACAAGAAGCCAGCCCCGTATTGTAGGCTCTTGTCCTTCTGAGGAGTGCCCCCTACCTCTGGGGGTGAGGAGGTGAGGGGAATGACCTCTGCATGCCCAAAGAATCACATTTTGGGTCCTCATGGCTATCTATTGTCAACAGAGAGTAAAGACAAAGAAAAGGATCTACTTTTCTAGGGCAGAAGGTAAATCTAGTGTTCTCTCCATTTTCATTTTCAATATTGATACAGCCTCTTGCTTCTGCAGAACTCAGCATTACAGAAAACATGTAATCTTCCCTGGCTCTAGTTTGCATGGGGCAGGGATAAATTAAAAGTCTTTTTTGTTATTGTTGTTGTTATTGCAACATCAAACAGTATAACTTATTTCTGTAATCAACGGCAGTGAGATTCACCTTTCGGGAAATAAGAATTTTCTCTTTAGCCACAAATCTGTTTTAGGTAAACATCATTGACCACCCACATGTAGAGATGCTTTGTTGGGAAAATGACTCCTCCTTCCCCCTCCCCCCACATTTGTGTTTTGGTAGCTAAGTATGGGGAGCGGAAATTCCACTAAGAAAGTCTATTGTTCTCTGGAATTGCTCCACTTAGGACAAGGAGTCAAGGTTTGTTCTGCTGAAGCATATTACAGTTTCTATAAATACAATACATTCTGCTGGAAGATATTCTGCAACCACAGTTTGGTTATATGCAGAACTGTAGAATTGGACACAAAGAATGGGGATCACATCGTTTCCTTAGAAGACTAGCTGATTACTGATCTTTATGTTTTCTTATTAAAGGATATTCATTCATTTGTTCAATAACTGCTTACAAAGTACCTGTTATATGACAGTTACCGTGTTACATGCTAAAGATGTGATGGAAAATGGGACATGGATCTTGCCTGCCAAGGGTTTTCTGTATACAGGAAAGATGGGATTTGGAACCAAAAATATCGTGTATGAGGTATAGGATGGATAACTAGTATGTACGATTTGGAACACATAAGTATCAGAAAATATTATTTAATTGCAGACAAGCATGATTTAATCTTTACAATCACCTTCTGAAGGATGCAACATTGCCACACTTAGTAGATGAGGAAAGCAAATGCTCAGAGAGTTTAAGTGCCTGCCCATGGCCAACAGCTAGGTAGTGGAGGATTCTGAACTTATACCTGTCTGTGTTCTTTCTTCCGTCTGGAAGCAAAGAATAAGAATTGGTATGGTGTGTGGTGTGGTGTGTGTGTGTGTGTGTTCAGTCGTGTCCAACTCTTTGCAACCCCATGTACTGTAGCCCACCAGGATCTTCTGTCCATGAGATTTTCCAGGCAAGAATACTGGAGTGGGTTTCCATTGCCTACTCTGGGGATCTTCCGGACCCAGCATTGGAACTCATATCTTTTGTGTCTCCTGCATTGGGAGGTAGATTCTTTACCACTGCACCACCAGCTCAGTTCAGTTCAGTCGCTCAGTCATGCCCAACTCTTTGGACCCCATTCGACCCCATGGACTGCAGCACGCCAGGCTTCCCTGTCCATCATCAACTCCCGGAGCTTGCCCAAACTCATGTCCATCGAGTCGGTGATGCCATCCAACCATCTCATCCCCTGTCTTCCCCTTCTCCTCCTGCCTTCAATCTTGCTCAGCATCAGGGTCTTTTCTAATGGGTCAGCTCTTTGCATCAGGTGGCCAAAGTATTGGAGCTTCAGCTTCAGCATCAGTCCTTCCAATGAATATTCTACCAGTAGCTGTCTCTAAGATTGCCTTCATATACAAAAGTTTGCATGTTGCTGAATCTGTTTGTGTCTTTGTTGATTTAATGGAACAGCTCCACAATAATATCCTTTTACCCTTAATGACATCAGCATGTTCCTGTTCAAATTCATTGCTATGTATTTGGAAGCAACAAAAATATTTATCCAGGAAACAAGTAAACTGTCAGCAATATGAAGGAATAATAAACAAGTATCTAAAATATTGTTTATAAAAAGTTTTTAAATAGTTTTAAAAGTTTTAAACATTGTTTAAAAAACTTTAAAATAATTATCAAATAATGAAAATGAAACTGAAAACTAAAAAATTGTGTGTATGTGTGTGGGTAGGATTCTCTAGTAGCATAAGTGGTAAAGAACCCACCTGCCAATGCATGAGACAAAAGAGATACAGGTTTGATCCTTGGGTCAGAAAGATCCCCTGAAGAAGGGCATGGTAACCCATTCCAGTATTCTTGCCTGGAAAATCTCATGGGATAGAGGAGCCTGGTGGACAGTCCATGGGGTCACAAAGAGTCAGACACGACTGAGTGACTTAGCATGCACACACATGTGTGAGAATATTCACAATATTTTGTGAAATGAATACATGAGGGAAAATAAATGAGAACAATGGCTAAAATATTAACATGAGCAGTTGGCTTTTGAAATGTATTTTATTTTTCCAAGTGTTCTACAATGTATCTTTTATTGAAGTAATAAATTAAAGCACAAATCATTTTATCAAAGTCATGCATATCTGCCAAGTAGAGTCAATAAATCAGAGCATTTTCAGACTTTAAACCAGTCAGGAAGAGTCATCATCAGCTTTCCTTTTTCTTGGTTTTCCCCACAACCTCAGGTGGTCTACAGCTGATACCTTCAATTGTACCAAATATACTGGATTTTGCAGTGAAAGAAATGTATAGAATTAGACTTGCTTAGGAATACGGCTGAGATTGTTTTAACCTTGAAAAAGACTAATTTAAACTTGAAAAAGTGATTTGAATTAACAAACTAATTCTTTCACATTCTATAGCATATGCTATATTCTGCTATTGCTCTTATTACCCCTCACCTGACATTTAGGTAACAATTTCTGCAGTACACGGAATAGGCAAATGTATAAGTCTGCTAGGACTGCCATTAAAAAATACCACAGACTCTGTGGCTTTAGCAACGATATTTATTTTCTCACAGTTCTGGAGGCTAGAAGTCCAAGAACAAGGTGTCAGCAGGCTGGGTTTCCTCTAAGGTTTCTGAGGGGCATATTTTTTTTAATATATCGACATTATCTTCTATCTATCTACCAATATCTATGCGTTAGCCACTCAGTCATGTCCAACCCCATGGACTCTAGCCCATCCGGCTTCTCTCTCCATGGAATCCTCCAGCAAAAATAATGGAGTGGGTTGCCACTCTATTCTCCTGGGCATTTCTGGGAAGTCCATCTTTACCTATCTCTTTTTATTCTTTATTTCAAAGAACAAGTAATTTGCCCTTTTTGAACTCTTATAGTATTCCCACCCTGAACTTGAACTACTGCATTCTGAACTTCTATTATTGAATCCTCATGGCCACCCTAGGAGGGAGTTATAGCCATCCCCGTTTTATATGACATACGCAAGGTCACAGATTTGACCAGTGGCAGAGGGCTTCCCAGGTGGCTCAGTGGTAAGGAATCCGCCTGCCATGCAGGAGGCACAGGAGATGTGGGCTCAATCAGTAGGTCAGGAAGATGCCCTGGAGGAGGAAATGGCAACCCGCTCCAGTGTTCTTGGCTGGAAAAATTCCATGGACAGAGGAGCCTGGCGGGGTACAGACTACGGGGTCGCAAAGACGGAGCATGCGTACAGAGCCAGGATTTGCGTCTCCACCCGCTTCCCCGCTTCCGGCAGCCCTTAGTCAGTTCTGGCAGCGTGTCTAGCTCAGCACCATTCCCAGGACATAGTACATTCAGCACTGTGAGCCGTGGCTGCTGCTGCTATCGTTACATGTGACTTGTCTATCATGACACTAACCTCTGGGTTCTCGAACCTGGTTACATTTTCTCCTATTTATACCTATTTGCAAAACATGAAGAGCCATTCCATATGAAGATTTTAGGTTTATCAAAATGTGTTCAAATGCAAGAGATGGAAGAGCATGTTGGTACTGGGTATTTCAAGGAGAATATTCCAGAAAAAACACAAATCAGAAAAAAAAAATCCCAGAATAGAGAACAGAAAATATTGCACACTCCATTCTGTGTGTGAGCTTGCCCTTTCTCAAGGAATGCTTACGTGTGGAATCCAGCGGGAATGCCATTGTCAAGTTCTACAAAGGGACCCACTTAAGACCCTTGGCCAAGATAGAGTCCGAAGTTTTCAAAGTGAACCAGGAGTTTCCTCCTGTTCTCACCACTTTCTTCTCTGCTCTCTTCCTGTCCTGTTGTTCTTGGGTTGCTCAGTTCTGTGTGACTCTTTGCAACCCCATGGACTGCAGCACACCAGGCTTCCCTGTCCTTCACCATCTCCTGGAGCTTGCTCAAACTCATGTCCACTGAGTCGGTGATGCCATCCAACCATCTCATCCTCTGTTGACCCTTTCTCCTCCCTCCTTCAATCTTTCCCAGCACCAGGGTCTTTTCTAATGAGTTGGCTCTTCACATCAGGTGGCCAAAGTATTGGAACTTCAGCTTCAGCATCAGTCCTTCCAATGAATACTCAGGGTTGATTTCCTTTAGGACTGGCTGGTTTGATCTCTTTTCAGTCCAAGGGACTCTCAAGAGTCTTCTCCAATACCACAGTTCAAAAGCATCAGTTATTTGGCACTCAGCCTTCTTTACCATCCAATTCTCACATCCATAGATGACTGCTGGAAAAACCATAGCTTTGACTATATGGGCCTTTGTTGGCAAAGTAATGTCTCTACTTTTTAATATGCTGCGTAGGTCTTAATCCATGATTTCTCCCATACAGTCGAACCAAACCATACTGACCAGCTGGTGCCTTGCTATTTCTCACCTGTGAGTTGGGACAGATTCTCTCAGCTGGCAATGGTACTTATCCCCCAAGACACAGTGGGATCATGACCTTCTCTGAAAGAGACCCAGACTTTGACCTCCCCCTTCTCAGAGATCTGAATTTTGCAATAAAGACACGACTGAACTGAACTTCTCAGAGATCATTCTGCAGGTTTCTTTCCCTAAATATTAAACCAATATCCCAAATAGAGCATCCCCTCCTCCATACTGAGAAGCTTTGGGAGCAAAGTCAGAGTTTGGGGCATTATCAGTGCCCAGAGGAGGGTATAGCACAACTAACCTGAATAAAGATTTGTTGGATTCCTATTCGAGGAGTCAGATCAGTGAAGCAGCACTGATAATCCAATGCAGTGAAATGAAGCAAAATGGGGAATTTATCAGAAGATTAGAGAGGAATATCATGGAGCTGTTAGGAAGGAATTCTAGTCAAGAATTTCAAGAAGGGCTGCAGAAAAAGACACATGAAGGATGCCATTTTCCTTTCTTCTCAGTTCTTGTCCATGTTTGTTCTTTGTTTTTTTCTCCTCCTTTCTCCTTCTCCTCCCCTTCCTCCTCCTCTTTCTCCTCTCCTCCTTCCCCTCTTCTTTCTCTGCTTTTTCCTCCTTCTCCTCCCCTTGCCTCTCTACAGTTCTCTCCCCTTCTTTTAATTTTTCTTTTCCACTTGAAAAGAATACATGGCAGCTTCCACTTCAGCTAAAATCTGAACATACAAAGACTGTTTCAGGCTTCCTCAACAAGACTGCACGCTAGTTTTCAGTCTCTATCCCTGAGTTCCTGAAATCTTTGATTGGCTTAATTGGGGTCAGATAACCAAAGTTAACCCAATAAAAATAGGCAAGGGCAGATATTGTTTGACCACTAAGGGGGCTGCTATCATAACAGTAAAGATTTTGAGAGCCAGATTGGGCTGCTACTAGAAAGAGATGGTGAGGAAAGAGTCACAGAGATGCCCCAGGCACACAGGTGCACACATGCAGACACACACATTGCCCTATAATCAGTCTGCCCAAATATCGGTTGAATCAGTAATTGTACATTTGAACATATATACTTAATATGCATCTCATTTTGAAGGAACCCATATTTATCATGGTGACTTCTGTCTAGGAAAACATCCTCTGCTTTCTCTACCCTCAGAGAAGGAAAATAAATTCTTGCTGTGGTCCAAATGCCTGCTGGGGTCAAAACACTCTGTTATCTTCAACATATGTTTAGTGGTGTTTGTTTTAATGAAGAGCCCTGGCTCACCTCCGTCTCCACAGCACTTGATCTTGCACTTGGGGGGTGGGAGGTCATGCAGTGGGTTCTTGCCCTTGGTTTGGGTTCAGGCTCATGAGGGCAGGACTGGAGAAGAATGATAAAGGATGAGACCCAGCTTCCATTAATAGTTTGGCTGGGTTTCCAGCGCTGCCCTCTCTCAGCTTGCGGTCCTACAGCATGCTTCCATCAAGATCTAAAAGGAAGTGGTTACTTTTAAAAGGAATGTCTGTGCTTTAATAGCCCTCACAATTTGTAATTTGCCCATGGAGTCACAGTGGGAAGAAAATGGTGCAGAACCCTTGGCATTGTGGTTGCCACTGCAGGCTCCTGAGCCCAACCCACTGGTTCACTTCTGCCTTCTTTCCCCGACGAACTTGAATGAATTTCCTCTATGTGTCTTGTGTGTGCATGCATGCTCAGTCATGTCCCACTCTTTGCGATCTCAAGGACTGTAACCCGCTAGGCTCCTCTGTCCATGGGATTCTCCAGGCAAGAATACTGGAGTGGATTGCCATTCCATTTTCCAGAGATCTTCCCAACCCAGGGCTCGAACCCAGATGTCCTGCACTGTAGGCAGATTCTTTACTATCTCAGCCACCATTAGGTCCACTCTGGGCCCTAGTTTACCATAAAATGAGCATAATAATCAAACGTGGCCCTCAGGCGCACCCAGGGCTTAAGTGACTCTGAGAGGGTTAGCTATCTGTCTGGAACGCAGTGATGCTCAGGGCTCAGGTTGATAAAGCCATAAACTCTCTGCCCTGCTGTCCCTGGACAGGCTTCCTCTAACATCCCAGTGATTTTTACAATAACCTGCACCTCGTGCTGAGGGACTCCCGGAAACACAGCCTCCCTGCCCAGTCCCCAGGCTGCTCAGATCTTCCAGCTCTTTCTCCTCTTGTGCCCTCTCTGCAGGCCTCACCTTCCCCACCTCCTCTGGCTCTCGTGTTCCCACAGCCCTGTACCAATCCACCACACACACACGCCACAGACACACAGACACACCACACACAGACGTCACACACACACACACAGACATCACACACACAGACATCACACACACACACACACACACACACACACACACACACACAGACGTCACACACACACACACACAGACATCACACACACACACACACACACACACACAGACCATGCACATCACAGACACACCACGCACACACACACACACACTCACGACACACACACTCAGGTCCTTCCCAGGAATGCCTGAAATGGATGCAGATCTCATTGAAAGAGCAGGAGGAACAGGGTGAGTTCACCGCCCGATGAAGAAGAAGTACTTCCCACTCAGTGGTGCATGTCACTGCCCCTCCTACCCAGCTGTCACTCACATCCTCACAGGGACCCCCTCCCCACCCAGTTCTCCCTCCTGCATCCTCAGCCACTGTGGACCAGGTAGCAGGCTTCTCCTCCCTCTGAAGATCCTTATCTGTCCATCACCAGGCTTTGACTGGAAGCCAGGACCCCCAGGAGGCCTGGGAGGGCCACCTTTCACATCCTTCCATAGACTTTAAGTATCCTTCTGAGAAGTTTAAGCTCTTGGAAAACTTCAAAGATTCTGGATTTTTCCCAAAGCAACATCTCCTCTGTGTGTGCTCAGTCACTTGGTCATGTCCAACTTTACAACCCCAGGCTCCTCTGTTCATGGGGTTCTCCAGGCAAGACTACTGGAACAGGTTACCATTTCCTTCTCCAGGGCATCTTCCCAACCCAGGGACTGAACCTGTGTCTCCTGTGTCTCCTGCATTAGCAAGCAGATTCTTTACCGCTGAGCCACTGGGGAAGACCAACATCTCCTCTAGCCCTACCCAAACATTTGCTGGGGAACTGGCCTTGGAATTGGTTCTCCAATGTGGTCCCACCAAGGACAAGCACCCTTTGCCCAAAACAAGTTTCTGCTTCCATATATGGGATCAAGTAATTCAGAAAGATTGCGGCCCAGACTCTGAGCACTCTAATACAATATGCACATCCAGAATGTTTTGGGGGTGAGAGGTACTATCATCAGTTGAGCTCACAGTACTGGCCAGAGGCTTTATATAAATCACTCTACTGCTTAATTATCTCAACAAAGCTTCTGGGCTATCTATCTATATATCTATCTTTTCAGTATGTATCTACCTATTTATCTATCACCTTTCTATCTACATATTTATCCAACTATCTGTCAATCTATCTATCTACTTATTTACTTAAATATTATTTGTAAAACATTTGTTTCACTTGTCTGTGTATCTCTATCTAGCCTACCTATCTGTTAGTCTATCTCTCCACAAACACTTTTAGATTGGATTATAGATTATAGTTCAGTTCAGTTCAATCGCTCAGTTGTATCTGACTCTTTGCAATCCCATGGACTACAACAAGCCAGACCTCCCTGTCCATCACCAACTCCCAGAGTTTACCCAAATTCATGTCCATTGAGTCAGTGATGCCATCCAATCATCTCATCCTCTCTTGTCCCCTTCTCCTCCTGTCTTCAATCTTTCCCAGCATCAGGGTCTTTTCAAATGAGTCAGCTCTTATCAAGTGGCCAAAGTATTGGAGATTCAGCTTCAGCATCAGTCCTTCCAATGAACACCCAGGACTGGTCTCCTTTAGGATGGATTGGTTGGATCTCCTTGCTGTCCAAGGGACTCACAAGACTCTTCTCCAACACCACAGTTCAAAAGCATCAATTCTTTGGCGGTCAGCTTTCTTCACCGTCCAACTCTCACATCCATACATGACCACTGGAAAAACCATAGCCTTGACTAGACGGACCTTTGTTGGCAAAGCAATATCTCTGCTTTTTAATATGCTATCTAGGTTGGTCATAACTTTCCTTCCAAGGAATAAGCGTCTTTTAATTTCATGGCTGCAATCACCATTTGCAGTGATTTTGGAGCCCAAAAAGTAAAGTCAGCCACTGTTTCCCCATCTATTTGCCATGAAGTGATGGGACCAGATGTCATGATCTTTGTTTTCTGAATGTTGAACTTTAAGCCAAATTTTTCACTCTCCTCTTTCACTTTCATCAAGAGGTTCTTCAGTTCTTCTTCACTTTCTGCCATAAGGGTGGTGTCATTTTGCATATCTGAGGCTATTGATATTTCTCCCAGCAATCTTGATTCCAGCTTGTGCTTCTTCCAGCCCAGCGTTTCTCATGATGTACTCTGCATATAAGTTAAAAAAGCAGGGTGACAATTTACAGCCTTGAGGTATTCCTTCTCCTATTTGGAGCCAGTTTATTGTTCCCCGTCCAGTTCTAATTGTTGCTTCCTGACCTGCATACAGATTTCTCAGATGGTCTGGTATTCCCATCTCTTTCAGAATTTACCACAGTTAATTGTGATCCACACAGTCAAAGTCTTAAATGTGTGTTACCATGGATTTAGGCTAACCTTTAAATTCATGTCTGAAACTCTTTTAAAGTTTAGTTCCCTTTTCTAAAATGTAAGGATAAAACCTTAAACAAAGGGAGATTGTGAGGTCCAAATGAGATAATATTAAAGGAATTTTTAAAGTCTAATTTCTCAAAACCAAACTGTTTTACCAATAATAAATTGGTATCAGATGTAAATCAGTTCCAGATTTGTACCCCTACTTCTTCTATGTTCCTCGTAACTGTCTAAAGATACAGAACAGATCAAAAAATAAAATAAAATCCGGTGGCAATAAATACAAGCCATGAAATATACCCAGAAGCTATTGGGGACATCAGTACAGGCTGAGGAAAAGATCTACCCCATGGGGTGACCTTGACACCCGAGATTGTGCAGGTTTAAGAAAAGACGAGCAAGCAGAATTCAGACCAACATTTCCATGGATGAACTATAATTTGCCTTTGGACCATCAGAAGTGAAACTTCCCTATCCAGAGTCATCTGTGAATGTTTGAAACAAATGATTTTCACAAATTCTTAGATAGAAAGGTGAGCAGAAGTTTCAAAAATTTAAGGCAAGCATCTTAGAGAAGAATAAAGTGAGGGTCAGAAAAAAGGAAGGCATTATCCAAGATCACACAGTGACTCAGTATAAAAAGTTAGATTAACTCCCAGATCCATCCCAAGGATGGAGGAGCATGTATGTACTTAGTGCTTCTAATCAGGTGCTGGGCTTATGTGTAATTGATTTTCTTCTTTAGTTGCTCAAGTTTCGAAAATGAATGTGAATTATATTTACACAGATTCGTTAATAAATAAATTTTAAAAAAATAAATAAATCCGGGAAAAAACAGAAGTCCTAGGAAAAAACATCCAAAGACAGGTAGCCAAGTTAAAAAAACAACTTCAAGCTATGGTATACAATTAAGAAAGCTAAGACATTTATTCTGGAGATGTAAGCTCTTAGCCAGAATGTGAGCAGGAAAGAATAATTTATACAAACTCCCTATCTGGAGGAGCAAAATAGTTCTGAAGGTGAATGAGGCTATGTTTTCATTCTTTGCCAGTCCAGGGGAGAATGAAGAGAACAGTGAAAGATTCAAAGCCACGCAATTCTTATCTGGAAAGGATTTTCTCCTTTAAAGCTGGCCATGGGAAGCCTGGGGATTGTCATCACTGGAGGAGCAGAAGATTGGAAGAAAAAGTGGTAGAGAAGTTTTCCAAAGGATTTCATGTGTTAATGCTTGGGGAAAAGACTAGAGTGTGCTCTAATCTGGAACACCCAGTGGGCACTCAGGGCTCTTTAAGAACCTCTGTGTTAAGTTGCTTCAGTCTTGTCTGACTCTTTGCGATCATATGAACTGTAGTCTGCCAGGATCCTCTGCCAATGTGATTCTCCAAGCAAGAATACTAGAGTGGGTTGCCATGCTGTGCCTATGGCCCCATAACTTCTATTAGATGGGGCTTGAATTGTTGTAACAAACATGTTTCATTTGCCACCATCATCTTCCTTAGCCATAACTTTTAGGATATGTTTTAGTGGAGACAAGTTCTTGAATTTCCTTTCTCATTATAGTAAGCTGAACAATGACCCGCAAAGATGTCCACATCCTAATGTACACGACCTTTGCATTCATTACCTTATGTGACAAAAGAGGCATTGCAGATGTTTTAATAAGGATCTTGACATGAAAAGATTATCCTGGATTATCTGGGTGGTCCTAATGTAATGACAAAAGGGAGGAGGGTCAGAGTCAGAGAAGGACAGGAGGGTCAGAATCATGATCAAATGTCACAATAAAGCAGAGGATGGAGTGATGAACTTTCAACATTGGAGGAAGAGGCCAGAAGTCAAGGAATATGGGTGGCCTCTGCAAGGTGGAAAAGAGAAGGAAACCAATTCTCCCTTATAGCCTCCAAAAGAAACATCAGCCTGCTAGTCTCTTGATTTTGGACTTCTGACGTATCAGTTCAGTTCAGTCACTTAGTCATGTCTGTCTCTTTGCAACCCCATGAATCGCAGCATGCCAGGCCTCCCAGTCCATCACCAACTCCTGGAGTTTACTCAAACTCATGTCCATCGAGTTGGTGATGCCATCCAGCCATCTCATCCTCTGTCATCCCCTTCTCCTCCTGCCCCCAATCCCTCTCAGCATCAGGGTCCTTTCCAATGAGTCAACTCTTCGCATGAGGTGGTCAAAGTATTAGAATTTCAGCTTCAGCATCAGTCCTTCCAATGAACATCCAGGACTGATCTCCTTTAGGGTGGACTGGTTGGATCTCCTTGCAGTCCAAGGGACTCTCAAGAGTCTTCTCCAACACCACAGTTCAAAAGCATCAATTTTTTGGCACTTAGCTTTCTTCACAGTCCAACTCTCACATCCATACATGACCGCTGGAAAAAACATAGCCTTGACCAGACAGACCTTTGTTGGCAAAGTAATGTCTATTCTGACGTATCAGTTCAGTTCAGTTCAATCGCTCAGTCATGTCCGACTCTTAGCGACCCCATGAATCACAGCACGCCAGGCCTCTCTATCCATCACCAACTCCCGGAGTTTACTCAAACTCACGCCCATGGAGTCGGGGATGCCATCCAGCCATCTCATCCTCTGTCGTCCCCTACTCCTCCTGCCCGCAATCCCTCCCAGCTTCAGAATCTTTTCCAGTGAGTCAACACTTCGCATGAGGTGGCCAAAGTACTGGAGTTTCAGCTTTCAGGATCAGTCCTTCCAATGAACACCCAAGACTGAGACTACCACAAATCATGATGTTGTGTTATTTGAAGCCACTAAGTATGCAGGTCAGGAAGCAACAGTTAGAACTGGACACGGAACAGACTGGTTCCAAATAGGAAAAGAGTACTTCAAGGCTGTATATTGTCACCCTGATTATTTAACTTATATACAGAGTACATCATGAGAAATGCCAGGCTGGAAGAAACACAAGCTGAAATCAAGATTGCCAGGAGAAATATCAACAACCTCTGATACGTAGACAACACCACCCTTATGGCAGAAAGTGAAGAGGAACTAAAAAGCCTCTTGATGAAAGTGAAGGAGGAGAGTGAAAAAGTTGACTTAAAGCTCAACATTCAGAAAACTAAGATTATGGCATCTGGTTCCATCACTTCATGGCAAATAGATGGTGAAACAGTAGAAACAGTGTCAGACTTTATTTTTTGGGGTTCCAAAATCACTGCAGAGTGATTGTATCCGTGAAATTAAAAGACGCTTACTCCTTGGAAGGAAAGTTATGACCAACCTGGATAGCATATTTAAAAACAGAGACATTACTTTGCCAACAAATGTCCATCTGGTCAAGGCTATGGTTTTTCCAGTGGTCATGTATGGATGTGAGAGTTGGACTGTGAAGAAAACTGAGCGCTGAAAAAGTGATGCTTTTGAACTGTGGTGTTGGAGAAGACTCTTGAGAGTCCCTTGGACTACAAGGAGATCCAACCAGTCCATCCTAAAGGAGATCAGTGCTGGGTGTTCATTGGAAGGACTGATACTAAGCTGAAACTCCAATACTTTGGCCACCTCATGGGAAGAGTTGACTCACTGGAAAAGACCCTGATGCTGGGAGGGGTTGGGGGCAGGAGGAGAAGGGGATGACAGAGGATGAGATGGCTGGATGGCATCACCGACTAGATGGACATGGGTTTGGGTGAACTCCGGGAGTTGGTGATGGACAGGGAGGCTTGGCGTGCTGCAGTTCATGGGGTTGCAAAGAATCGGACATGACTGAGCAACTGAACTGAACTGAAGTTGCAGTAAATTGTTACAGCAGCAACACAAAATTAATACGTTCATCATGTGATCTCTGAAACCAAGACAGAGAGGAGAAAGATGATCTGATCTCTTATCTTGAGGCTTCACCCACCTGGGGAGTGTCACACAATTTGTTTTAGGTTATCCTCACTTGAAATGGACCCACCTTCGGATATGGGTTTCAGAAATCCAATTTTATATAAGAGGACCTTAAAAGTCCAGATGGTAAGCAAATTGTATAAGACAATAGAGCCAGTGAGAAACCAAGCTGGAACTAAGACTCAGTATAGTCTAGCTTTTTCTACCAAGCTTTCCTG
Organism: Muntiacus reevesi; assembly: GCF_963930625.1. NCBI lineage: Eukaryota > Metazoa > Chordata > Mammalia > Artiodactyla > Cervidae > Muntiacus > Muntiacus reevesi. The sequence goes on along the minus strand of NC_089263.1, from coordinate 58,820,714 downwards.
CTTCCTATTAATTCTCTCCTGTATCAGCCTAATTGATAACTCTTCCCTCTACCAACCACCATCTGGGTCTTTGAGCTCTGCAGCTCCATCAGGACCTGGGTATGAGGAGGCCCTCTCATGATAGAAGAGAGTATAGGGTAGGCAGTAAATATTCAACCACCTTAATGTTTGGTCGGAGGCATCCCCAGTGGCTCAGAGGGTAAAGAATCTGCCTGCAATGCAGGAGACGCAGGAGACATGAGTTTAATCCTTGGGTTGGGAAGATCCCCTGGAGGAGGGCATGGCAACCCACTTCTGTACTCTTGCCTGAAAAATCCCACGGACAGAGGAGACTGGCAGGCTACAGTCCAAAGGTTCGCAAAGAACTGGACTCCAGTGAGCAACTAAGCAAGCAGTGTTTGGTTGGAGCACCACGGAGGGGGAGGGGACAGCTGGTGTGGTTTCAGATGCTGGGCCTGGGTTGACATGAAGCTGAACCGAGAGAGGCTACCCCTGTGACCTGCTCCGGCTCTGAAACAGGAGCTGAGATCAGCTGCTTTCTCTCTTGAGTGAATATTTAGAAAGATCACTTCCTCTTCTGAGAGTGAAACCTGACCCATTTCTGAAAATGCCTGTAACCCTATCTTTACAGCATTATAAACTGATGCCCACACTATAAATGCCACGCTTGCAGTCCTTGTCGGCTTGTTTTTCTTTATCCAATGCTTGCTTTTCTACAACTTGTTGTTGTTTTTTTTTCCTCAATCAAAGTCTTCTTCATCTGTTAAATGAGAGCATCAATGCAGAATTCAGGGAGCTGTTAGGAAGTCATTGTAAAGAAAGTCATACATGTGAAAACATTGGGAAAACTGTAATATGCCATGCAAATTTCATTTCCTAGTTGATTAGTTGGTGAAAGCAAGATGTCCTTTGGACAGCAAGGAGATCAAAGCAGTCAATCATAAAGGAAATCAGTCCTGAATATTCACTGGAAGTACTGATGCTAAAGCTGAAGTTCCAGTATTTTGGCTACTTGATGTGAAGAGCTGACTCACTAGAAAAGACCCTGATGCTGGAGAAGATTGAGCGCAGGAGGAAGAGGCAACAGAGGTTGAGATTGTTGGATGGCATCACTGGCTTAATGGACATGAGTTTGAGCAAACTCCAGGTGACAGTGAAGGGCAAAGAAGCCTGATGTGCTGCAGTCCATGGGATCACAGAATCGAACACAACTTAGAGACTGAACAACAGCAAGATGAAACTAGGGAAAATGAAAATATTAAAAGGCATAAAGAGAGGTCTCAGGTCTCTAAAATGCTGTCGATTGACCACGTGTGTCTCAGTCACCTACTGTCTGAGTAAACTGAAGATCACCGAGCGCTCCCTATACTGATTCAATGGTTGTATTTAAGGGAAGATAGGCAAACAGCATATTTGCTTATTTCCATCTTCAGGTAATTCACACTAAGGTTTGAGGATCACAGTTTACCAAAGTTTTGAAAAATTACTCAAAGAAAATTACAAAGTTCACCCCAAACCTTCTCAGGAGTCAACCCAAACATGGTCAATTAAATGTTCAAAAATGTCATCAGCTAGAACAGATCAATTCTTCAGGAAACACTTTTTTTCTGGTTTAAAGCCTGAGAGAAATCTCTCTGTTGTGACGTGCTCAGAAGATCAAGTATACAGTGCAATATGGCCATGGATGGAAGGTTGGTGGGGCCATAGCAAACAGCTGGGCAGACGGGACAGCGTGCATCTTTAGGGTCTGTCTTCCAGGGCTGTGGTGTGGCTGAGTTCCCAAGGGGTGCAATATGCAAGCTGCTGGGAGAGATACACTGGCTGATGGAGACCTCACTGGACTCTCTCTTTGTCGTGATTGTGAAGCAAATTTGCTTCACACATGCGATGGGTCAGAGGATGGCCTTGGCCACTGATGCAGAGAAACACTAGATGCAGTCCCAGAAGATGCAGAGAAACAAATCTAATCCATGTACCTGGCATCACCATCCTCCAGGTATCCTTGAAATATGGCACCTCCACAAAGATTTCTTCTTCCTTTTTCTCAGCCCTCGCCAATGTTTAATGAAATGCTACATTTCATCATTTCTTAGATATTTCTCTGTGTTGTTCAGTTTTTCAGTTGTGTCCAACTCTTTGCAACTCCATGCACTTCAGCAGTTTGCATTTGATTCTTAATAAGTTCCTTTTTAAAAGCCAGTTTTATTGCTATAGAATTTAGAAAGATGATAACGATGGCCCTATATGCAGGGCAGAAGAAGAGACGCAGAAGAACAGAACAGACTTTTGAACTCTGTGGGAGAAGGGGAGGGTGGGATGTTTCGAAAGAACAGCATGTATATTATCTGTGGTGAAACAGACCACCAGCCAAGGTGGGAGGCATGAGTCAAGTGCTCGGGCCTGTTGGGCTGGGAAGATCCAGGGGAATTGGGTGGAGAGGGAGGTGGGATGGGAGACCGGGATGGGGAATTCGTGTAACTCTATGGCTGATTCACATCAATGTATGACAAAACCCAATGAAAAATAAAAAAAAAAAAATTAAAAAAAAAAAGATACACATACCATACAACTCACTCATTTGAAGGATACAATTCAATGTCCTTTTAGTATATATACTCAAGGTTAGGTAATCATCACTAGAATCAAACTTTAGAATGTTTATGTTCCTTTATTGAAAGAATTCTGTCCATATTCATTGACAACTCCCACTTCCCTCTTTTTTCCCTTCCCACCAGGCCCTCCTTCCTCTAGAAAACCACTGATCTACTTTCTGTCTCTAAATTTTCCTATTCAGGACATTTCATATCAATGGGACCATATTATATACTTATATATATCACTACTTACATACACAAATGAATCACTTAGATGCAAATATATATTTCTTACACACACACTCAAATATATACCTATATATACATAAATATACTTATATAAGTATATGGATATGTACTTATATACTATATGTAAGTATGTGTACATATGTACATATATACTTATATATGATGTATATACACTTATGCATTTTATACTTGTGTGTATGTATGTTGTTGTTTAGTCACTAAGTTGTGTCTGACTCTTTTGTGACCACATGGACTGTAACCCACCAGGTTCCTCTGTCCATGGTATTCCACAGGCAAAAGTACTGGAGGGGGTTGCCATTTCCTTCTCCGAGGGTCTATTCCCACCAAGGGATCGAACACACGTCTTCTGCACTGGCGGGCAGATCCTTCACCTCTGAGCCACCTGGGAACCTCTGTGCTTGTTGTGTACATGTGAGTGCATGTGTATATGTATATACATATATATATATAAATAATCAGTTCAGTAGTCATTTCAGTCACTCAGTCCTGTGTGATTCTTTGTGACCCCATGGATTGCAGCATACCAGACTTCCCTGTCCATCACCAACTCCCAGAGCTTGCTCAAACTCATGTTCATTGAGTCAGTGATGTGACCCAACCATCTCATCGTCTGTCTTCTCCTTCTCCTCCTGCCTTCAATCTTTCCCAGCATCAGGATCTTTTCTAATGAGTCAGTTGTTCGTATCATGTGGCCAATTATTGAAACTTCAGCTTCAGCATCAGTCCTTCCAATGAATATTCAGGACTAATTTCCTTTGGGATTGACTGGTTTGATCTCCTTGCAGTCCAAGGGACTCTCAAGAGTCTTCTCCAACACTGTATTTCAATAGCATCAATTCTTCAGCACTCAGCTTTCTTTATGATCCAACTCTCATATCCAAACATGACTACTGGAAAAACTATAGCTTTGACTGTACAGACCTTTTTTGGCAATGCAATGTCTCTGCTTTTTAATATGCTGTCTATGTTTGTCATAGCTTTTCTTCTAGGGAGCAAGTGTCTTTTAATTTCATGGCTGCAGTCACTATCTGCAATGATTTTGGAGCCCAAGAAAATAAAGCCTGTCACTGCTTCCTTTGTTTCCCCATCTGTTTGCTATGATACATCCACAAAAAATACTTGTACATGAATGTCATAGCATCATTATTCATAATAGCCATAAAGTGGAAAATATTCCTTACACATTTACACAACAGATCAACTTTTCAAACATGATGCTAAGTGAAAGACACTAGTCATACACACATGTACACATATATACATTTTGCAGCATGTGCAAGCATTTCATTTCTTTTTATTATCAACTAATATCCTATTGTATGGATGTAAACATTTTATTTATCCAGGCAGCAGTTGATGGGATATTTAACCTTTTCTATTTTTTGGCTATTATGAATAATGATGCCGTGACATTCATATACAAGGATTTTTGTGGATGTATGTCCTTTATTTCACTTGGGAATATCTAGGAGTGGAATTGCAAAAACTTGACAACTCCATGTTTAACTTTTTGGTAAACTGCCAAGCTGTTCCCCAAAGTGGCTGCCCCATTTTACCTTTTGACCAGCATTGCTGCCACTTCCTTGCCAACACTTGTACGTTGCTGTCTGTCTCTTTGATTGGGGCCATCCTAGTGAATGTGAACTGGTAATGATGGTTTTGATTTGAATGACAGAGAGCATCTTTTCATATGCTTACCTTCCTTTTCTATATCTTCTTTGGAGAGTTCTCTTTACAAATATTCTACCTATCTTTATTTGGCTTATCTGTTTTCTATTGGATTGTAATAATCTATTATATAGTCTGGATGGAAATTCTTTACTAGCTATATAATTTTCAAATATTTTCTTTCATCTGTGGATAGTCTTTTCACTTTTTTTACTTCTTAGCACACAACATTTTTAAATTGTACTCATGTGTTTTTTAAATTTTTTTTTTTATCATTTTGTCACTTGTGTTTTTGGTCTCATACCTAAGGAACTATTATCTGATATATAGCAATGAAGATTTAAACATATACTTTCTTTTAAAAGTTTTATAGTTTTAGCCCTCACTTTCGGGTTTTATTATCCATTGTGTGTGTGTGTGTCTGTGTGTGTATGTGGCATGAGGTAGCTCTTCAACTTCTCTCTCTTGACTGTGAATATCTAGTTTCTGGATATGTGGATACTCAACACCATCTATTGGAAAAACTTTGCCTTCTCCACTGGATTGTCTTGGTGCCCTTGTCAGAAATCAGGGGACCACACATGTAAGGGTTTATTTCCTGAGCTCTCTGTTCTATTCCATGAATCTCTCTCTATGACTATACACTTTTTTAGACTGAGGCACACCATAGCCCTGGGATTCTAGAGGCAGGTGCATTCTATGGATTCTGCTTAGGTGAGTAGAATCCAAGAAAATTCCTCTAAATTATTCACACACTAGTGTGTTTAACTCCCCTTTAAAAATATTTTGTGTATTTCTCCTTCAGTTTAGTTACTCAGTCGTGTCTGACTCTTTGCAACCCTGTGAGATGCAGTGCACCACGCTTCCCTGTCCATCACCAACTCCCAGAGCTTGCTCAAACTCATGTCCATTGAGTTGGTGATGCCATCCAACCATCTCATCCTCTGTCATCCCCTTCTCCTCCTGCCTTCAATCCTTCCCAGCATCAGGGTCTTTTTCAATGAGCCAGTTTTTCACATCAGATGGCCAAAGTATTGGAGTCTCAGCTTTAGCATCAGTCCTTCCCATGAATATTCAGGATTGATTTTCCAAGGACTGGTTGGATCTCCTTGCAGTCCAAGGGACTCTCAAGGGTCTTCTCCAATACCGCAGTTCAAAAGCATCAATTCTTCAGCACTCAGCTTTTTAATGGTCCAACTCTCACATCCATACATGACTACTGGAAAAAGATGATTTCTCCTTACCTTTTGGGAAAATTCAAACTTTAAAATACTTTATAAGTGCTTCCAAGATACAGCCCTGGGTACAGTTTCTCACCATACAGCTTTTGCACTTGTTACTCTCTTTTCTCAGACTCCTTTCAATTTCTCCTTCTACTCGCCTTTCAGGAGTTTTCTCTGAGGAGCCTTTCCCTTTGGCTGTGAGTGGTACCCCAGCCCTGTGTTCCCAGAGCTCTTCGGGTCTCCTCTAGCATCACCCTTGTTGTCCCGTATTTTACCTGCCTGTTACCTTGTCTTCTCTACTCTTGCACACAGAGAATGGAACCCACCAGGCAGGTATGGGGATGTGTAGCTGAATTCCATCACTGCAAGTTCAGTATCTTGCATGGTCATGGGATGCGGTGGGAATGCAAAGTTGGACAACTCAACCAGGTTTTAGAGGTCAGGAGAAGTGGCCTAGACGATGTGACCTCTGAGGATAATTTACCTTTTGTACATGAGTGGAAGGTCAAGTGATTTCCAGGTAAAGAGTGTATATGTAGACACTCAGGAGAGAGGGGGGACACCATGTTTGAAGACTAGAAGGAATCCAGATTATTTTTCTGATGGGGGAAAGTGAAAGTGAAAGTGTTAGTCGTTCAGTCATGGCCAACTGTTTGCGACCTCATAGACTGTAGCCAGCCAGGCTCCTCTGTCCATGGGATTCTCCAGGCAAGAACACTGGAGTGGGTTCCCATTCCTTTCTCCAGGGATCTTCTCATAGAGAACAGGTAAAGGCCAGAAGTTCTCAGAGGATATTAGAAGGACGAGGTCAGTCAGACCTTTCCTGCCTTTCAATATTTTTTTAAATTTTATATTGGAGTCTAGTTGATTAGCAATGTCATATTAGTTTCAGGTGTTCAGCTAAGCCATTCAGTTAAATGTATAGGTGTATCTATCCCTTTTCAAGTTCTTTTTCTCATTGAGGTTATTACAGAATATTGAGCAGAGTTCCTTGGTCTATACAGTAGATCCTTGGTGCTTATTTATTTTAAATAGATCAGTGTGTACTTGCCTTGTCTGTTTTCTTTATGCTTGTTTTCTGGACAAAATACAGTCATTTCAAAAACCCTAACCTGGTTCATCTGGACTAAAAAAAAATAATCTATAAACTGGATTAAGTTTTCAAGTAGCCTTAGCAAACCTTCCTTCCCTCAGACCCAGGCCAGTGGCAGAGATTTACTTAGATAAACAGAGGAGAAGGGAGAGGCATGGTCCAGAAGTGTGTAAACAGAGAGTTAAGGCTAACACAAAGCGGTGAGCTGAGTCTCCGCACTTCCTGCAGTGTCTGGTGGGGGAGCAGTGGGCTCCTCTCCAGGTGGTACTAATAAAGTCAGGCTAGGATAATGGGATAAAAGCCCAGAAACATAAAAGCTGCCTGGAGGGGAAAGAGAAGAAGGGGATGGAATATGCCTTCATCCCCATGTTAACTGTTCCCGCATTAATCAGATTCAAGTATCTCAAATTAGACTTGTCTGCTCTTCCTGGAACTTTAAGGGAAGCCGCAATTCCAGAGTCAAAGATCTTGAAAGCCGGAATAGCCTCTTTAATCATGTGGTCGAGCCTCCCATAGGAAAGGTAGAAAATGAGAGGCTCAGAAAGGGGCTGTGCCTTGGGAGAGGTTTCAGAGTGAGCGGAGGCAAATTCGGTACCCTTGACCTTGACTTTCCTCAATTAGACAGTTGAGGGTTTGGGACCTGTTTTTCTGGACTAGCTTCATACCACACACATTAGTGTTCTAGAGAAGGAAAAAAGCAACAAAAAGACAAACAATAATAGCATAACCTCATGGAGGGGCAAGGGTTATGAATCTAATGGGACATGGCAATGCTACGGTGACTGGGTGAGGAAGCAGGCATGTGGGATGGTGAGGCAGCGTGAGTCAAAGCCAGGGAGAGTCAAGAGGGACCGAGGGAATTCCTTGGTCTCAGCACCAGGACACGGGATGGTCTTGATGTGATTCCAGGGACACCAATGCCATGCTGTGAGCAGAGGTGGTTGGAGTTGAAACAAGAAGAGAAATCAGAAGGAAATGGCAGCTCGGAGATGGGAGGTGCTGATTGACCAGATGGCCTGGACAACCCAGCTGATATAGTCCAAAGAATCAGCTCAACATCAGTGCCAGGATGGAGTAAGGAGTTACGGGTTGACTGGGAACCCGACAGCTTTTACATGAATGAAGGTCTGACTGTGGCTCAGCTGGTAAAGAATCTGCCTGCAATGCGGGAAGATCTCCAGGGAAGATCCCCTGGAGAAGGGAAAGGCTACCCTCTCCTGCATTTTGTCCTGGAGAATTCCATGGACTGTATAGTCCATGGGATCACAAAGAGGTGGACACGACTTAGCGACTTGCACTTTCACTTTCATAGCAAAAACAGTCAAGAGTCTGTAGTAGCATCCTTAGGAGGCAGAAGCCTACTTTGTTGTTGTTATTCAGCCGCTGAGTCACGTCTGACTCTTTGCGACCCCATTGACTGTAGCATGCCAGATTCTTCTGTCCTCCATTATCTCTCAGAGCTTGCTCAAATTCATGTCCACTAAGTCAGTAATGCTATCTAACAATCTTCTTCTTTCACCCTCAATCTTTCTCAGCATCAGGGTCTTTTCCAATGAGTTGGCTCCTTGCATCAGGTGGCCAAAGTATTATTTAGAAAAAGGAACAAGAAAGTGAAAAGAGGTTTGGATTCGAATAGAGTCTTGATGAATTTCAAGGAATGAATTTCGCTTGTGTAAACTCTCGTTGAAAGATAGAAGATCAGCTTCTTGCATCTCCAGTCGCAGAAGAAGGTGAGTGCCTATTCTCCACAGCTACACTCCTGGGTCCACGTAGCAGCTATGGGATCTCGGCAAACCTTCAGTCTTCATTTGTACTGTAGAGATGATTAAAAGAACCTTTCTCACAGAGGTATTGTAACACATAGAGCACTTAGAATGGTTCCTGAGAATAACAGGTGTGATGTATCACCTGGTGCTTGACAGTGTATAATACTGGGAGCAGAACTTTACTGACATGACAGTGTGGATGATTGCCAAACAGTTAGGACAAACTTTTAGGCAATCTTCATCACAGTGAATAGAATGTGGGACATTTCCTATTATCTGCTTTTCAGCTGGGGTCCAAGACCAAGAAAAACAGTGACATATGCCTCCACATTCTAAAATACACTCAGTCTTGGGAGTTCCCCGGTGGCATAGCGGTTAGGATTCCGGGCTTCACTGTCCTGGCCCAGGTTCAGTCTCTAGTCTCTGGTTGGGGAACTGAGATCCAGCAAGCCGTGCAATGTGGCCAAAAAGAAAAAATGTCTGTGGGTAATGGTGCCAGTGGGTAATCCATGGAAAATCCAAACACAGACACAGTGACAGACACAGGGGCCTCAGATGACCAGAATACAGAAGACTGAACCAGACCAACCATCAATGAGCAATTTGATAAAATACCACAATCTGTTGCTACCATTATGAGCCCATCAACTACCTCCAGAAGGATAAGAATTCATTGGAAAGAGTGGACAGTAAAAGTCTCTTTGCCAGGAGTTGTTGGCATGCTGTTTTCTCATCAAATTTAGCAACCAAAGAAAACATCAAAAGAATAGTTAGGGAAATTTGATATGTGTTCTTTGGATTTGGGAGTCAAAGGGACATTATCTCTTACCCAAAAAGTCTAAATGTAGGAGACTGGAATAGCTTAGGGTGGCAGAGAAAACCCAGGTAACAGCCTTCACATAAGATTTTTTTAAGCTTTTTTTTTTTTTCCCCCCAACAATCCCTTGTAGGAGCTAGAGTTGCCAATAGAAAGATTTTGCTTTGGGCTATCCAAGAGAATGTCCTGAAATGATGAGAGGATCTTAGCTTCAAGAGGCTAAAGGGACCCCTTACAAGTTGATGGCTGAGGGACTCATGAAAGACCCACTAGAGGGGATATCACCTTCATTAGAGGACCACCAATGGAGTCCCCGGTAGGAGAATCTTTGAGGAACCCATGAAAGCATCTCAGAGGAAAGAATGACCTTTGGGTCCAGGCAAATGTACAAAGCACAGAAGACGTGGCTGACACTGATGTCCCCTCTGTGCCCACGCGCTAATGTGACTCCCACCCTGGAAGATCCAGACACATCTCAGGAGAAGGAGGAAAAGCAGGACAGGAAAGGGTTACTCCTTCTCTGCTGCTGGCATTGGAGCCCATCTGGCCCAAGCTAGGGATGAGGCAGAGCTTTAGATTGGACAAGAAATGCCATGAGACTGGCCTCTCCATCTTAACCATTCAAAGACAAGGATGAAACTCGAAGGCAAGAAAATGATGTGAAAGGATAAATTTGCTTCCTGACTGCACCAGACCTAGCCCACCTCAGTCACAAATTCTGACCTACAAATTGAGAAGCCGTCTGCTACCTCCATGGTCCAGAGGAGGAAGACAAGACTCGTAATCGCCAAAGATTTGCCCCAGGTTTCACAGATGCTGAGAATCAGAACCGGAGCTCTGTACCCAAATCCATCTGCCTCCAGAGGCCACACTCAAACTACCCCACCTGCTACCTACAGCAGAGTGAGTGTTAATGGAATGATTTAAGACCCAAAAGGCAGCGTGCACATTCTCTCCAGAAGGGCTTCAGTTTTGTAATGCACAGCACAGCCTGTTTATTGATGAGCCCCTTCCTAAGTTCCTCCCTCATGTTTATGAAATGATGTGTGGGTGCTGCCCCGTTTTTAATGAATCCTTATTTACATGGAGTACGTTATTTATGGAAGCAGAGATAGCGCCATTGCAAACCCATTAGAAGGCGGAGATAACAGGAAAGCATTGTGCGCTCCCAGCGAGGACAGGATTCTAATTACTCAGGAGCTCCTGCCCTCCTCACCAGTGGTACCCAGCTCAATAAATAACACCCCGCAAAGAGACGGTGCTCGATGTAAATTGTGACTTAGTCCACACAAATTGATGGTTGGCCGTCAGAGAGCTTCCAGCATTAGGCAAGAAAGTGAGCGGCAGCCTGGGAATTCGGAGACCTGGCTCCTCAGCGAATGCAGCTCTCTTTCCTCCCTGAGCACTTCTCAGAAACAATTAGCATTTTTTATTTAAGTCATAAGCTCCGAAGAAGAGATGTAGCCGGAGATAATAGCACCGGTGCAATCAGGGGGTGTTTGGAGGTGAATCTGTGGGCACTTGGCACAATGAGACGGCCATCCTCGGATGCCAATTTTCATCGAGTGTTTCAGTGCTAATCACTTTTCCAAGAAATAATTCTGCTGGTCCAATGTGGAAGTCGAACTTCAAAGGCGAAATTGCTCAAATAACTTTGAAATACGTGAACTCTTGGGAAATGCTGGTTGTGGGAGCAAAAAAGCTGTCATTTTGGTTTGTTAAGGAGAGATGATTTGCTTTTACGAAGGAGAGATGGGTGGTCCTCCTGATGTGTGGGGAATGGAGCTACAAGATCACTCAGTGATTCTGGGAAAATCAACAGGGAAGGTGATGATTCAACACCCCGGTTTCCCTTGATCAGAAGGCAACAGTTAGGCTCGTCCAAGCCAATAGCAGAATAATTCCAGGAAGGAGTAGAAAATTGTAAGACTCAGTGCTTTGATTCAGAAAAGGGGGGAGGGATCCGAGTGTCCTCCTTCTAGCTATGGGAGAAATTACCAGCACACAAGAACAAAACTACTGGAGTGAAAGTCCAGAAATATACCCCATCCAGCCCATCCTACACAAGGTCAAGCTGTGGAGACTCTTCCAAGAATTGGCATCTGCTACTCCACCCCGAGGAGGCAGAGTGAACAGTAGAGTGACTTCAGGCTTTGCAGTCTACTGAAAATGAATTTGGATTTCCCAGGTGGCTCAGTGGTTAAAAAAAAGAAAAATCCACCTACAGTGCAGAAAACTCAGGAGACACGGGTTTGATCCCTGTGTTGGGAAGATCCCCTGGAGGAGGGCATGGCAACCCAGTCCAGTATTCCTGCCTGGAGAGTTCTATGGACAGAGGAGCCTGGTGAGCTACAGTCCATGGGGTCGCAAAGAATCAGACACAACTGAAGTGACTGAGCACACATGCGTGAAGATGAATTTGCCTCCCATGACTGCTCCCTGAGTGTCCTGTGACTTTGGACATGTGATACAGCTTTCGTTCATGCATTCCTCATTCATCACATTTTGGGGCTTTTTCACTGAGCCAGATTCAGTGGAAGCACTGGAAGTACAGACATTCCGGGCTCACAAAGCTCAATAACTGGGGTCCCAAGATCTCACTCAAGTCTTAGAACCTTTGCTATTTGATCATCAGATCACCAGACTTGGGCTTTTCCCTTCTGGAAACTCAGAGTAGCTTCCCTGATGGCTCAGATGATTAAGAATCTGCAAGCAATGTAGGAGACCTGGCTTCAATCCCTGGGTCAGGAAGATCCCCTAGAGAAGGGAATGGTTACCCACTCTAGTATTCCTGCCTGGAGAATTCTATGAACAGAGGAACCTCGTGGGCTACAATTCATGTGATCCCAAAGAGTTACTGAATGACTAACATTTTCACCTTTTTTCTTTCAAGCTCAGAGCTACACCCATGCCAATACAGGGCCGGGGGCCTTCATGTTCATTTTTTCATGTTTATTTCAGGATAAAAATTCAAAGGAAATATCACTAATCCCAATTTTACAGATGTGGACTAATTTGAAGAAGACCCCAGTACAGGTTAGTGGTAGAGTAGGTCTTCTTGTTAATGAAAGTAGGGGTCCCCATTGCTCCCTGCTCAAAAGCCAGGTTGATTGAAACAAGAGTTTGCTTTATTTTGGAGGCTGGCAACTGGAAAGGAGGACAGACTCCTGTCCACAGGCTCATTTTCCTGCCCCCTCACCCACAGACAATCAGTGGGCAAGAGGTTTTATAGGTGGAGGGAGGGGGCTACATGCAGTTCTGCAAAGAGTATAGTCAGCTCTGACAGTCATCCTGAAATTGATCATCTTGAGGTGGTCTGATCAAGTCATTTTGATTGTTTTCTGTACACTTAATCTTCAGTCCCAGGGTTAGTTTGCTCCAATTTCTTTGAGGCAAATTCTCAGAATTGTGGCAGCTTATGTCATGTCTGGTCATTGTGTAGTTCATTTCTTCTACCCGGCGGGGGTTTCAGTATCTATAAGACAGCTCACAGGATAGGGCTTGAATATTATCTATTGCCTTCAAGAGGAATGAAAGGTCCATGACTTTGCTTAATGACATTATTTAGTCTTATAGGACTGTTTTCCTTTTTTTTTTTTTTTCCTGTACTTTCTCACTTCTGTGATTCAGCTTAAACTTGGGCTAAAGTTTTTCCACAGATAAAAGGCAAGCTGAGGACATGGTGGTAGGAGGCTGCTCTATTTCCTTCTGACTTTTTCTGAAGCCCTGTGAGTCTTGACCATGGCAGCAGGCAGCAACAGGAACTTACGCTGCACCTGAGCCCTGGACACTCACCACCCAACAAACCCAGCAGGTGGCACAGTTTCTGGAAGTCAAAGTTCGCCATGCACTCCTCCATCTGCTACCCACCAATGACCCAGGCACCTTCCTATCTAGTCCTCACTTTCCTGTTCTTTAAATTGGTCTTAGGGACACCCAGGGATGCTACCTCCAATTGGTCACACAAGCTCTACATTAAAGGGCTAAATGAAAGTCATTCAGTTGTCTCCAACTCTTTGTGATCCAGGCCAGAATACTGGAGTGGGTAACCTTTCCCTTCTCCAGAGGATCTTCCCAATCCAGGGATCGAACCCAAGTCTCCTGCATTGCAGGTGAATTCTTTATCATCTGAGCCACGAGGGAAGCCCAAGAATATAGGAGTGGGTAGCCTATCCCTCCTCCAGCAGATCTTCCCAACCTAGGAATTGAACCAGGATCTGCTGCACTGCAGGCATATTCTTTACCAACAGAGCTATCAGAGGAGCCCGGTTGAAGGGCTAGTGATGGTGAAATCCAACCTCTCCCCTTGCAAAGCTCTCGCTTTTGCCTGGGGCCCAGAAGAAGGAGACCTCTTTCCTTAATCTATGAATCACTCCATGTGCTACTGAGTGTCTTATGGGGCCCAAAGGTCTCCACATCCCTTTCTAACTCCCTCTGAAATAGCCAAAGTGCACAAGTCAGGGAGAGAGTGAATGAAAAGCTGTGAAAACACATGACACTACTAGGCAAATACCCTGACAAAACCATAATGCAAAAAGATATGTGTACCCCCATATTCATTGCAGCACTATTTACAATAGCCAGGATGCGGAAGCAGTCTAGATGCCCATCAACAGATGAACAAGCAAAGATGCTGTGGTATATGTATATACAATGGAATATTACTCAGCCAGAGGAAGGAATGAAGTTGGATCATTTGTAGAGATGTGGAGGAACCTAGAGCTTGTCATACAGAATGAAATAAGTCAGAAAGAGGGAAACAAATTTTGTGTGTTAAAGCACTTATGTGGAAGTTAGAGAAATGCTGCAGATGAACCTATTTGCAGGGAAAGAATAGAGATGCAGACACAGAGAATGGACATGCTGACAGGGGAAGAAGGGGAGGGTGGGTTGAACTGAGAGACTAGGATTGGCGTATATACACCACCATGCGTAAAATAGACTGCTAGTTGAAAGTTTCTGTGTAGCTCAGGGAGCTCAGCTCTGTGGTGACTTGGATGGGTGAGATGAGGCAGGAGAGGTTCAAGAGGGAGGGGATATACGCCTACATATAGCTGATTCACTTCATCATACAGCAGAAACTAGCACATTATAAAGCAAGAATACTCCAATTTAAAAAAAAGAAAGAAAGAAAAAGAGAAGGGAGGCTTATAAAAAAAAAGGAAAAATGTGAATTTCATCACTTATGGTTCACGTGATGGGCATTAAAGAATCATTTGAGCCAAAGCTTCATTGTAGAAACCTTGCAGGCTTTGAGGATCTGCCTGGTCCTCGTTCATGTTGTGATTTCAGACATCCGAATATGCCTTGCCTTTACCACTGTTTACCAAACCTTATAATATGCCAGGCCAGCCTGTGTATGATGTCACTCAATGTGCAAACAATGTCACTCAAACTTCGCCAACACTGACATCTCATTTTGCACAAAGATGAAGGGGTTTTGGCCACCGTTAAAAAGTTGGAAAGGCATCGTCACAGCTGGACTGGAATGCAAGATTCTCTAACCTGGAAACACATGATCTTGGCAGCATTGCTTGTCCCTTGACATCTCACCTCTCTGCATTTCCATTGCCTCAACTTCAAAGTGAAAATAACACAACTCTTCCCCAATGATCCTTGTGATCACCACAATCTAAAAATATCAGATTAGGCCTGCGTGTCAAACCTGGCTTCCTTACTTTCTATCCTTGTGTCTTTAAACAACTGAGCCTCAATGTCCTCACCTTTTAAACAAAGACTACGCTAATCATCTCTAACTGAGAAGCTTGTTGTGAATATTAAAAGAAAATCATACACACACACATAGGCACACAGCCCTTAACCCAGTGCCTGGCACATCATAAGTGCTCAATAAACCTGGGCTATTCTTAATACTTGGGAGTTGTTGAAGAAATATCAGCATTATGTGAATTTGTGGTCCGGCTCCTTGCATGATGTGGGTGCCCAACAACCACTCATTATATGTCCTTCTTTGTAGAAGAGGAGGGGGGAATCAGGAAAATGCATCAGTGGAAAGGGTGGTCTGTGAGGAAGGAGAAAGCATTTGGGAGCCAGCTGGGAATGTCTTCAGTGAGTCTCTGTTGACCTCAGCTCTCACTCACACACGTACCGGTGTTCTTCGGAAAACAAGTACCCAGACTTAGAAATATTAGCAATACTTTTCTTTCTTTAAAAGAAAAAAAGAAAAAATTGTATCTACTTATTTATTGGCTGTGCTGGGTCTGTGTTGCTCTGTGGGCTTTTCGCTAATTGCAGCCAGTGGGGGCTACTCTCTAGGTGTGATGCACAGGCTTCTCATTGCAATGGCCTCTCTTGTCACAGAGCACGGGCTCCAGGCCCATGCGCTTCTGTAGTTGTGGCATGACAGCTCAGTAGTTGCGGCTCCTGGGTTCTAGGACCCGGGCTCAGTAGCTGTGGCACACGGGCTTAGTTGCTTGTCAGCATGTGGGATCGTCCCAGACCAGGGATCGAACCCACGTCTCCTACATTGGCAGGTGGCTTCTTCACCACTGAGTCACCAGAGAAGCCTGAAAAGCTGGAACTGCTGGTCAGAAAACACTCTTACAGCCAGTCCCCATCCATTCCCTCAGCTTAGTGCAGGATCCAGGCAAGAATAATGCCCCCCACTGGCTGCTTGCTGCATGTCAGGATGCTCACCGCTACCTAGGAACCTGGGTGGAGAGATATCCAGGTGGTTCTTAGCCCCCTGGAGGCCTCTGGCCTGCCTGCGTCTTCCCACCTTCCCTTCACTCCCCTCAGACTCTGCTGCAGCCAAGAGGCCAAATGTTGAGAGGTTGTCTAAAACACACATACACAGCCAACCCTGTAATCAACCAAAGTGGTCATTTGATCTATGTGGGAAAACGTGCCCTCCCGTCGGCTCCCAGGCACCAGGAACTGACACCAGCAGTGATGGGCCACCCCACTAATAGGAATAACTGCCATCTGTCCTAGGATGCCTGCTGGTCGGCAGGCATTTCACACGCCCCCTGTCATTAGTCTTCACGGCAACCCCCTGAGGAAGGGCTCGCAGACTCTCTTTTACAGGAAAAGGGTCAGCGAGGTTAAGGAACTCACTCATATTCTCCACGGCTAATAGGTGGGGAAGCTGGGATTCTAGCCAGGTGTGGCTGACATGGGAGCCTGGGTCCTATCTACTGGACCCAGGTGCTGACATTCAACTTGAGGCAGTCACAAGAAATATACAGGAAGTAACAGGAATAGGTTTGCATCACAAGTAGTAAAGGGCCCCAGGTCCAGAGGGACATTTTTTTTTCCCCAAGGCTTCAGAAATACTCTGAATGTCACTTAGTAGTTGATTATTGTCTTCCTTGAACCAAATTCCAGCAAGTGTTTACTGAAGACCTACCATGTGCCAGAAACAATGCTAAGTGCCTGATACACACCATGTGGTAGATGGTTCTGTTCAGAATCCTAGAACTGAGTACAACCTTGACGGAGTGATGCCCACAAATCACTTATCATCCCAGAACCTCTTGTCCTTATTTACACTATGGATATCATCGAGATCAGAGATAATTATCAAGCACCTAATGACAACCCACTCCAGTGTTCTTGCCAGGAGAATCCCACGGACCGAGGAGCCTGGCAGGATACGGTTCATGGAGTTGCAAGAGTTGGACATGACTTAGCAGCTAAACCACCACCACCACAATGCCTAGCCTGAACGAGGTATGGAATCACTGCTACAAGTAGCAGTTGGTGTGGTTATCATCATTGTTTTCCTTGTTTGGTCCCCAGGGTCACTTCCCCATATGGTCCTTCCTTTGTCCTCACCAGCCAGAGGACCCAGCCCACTTGCTTCTCTTTCATCATTAAGCTACTTGAGATCTGTCAGGTTTCCTTTATCCCCAGTTGTGTCTGAAAAATAGGACTCAGCATTCCTTTCTCTCTCTTATCTTGATCTTCCCAGGGATAAACCCAAGGCCCTCTCACTTTAAAGAACATTTCTAACCACTTGTCCTGATTACAGAAAGTGTTAAAAATTGGTTCCAGGCAGAAGCACATCAGTTGAACGTGTTTCTGAATACTTCTCTGAAGTGGTGCTAGCATCTTCCCTTCTACCCTGACTCTGAGTGGCCTACTGCTCTGGGATTGATGTCATCTAGCTCATGAAAGCACTCATCTCTTTCTGATAATTTTTAAATTTAAATATACCAAAATAGAGGCACATAAAGTTTCCATCATGTCAGAATTTATACAAATATTTATATAACCTTGAAGTGAAAGTGAAAGTCACTCAGTCATGTCCAACTCTTTGCAACCCTATGGACTAGTCCATGGAATTCTCCAGGCCAGAATACTGAAGTGGGTAGCCATTCCCTTCTCCAGGAGATCTTCCCAACCTGGGATAGAACCCAGGCCTCCTGCATTGCAGGCAGATTCCTTATCAGCTGAGCCACAAGGGAAGCCCAAGAATACTGGAGTGGGTAGCCTGTCCCTTCTCCAGTGGATCTTCCTGACCTAAGAATCAAACCACAGCCTACTACATTGTAGGCAGATTCTTTACCAGCTGAACTACTAGGGAAGCCCTTATATAACCATGATAAGTGTAATAAGGGCTGGACTCAACTTGGCGATTGAACAACAACAAGCATATTAAATAAAGACTTGAAATTCTATATCCGTAAACTTTTAGTTAAATAAGTTGACTTGATGGTGGGAATGAGTATCTCCAAGTTTACAAGATTCATGATGTTTCTAGGATAGAATGGAGAAGCATACAAGCTGTAAGATAATAAAAAAACTAATGCTTAAGGATTCCCTGGAATCTGAAGAAACAAAAGTTCCATGGTTACTTTTTAAAAAATTGTGCTAGAATGATTCATGATCAATCTGGGGAAAAGGTGAGATCCCTACCTCACACTATGTGCATAACAATAAATTCTAATGGATTAAAAACCTATATATCAGAAGAAAAAGAACATTTAGACTATTAGAAGAAAAAAATGGTAATTGCCTCCTTGACTTCAGGGAAGAATTTCATAAACCAGACAAACCATTAAGGAAAAAAACTCTATCTAAAAAAAAATAAAAATGAAAAAATAAAGTTATAGATTTGGAGATTGGTATCCAGCATTACATAAACTAGCTATCTCTGGAGATCCTGAAGAAACAATAGGATGGCATAATAACTGTGTGGTAAAAGTCTTTAGAGACTTCCCACCTTAACTGTCGTGTGTGTGTGTGAGTGTGTGTGTGTGTGAGTGTGTGTGTGTGTGTGTGTGTGTGTGTGTGTGTGATTAGTCACTCAGTCATGTCTGACTCTTTGCAACCCCATGAACTATAGCCTGCCAGGCTCCTCTGTCCATGGAATTCTCCAGACAAGAATTCTGCAGTGGGTTGCCAGTTCCTTCTCCAGGACTCAGCCCTCTTACTTGACAATTGACGAAATGGGGCATGTGAATTTCAAAAGAAGTAAGACTATGATATTCATTCATGAGAGAAGTATCTTTGAGACCACTGCATGGACTGGGCATTGTATATAGACACTCCAGGACACCCTTGCATCTGTGACACAGATCCTAGTGATCCTAGGGGAGCTCACAGGCCATAGAGCGCCCACCAAGAAGAAAGGAGAGGATCACATTGAGAACCACAGAAAAGGAGGTACCTCTGAAAGCGAGTTGTATAGAGTGAGGTCTCTGGAAACTTCCAGGTGGGAATGGTATGAGCTTGGTCCATGAAGAACGAATAGAACTTCTAAAAACATAGGGTGAGGAAGGATATTCCAGCATGAGCAAGGGAAAGAAGCACTAAAGACTGAAAGACCATAGTGTGTTCAAAAGGGACCAGAGATGTGTAGCTGGTGAGTTAGATTCCTGCTTGGGGATGGGAGGCATGGAAAAGGAAATTGTTATTTTGGGCCCTATTGCATTTGACTTTGTAAGCATCCAACTTATTCAATATCACCAAGGGTTGACTCATGTCCTCCCAAGAGAGATATGTTGAAATCCTAACCCAAATATCCTAGAATGTGACCATATTTAGAAGTAGGATTTTTATGGGGGTGATCAAGTTAATATGAGGTCATTAGGATGAGACTCAATCTATTATGACTCTGCCCTTAAAAAAGCGGGACAGACACACACAGAAAGAAGACAGTGTGAAGACACACAGTGAGGGAGAATCCCATGTGAAGAGACAGCACTAGAGTGATGCTCCTACAAGCCAGAGACCAGAAGGCAATCAGAGAACAGATTCTTCCCTCACATCTTCAGAGAGAGCACAGGCCTGCTGACACCTTGATTTCAGACTTCTGGCCTCTGCAACCATGAGAAGATAAACGTCTTTTGGAGCACTCTAGTGGTCCAGTGGCTAAGACTCCACACTCCCAATGCAGGGAGCCTGGGTTCCGTCGCTGGTCAGGGAACTAGATCCCACATGCCGTAACTAAAAGATCCCTCGTGCCTCAAGGAAGATCCTGCATGTCACATCTCAGACCCACCCAGTACAGCCAAATAAATAAATACATATATATTTTAACTGCCTGTTATTCAAGTCATCTAGGTTGTGGTACTTTCATGCACCATCCCTAGGAATTGAATGCTTGGGTATGCAGAATGCTAAGTCACTAACAGCAAAGGCCTCGGCTGGATTAGAATCACCCATATGACCTTGGCAGGATGCATGAACCTCCCCCTGAAAGGATAACAAACAGTGGAAATTAGTGGTAAAGAGCTGGGCTTCTGACATCAGACTGTCTGCTTCTGAATTCCTGCCTTGCCTCCTTTAAACTGTGTGACTGCTACCCCAGTTTCCTGATTTATCCAACTGGAAGATACTAACCAAAGGGCTATTGACAAACCAAAGATGATAATCAAAGGACTATTGCTGTTGTTGGTGTTCAGTCTCTAAGTCATATCTGACTCTGCAACCCCTCAGACTGCAGCACGAAGATGCTCATACCCAAAGGTCTATAGGGAAAGCGGAAAACCCATGTGCTAAGTCCCCACCATGATGCTTGAGAGCAGTAAGTGGTCAGCAAGTTCTGTCTCTCCTAACTGAGCCCACCTCCTCCGGGTCTTTCTCAATTAAAACTGCTCTATGCTTGATGTAATTTTGCCCACAGGCCCAATGTGGCAGAGACTCTTAGAAAAGAGTTTGTTTACAAGCATCGAATTACCAGCCTTTTTCCAAGAAAAGTGTTCTCTTTCACTTGAGTATTTACTTACAAAAACTAGTCCTAGCCCAGGGGAAAATGATGCTTGTGGCTGGTGAGCTAGTCCTTGACCCAAAGCCCCTCCCTCGTGGCCTGCTCAGCATTTCTAGAATATATCCCCCAAATAATCAAAAGCACAGGCAAGCATGTAAAGAAAGAGACGTGGCTTCGCAGGAAAAAAATAAATAAATAAAAGGGTTTAGTCTGGGACTTGGATTTGAATTCCATTTCTGCCACTGAATCACAGTAGGAACTCTGACCTGTGACCAAGTCTTTAAGTCTCATTTTTCCTCACATGCAAACAAGCTACTGCTTAGCTGGTGAAGATGCCTGAGGATTTAATGGGGCAAAGACCACAGTGAACCTGGCACACTGCTGGCACTCATCAGGCCCTTGGTGCCAACCATTCTCTGCATCTTTTCGCCTTCTGGTGAGATCAACCAATGCCATGGCAATAAGGGGAGGTGATGAAATGAAGCCATATCGGTTGTTCATGAGATCTGGAAGTGGACCCATCTCCAGCTGTCAATCTCCAAATACTCAGCAGCCACAAGATGTATTCAGCACTGGTAAATGAAAGAACGCGTGGCTCACAAATTTCTTTTTAGCACTATTTTTACTGAAGTCAGATTTCAGCCTTGAGCCATCAGGACC